>NC_089844.1:86763814-87099814 GCF_035609145.1 Eleutherodactylus coqui
AATGCCCATTGTAGCACATACACTTCACAACCAGCCACACAGATGATGCCACCACCCCGGGTAATAATGCACTCGGTACTGTCTCATGAGTAGCTGGCTACATTTCAGTCTGTAATATAGATCTTTACAAAGTATATCTGTAATAGGAGGTCAGAAGGCATGTCAGCGGCAGCAGAGACATGAATGAGCGAGACATTACATGCTGCTACTCTCTTACCTGACTTCCTATTACAGATATCCCTTGTAAGGATTCATACAGCTACACAGTACAGGGTGCGTCATCATCAGAAGTGGTGGCATCGTCTGTATGACTGTGATATGCAGAGTTTCCAACCAGCTGAACAGTCCTGGACTAGGTGTAGTGTCCCAGAACGTCGTCCTGTTCCGTTTCATGTGGATGCACTGGGTAAAACTGTCATGTCAATTTTCTGTATGCATGTTGCACAGCTGCAGCGTCTGAAGGGTTAACTCCTCTAAAATCATTGCCTGTCATCTCCTACTGTGCCATGTGGTACAGGTGAGGTTATAAATGTGAGTGTCTGGGAGTGGGAAGGGGTCCATCTTCAGGAGGAGAGTGCTAACACAGAGCCGCATGGAAGCACCTTTAGCTTCCATGTTGGTGAAGATGGAGGAGGAGGAATGACTAATGACTATCCATAGCATCTGGAGAGTGGATGTGAGAGGAGTGAGTCCTGACCAGAGAGAGAGCGCACAAATCCCAGTTTACTAAAACAAGTACTCATTCACATCACAGGTATCTTTTTCCTGTGTGGCTGTCCGCCATTAGGATCACCACACAGAGGTATACGATTGTGGCACCCACGTGGATAATGTGCGGGGTACATCTAGGCTAAGCCGTCTCTAAGTAATTTCTGCGCCAGAGTGTATGTGGAGCGATTCCCGTCTTTTTACCTCGTCTGGAGTATACGCAATGTCCAGGACCGGTGACATATAGATAACGTGGACTATAGGGCCGTACTGTTCCTGTATTTGTTTTTCCTCCCAACCTCTGAGCTTCTGCCTGTAATTTCTACAGTTAAATGATGCCTGTAACTACCTGTTATATCAAGTTTAATGCAAGTAAAGTTTTACCGGGTCTCAACCGTTCCTGATGACCCGAGGTGCGATACACAAGTCTGCGTTGTTACTTCGCCACATAGACAGTGTGTAGGAATGGTGGCGATACGACGTGATATCTATGACTACCCCCCTCATCTTGAGGACTACTGACCCTATCCTCTGCTGCGGCAACTCCCTCCAGGACTAAGAGTTGGTAGGTGCCACCGTGACAGGTCCACGCACTACACCCTCCCAACTCCAGTCGTATGCTTGGGTAGAGAGTCATTCCCTGCAATGTCTCCCTCATGGGTGTTGCAGAAGCTGTAGCGGCCTCAATTGCAATTATTACAAACTCCCAAAAAATATATATTATTCCCCTGCTCATTGCGTAAGACCACTGTCCCGAGGGGTCAGGTGCACGACCTGAGCTTGTTCCTCTCTGATGCCATGCCCCCATACCAGTTATTACACGGGACTGGGCATATACATATATCCCTGGGGTGGTCTGTTCCATCCTCATCCATTAGTCCTGAATTAAGGCAGTAGGGCAATAACTTCTTTATCTTGCAGTCAGAAAAGCATAAGTTGAGAAGAACTAATTTGTTAAGTGCTACGTTGGTTATTGGGGGCAGCTTTACTGTGTGGGGGCACTGCTAGTGGCATCCTTGCTGTGAAAGAGCTTGTGGGCTTACTACTCAGGGCAGCTTTACTGCGTGGGGAACTAATAGCGGTATATTTACTGTGTGGGGCACTACTGGGGGCTTGTTTACTGTGGTTGGGGCACTATTACTCTGTGCCACACAAGTAAGGCACTATGATAGTTTGTGAGGCATAGACAGATAACATTACTGTGTGGGAGTACAGAGGAAAGCTGGACAGGGGTAGGCACAGTTAGAGGAGTGACATTGGCACAAGGTTTGCTGTGACACAGATTGTCCCTCGTTTCATGCTTTCAAAGGTATGCAGATGGTTGAAAGCGGACATAGTTAATAAAATACTTAAAAGGCTATGGACACCTATAGGGGCATTTTTTCACTTAAATAGATGGATTTTTGGCTGACTATAATTTCTGAAATGTGGTTTCATTACAAAACAATGTTGCATTGTATCTTTTCTGCAGCTTCTACATATCGCTAGATATACACACAGTAGCCAAGGGCTCTCCCACACAAGTGTATTGTACAGCGAAATACACAATACTAATCTTTACATTATTTTCAATTGTGCCTCTCACACAGCACACAAAGTGCGCACACAAAAAAAAGATAGCAGTATGCACCATCTTGGCGCGCATTACGCATGCATACACACGAGGATAGTGTATGGGGATTGTTGATGCATTGTGTACTGTTACTTGCTCCCGCTCATTGCGCTGTATTAAAACACTCAAGTCTCAGGGCTCATTAACACGAGTGTGAATTTTAACCAAACTTAGCCGGCTAAGTGCGCGAAAAATAGCATGAATGAACGTTTTCCTTTTATTAAGCCACAAGCTTAATTAGCTGTGAAGTTGCCCATTCACATGATCCAAATCTGCGTGTCGCTGAAAACAAGCACTGCGGCTTGGAGATGGGAGAGAGTGAAATTAAGAAAAGCCCGGGGTACCCCTTTCTCTGTGAGACTTCCCTTCATCTTAGCCGGGCTGAAGGGATATCCCCACTGCGGCGATGTCTGGGTTCGCCTGCAAGGGAGAATAAGGAAACGCAGGGCAGCGCGGAATTTCCTTCTTCTCCCCTGCAGGCGAACCCCAACTCTTCAGGATCCCCCTATAGTAAGAAGAGAGTGGGGGCAGGGCTAGAGAGGTTATTTCAGGGTTTCCCCATAGTAAGAAGAGAGAGGGCAGAGTTAGAGGGTGGTTCCCTCTAGCCCCACCCCTCTCTCTCCCTGCTACAGGGATTTCCTTATTCCCCTCTGCAGTGAAACCCTGGCTGAGCTGAGGGGAAGCCCTGCAGAGAAGGGGGTTCCCCCCAGCACTTTCCTTCACCTCTATCTCTCCCTGCTGCAGTGAGAGAGAGATTTCCCTGCAGAGCAATTCCTCGACAGCTGAACAGCACATTTTAAATATCTCACTGTAAACTCCTGTTAGCCAACAGTGGAACATTTAAAATCTACTTCTGTGCTAAGTGGTAGAGGCAGCACTCCCTTCCCCCTTATCTCCCTGCATCCTCCATTTCGATTGTTTAGAAGTTTAAATAAACAATCAGAAGGATTACCTAATCAACATCCCACTCCCTCTTTTTATCCAGCTGCCATAGGAGTCTATGGAAACTCCTGTACCTGTTACACCAAAGATAGGTCAGGTCCGATCTTTTCATGCAGCTGGGAATTTCTTTGGGGGGATTTCAGTCACACATGTTCTATTATTTTAAGGTGCGGAGTTTTTATTTTTTTGAATTTTTTACACGCACTTAAAATTCTTTTGTCTGAACGTTTTTATAGGAATCCATTGGTTCTATTAGCCATGATCTTTTTGCGCGGGTAATACGGCGTGCGTTTCACACTCGTGTGAATGTGGCCTCAATATGGGATGCAGCAGTTAGGCAGGACTGATGGCTTAGTTTTCAACCTTCATTTCTTCTGCACTTTTTATTAGCTGATAGGAACCTGCAGAAGAGGAGAGCAGATGAAAATCCAGTGAGCAGTCCAGCTTCATTGATGGAACTTCTATTGAGACTCAGTCTGCAGTTTCTATATACAGTGGTATGTAGAAGTTGCAGAAGACAAACTGTGCAAGAATTCTAAATCAAACTATTGCAAAAATTATTGTTAAATATATGCATTTAGATTGAAACAAAATGCCCCTAAAAAGGGGTTTACAGCCTTTAACCCGTTAGCGACTGGGCCATAGCCTTTTTACATCCTCCCGAAGTGGGCTTTATTCTCTGAGGACGTAAAAACACGTGTCTTGCAGAGAATAAAGCCCCTTGGGCTCTGGACGTGACAGCTCCATGCTGTCGGTGTCCGCAGGTTGCCGACAGCATGGAGCTGTCATCCCCAAAAAGCCGATCGCAAAAAAGTAAATAAAAGTACAAAAAAAGTTAAAGATTCAGCTGCTCTGATGGATCGGATCCATCGGAGCAGCTGAAAATACTCACCCAGGTCCGGCACGCTGCTCCCCGCTCTCCTGCCGCTCCGGGCCCCGAAGCCGGTCTTCTGCGCATGCGCGCCAGGCGGCATTACGTCAGCTGCATGCGCAGAAGGCCCGGCGGCGCGGGAGATTTAAAATCTCCTGGCTCCTGTAGGTAGCCGGGAGGCAGGAGATGTCAGCGGGGACCGCGGTGAGCGGTCCCCGGTACTGGGATCGTCGTTATCCAATGGATAGCGGCGATCGCGAAAAAGTTAAAAAAAAGTTTTAAAAAAGTCAGTTTCACCTCCCCTCATGGATCAGATCCATGAGGGGAGGTGAAAATACTCACCCCCAGTCCTCAGCGGTGTCCCGATGTCCCGGGACCTGAATCCCCGTCTGCGTGTGCACAGAGGGGCTTGAGCCCCGGGAAATTTGAAATCCCTCTGTTCCTGGCTGCCATGTGTAGCTAGGAGCAGAGAGATTATACCGGGGACATGATCACTGTCGTCCAATGGATGACAGTGATTATGTAAAGTAAAAAAAAAGTGTAAAAAAGTTTTTAAAAAAAAGTAAAAAAAAGTTTTAAAAAGTTTTTAAAAACTTTAAAAAGCGTACGTTTCATCTCCCCTCACGGATCATATCCGTAAGGGAGGATGAAAGTACGTACCTAAGGACCCCGGATTTATCCGCGGACCTTACCACAGCTTCTGTGCACGCGCCCGTTGCCAAAATGGCGGACGCATGCGCAAAAACTGTGGATTGCTAGGATAATTTCAATTCTCCCTGCTCCTGGCTACAAAACGTAGCCAAAAGCATGGAGATTTCACGGGGGGCCGCGGTGAGCGGTTCCTGGTCATGTGTTCGCCATTATCCAATAATGCCGATCACGTAAAAGTTAAAAAAAAATTTGAAGCTTCATCTCCCCTCACCGATCCGATCGGTGAGAGGAGATGAAACTTTTTACCGGAGGCCTACATATTTGAACTCCGACGCAATCCTCCTCCGTGGACCTTCCCGAATTCTGCACATGCGATTGCCGGCAAAAAGCCAGACACATGCGCAGGAGTCGGGGAGCCCAGGAAATTTAAAATCTCCTTGCTCCCAGCGACCAACATTTGCCCAGAGTCTGGAGCAGTGACGGGTGGCCTCGTTGAGCGTTCCCCAGTCACGTGATAAAAAGGTAGCGATATACCTTTGGCCGGTCTCACATGACCGGATAGGAATTACGGATTCCGCATGCGTCTGATCCGCGGTATTACGCGGATCAATCGCATTGGATTACACAATTCCGCTCACATTAGTGGGTTGGAATTGTGTAATCCACTCACAGAAAAGAGAACGCAGCAGGTTCTATTTTACTGCGGATATCCGCAACATAGAGCCCATTGTGCTCCATGGTCGCGGATATACCCGCAGCCCATACGCAACTACATTGTATACGGGCTGCGGGTACCCCTGTCATCGCTAAGCGACGGTGCGGGAAATACAAACAAAAAAAAAGGTGTACTGCGCATGACCGCCTGTGTGAGTACGCAGTTATGTGCAGTACATTACGCGGCCGTACGCAGGGTCACAGCCGGCTCACAGCTGGGATCCGCTGCGGGCCTCCGCAAGCGGATTCCGCCTGCACCCGCTTGAGCCTGGCGTTATTCAGACTGCTACCTGTAATACGTAATTTACAAGAAGCCCCAGGAACGCTCGCCTTCCTGCAGTTCCAGGAGCACCTTGTTGAGCGCCTTCTGTGTGAGACCGCCGCACCTCAGCAAGCTTACGAAGACTCACGGAACGCCACTTTTTACACCCCATACCCGCCACTGAGGTCAAGAAAAGCCCCTCAATATATGAGAGGAGGGGGGATACCGGTTTTATTGCCCCATGGGCCCATTCTAACCAGCCTCCGTAATTGCCACTGTCTTCGGAAATACTACACAGTTCACATTATTACTTTTATCTAAGATTTGCGAACGCCAAAAAGGGCGTGGAGTGTGTGTGGGGGGGGAGGGGGGGATTTTTAGGGAGTCAATTTTTATTCCGTACAAATAAGCAATGGGGCCTGGAATTTATTCAGTTGTGCCCTAAAATCCAACAGGTGTTCCGTCCTTTATAGGCCTTGCCATGCGTCCTGTAAGTAGATTAGGGCCACAATGGGTATGTTTATGAACTCGGGAGAAACGGGGGTATCCATTTTGGGGTGAATGTCTTCATTCCTATGTACACTGGTCAAAAAAACTGTTTTTAAATTGAAAAAATTGCCAAAAAAATTGAAAATCGTAACTTTTTCCTTCTGCTTTGCTTAGATTCATTCAAATACTGTGGGGTCAAAATACGCAATACACCCCTAGATGAATTCGTTAAGGGGTCTAGTTTTCAAAATGGGGTCATTTGAGGGGTTCTTTATAGTTTTGGCCGCTCAATGGCTCTATACGTGGGCATTGGGGCCTGAAATTTATTCAGTGGTACCCTGAAATCCAACAGGTGTTCCCTCCTTTATAGGCCTAGCCATGGGTCCTGTAAGTCTATTAGGGCCACAATGGGTATGTTTCTGAACACGGGACAAACAGGGGTATCCATTTTGGGGTGAAAGCCTTCATTTATATGTATTTCATTTATATGTATTTATATGTGTGCTGTACAAAAAAACCTGCTTTTAAATTGACACAATAGCCCAAAAAATGAAAATCGTAATTTTTTCCTACTGCTTTGCTTAGATCTATTCAAAAATTGTAGGGTTAAAATACACAGTACACCCCTAAATAAATTCGATAAGGGGTCTAGTTTTTAAAATGGGGTCATTTGTGGGGGTTCTCTATGGTTTTGGCCGCTCAAGAACTCTACAAGTGGGCAATGGCGCCTAAAAGGACTTCAAGCAAAATCTATGTTCTGAAAGCCACCGATTACTCCTTTCATTTTGGGCCCCGTTGTGCATGCGGACATAATATTAGGGCCACAATGGGTATGTTTCTGAAAACAGAACAAACAGGGGTATCCATTTTGGGGTGTAAGTCTTCATTCACGTGTACGCTGTACAAAAAAAGCTGTTTTTAAAATGACAGAATTGCCAAAAAAACAAAAATCCAAATTTTTTCCTTTTGCTTTGCTTGAATTTATTCAAAAACTGTGGGGTCAAAATACGCAGTACACCCCTAGATAAATTCGTTAAGGAGTCTAGTTTTCAAAATGGGGTCATTTGTGGGGGTTCTCTATGGTTTTGGGTGCTCAAGAACTCTACAAGTGGGCAATGGGGCCTAAAAGGACTTCAAGCAAAATTTGTGTTCCGAAAGCCACCGGTCGCTCCTTTCATTTTGGGCTCCGTTGTGTATCCAGACATAAGATTAGGGCCACAATGGGTATGTCTCTGAACACGGGACAAACAGGGGTATCCATTTTTGGGTGCAAGTCTTCATTCATATGTGTGCTGTACAAAAAAAGCTGTTTTTAAAATGACAGAATTGCTGAAAAAACGAAAATCACAATTTTTTCCTTTTGCTTGGTTTGAATTCATTCAAAAACTGTGGGGTCAAAATATTCAGTACACCCCTAGATAAATTCCTTAAGGGGTCTAGTTTTTAAAATGGGGTCATTTGTGGGGGTTTTCTATGGTTTTGGGCGCTCAAGAACTCTACATGTGTGCTATGGGGCCTAAAAGGACTTCAAGCAAAATTTCTGTTTTGAAAGACACTGACTACTCCTTTCATTTTGGGCCCCGTTGTGGACTCAGATATAACAATAAGGCCACAATGGGTATATTTCTGAACACGGGCGAAATAGGGGTATCCATTTTGGGGTGTAAATCCTGATTTTCATGTAAACTATAGGAAAAAAATATGTCTTTAAAATGACATATTTGCAAAAATATGAAATTTTACTTTTTCTCCTCTAAATTGAATTCCTGAAAAAAAACTGTGGGGTCAAAATACTCCTGACCCCTTCAGTGAATACACTAACAGATGTAGTTTTTAAAATGGGGTCATTTGGGGGGGGGGTATCTATTATTCTGACACTCATGAGCCTTTCCAATCTTGGCTTGGTATAGGAAAACAAAGTGTTCCTCAAAATGCTAAAAAGTAATGTTAAATTTGTACGTCTCCTAAATGGTTAAAAAAAAAACGAAAGTTTTTCCAATGTGCACCCAAAATAAAGTAAACGGGTGGAAATATAAATCTTAGCAAAAATTTCTATATTATGTTTGCACATATTTAAGATATTGCAGTTGGAAATGTGAAAAAATGACAATTTTTTTCAACATTTTTCCAATTTTGGCGATTTTAATAAATAAACACAAATTCTATCGGTCTATTTTTTCCGCCTAAATGAAGTACAACATGTGGCGAAAAAATAATGTCAGAATCGCTTGGATATGCAAAACCTTTCTGGTGTTTTTCCATGTTAAAGTGACACATGTCAGATTTGCAAAATTTGTCCTGGTCATTAAGGCGCAAACAGGCTTGGTCACTAAGGAGTTAAAACATAATAGGGAGGCTTCTCAGTAGCAGGTTAGGACCAGCTGGCCAGGGGCTTCCATACCTGCGCAGGCATCTGTCCATTTTAAGAAAACAAGAGTATCATTACAGAAATTGCCATAAATCTAAATATAAAGCAAGGCTCTAGAAGTACAGTTTATAGCTGTGTAGAGCAGAGTCTTCCCAAACAAATACAGTGCATGTTATTTAGCCTTGCTGAATGCCAAGTGCGGTAAGAGACAAAAGGGAAGTGGGGCGTGAGGGGCTAAATGTATGTGTGTAGGCTACCACGAAGGTCAAGGACTACGTTCCTCCCTTTTGTGCTGCTACATTACATCAAACTATTAAGGCGCCCATACACCTTCAATAGCCATCTGCTCAATACAGCGGGCAGTGAAAGCAGCAGGGTCCGGACGGGAGATGGGAGCTGAGATCCGGAGATGGCAGGGCTGCGGGGTCAGCCAATCGAAAGATGTGGGCGTCACCTGCCACTCAACACAGCTCAATTATGTCTCCACCCCTAGCATCCAGTGGAGACATAATACACCAGTACTGAACAGGACTCCCTGTTCCCTAGCCTTTGAGCCCCATAATGTAGTTTATTGGGCTTATGAGATGTTCCCATTTACTGCAACTGCATTATCTGCAATAATCTTTAAGGTGAGCCATTCTTATAGCTTTGTTATTTGAGAATTGTTGGGTAGTCTTATCTATAAGAGCCATAAGGATTGTAAAAAAAAATACAAATTTTAACTTAATGCTTAAAGGGGTTGTGAAAAGCTATAAAGTTTTACCTGTCCACAGCATAGGGGGAAACTTTATGATTGGTGGGAGCCCGATTGCTGGGACTCCCATTGATCCAGAGAAGGAGGGGGTCCCAAAGGACCCCGCATGAACACAGCAGAGGATGGGCATTACAATAAGAGAGTCAGAATTTGCCAAGTACAAGCGCTCGGCAACCTGTCACTCCGATTGAAATAAATGGAGCAGCAGCAAACATGCATCCTCTGCTTCATTTATACAGGGACTTTTGGGACTCCTATTCTCAGGATTAGTGGTTGGCCCCCCACAAATCATAAAGTTATCCCCTATCCTGTGCACAGAGGATAACCTAATAGCTTGGTACAACTCTTTCAATGTGGCCGAGCACTTTTCTAACCATGGACATGATATAGGAGATATGAGAGTTATGATACTGAAGGGGGGTTTCAAGTCACAAAGCTATAGAAGAATTTGGGAGTATAAAGTTATAGCAACTTTTGCAAATAACCACTAACCGACCTCATCCTGACATCTCCATCTCAGTGTGTGGCGCCACCATAACTCCTAGACAACACGCCCGCTGCCTTGGGGTCATATTTGACTCTGATCTCTCTTTTGCCCCCTACATCCAATCTCTGGCCCGAACATGTCAGCTGCACCTCAAGAACATCGCAAGAATCCGCTCTTTTCTCACTGTGGAGACGTTAAAAACGCTTATTGTCGCCCTCATCCTCTCCCGGCTCGATTACTGCAACTCGTTGCTGATCGGCCTCCCCTGCACCAGACTCTACCCTCTCCAGTCCATCCTGAATGCGGCAGCCAGGCTCATCTTCCTGTCCAGCCGCTACTCGGACGCCTCTGGCCTGTGCCAGTCACTGCACTGGATGCCTGTCAAATACAGAATTCAATTTAAACTCGCTACCTTCATCCACAAAGCCCTCCAAAGTGCAGCGCCCCCCCTATATCGCCTCCCTCATCTCAATCCATCAACCAGCCCAGGCTCTCCGCTCTGCTAATGAAACCAGACTGAGTGCCCCTTTCATTCGAACTTCTCATTCCCGCCTCCAAGACTTCTCCAGAGCAGCACCTGTCCTCTGGAACGCACTACCAAAGGCTACCCGAGCAATCCAGGACTCGCAGAACTTCAGGCGTGCTCTAAAAACGCACCTCTTCAGGGAGGCATACCGCATTCCCTAAACAAACCTCTCTGTACTCCACCTGATAACATGCTCCCTGACCTACTGACTGCAATCCCTGCTAGCCATCATAAACCGCTCCTGCAGTCACACCGATTCTGCCGTCACACGGCTAAATGTCTGACCATTGTCTATGTGTATAACATCGCTCACACTTCGCCATACTGTGCACATCTCCAGCCCCTTTACCTTCTGTATCACCCCATTACTTGTAGTATGTAAGCTCGTTGGAGCAGGACCCTCACCCCTATTGTTTCCATCAACTGATTACTATATGTAACCGTGGTTCTGTAATGTTTGTATTTTGTCTTTCTGTATTCCCCCCTGTCTATGTAAGCGCTGCGGAATATGTTGGCGCTATACAAATAAAGTTTATTATTATTAAATAAGGGACATGGAATAATACCTCCACAGCGCCACCTATTGTTTCCTAGTCTAGGCGCTCTCCCTAAGGAGAAAAGATAACAATTTTTGACACGTTCAATAGAGGGCTAAATTATTCACGAGGATTTATGGGTGAATGGGAGGTTTGAGAATTGTATAGCACAGATAACACTTCTGACCTGACCTGGCCTGGCCTGCCCCCCCCCCCCAAACAGTAATTCAGGGACCATAAAACTTTCACTCTCTTATCAGTGTCTAGTTAAAAATATCTATGTTTCTGTTGCAGTATTCCTTTTAAGGGCAAACCAATCACATCAATGTCTGTGCCTTGTCATAAGTATGTATGTCATACTTAGTGTATATAAATATTCATGCCTCTTTGGATCTATTACTTTTAAGCCAGAGAAGAACCCTGCATTGATTTGGAAGCTCTCATTAAAGGGGTTGTCCCGCGCCGAAACGTTTTTTTTTTTTAATTCAATAGGCCCCCCGTTCGGCGCAAGACAAACCCAATGCATGTGTTAAAAAAAACAAACCGTTTAGTACTTACCCGAATCCCCGCGCTGCGGCGACTTCTTCCTTACCTTACTAAGATGGCCGCCGGGATCTTCACCCACGATGCACCGCGGGTCTTCTCCCATGGTGCACCGTGGGCTCTGTGCGGTCCATTGCCGATTCCAGCCTCCTGATTGGCTGGAATCGGCACATGTGACGGGGCGGAGCTACGAGAACTAGCTCTCCGGCACGAGCGGCCCCATTCACCAGGGAGAAGACCGGACTGCGCAAGCGCGTCTAATCGGGCGATTAGATGCTGAAATTAGACGGCACCATGGAGACGAGGACGCTAGCAACGGAGCAGGTAAGTGAATAACTTCTGTATGGCTCATATTTAATGCACGATGTACATTACAAAGTGCATTAATATGGCCATACAGAAGTGTATAACCCCACTTGCTTTCGCGAGACAACCCCTTTAACATCATGTATTTGTGTTAGCCATTAAAAGGTATCATATCTACACAATTATGTGGTTTCTTTTGCTGGTAACAATCCCATTTTAACCCTTTCAATGTAATGGTCACATGGCAGAAAGCGTGTTACAATCTATTTCTGCTTTATCTTCCTTTTTTGTTTACTGTGCTCCCCCAGGTCTTGTCTTCCTGTCCCTCAAGGTTGTATAAAAAGGCTTGTTCCAAATGGAATTATACTATATGACGCAAGGTTAGGTGGGAGGCTGGAGAGTGTCTTCAGAGCTCCTGTGGAGCAACAGATATAAAAGTTTCCACTGTGACCCAATGTACAAGTCAAGTGTTTATTATATATACACAAAGTGTAGATGAAATGTAGCAATAACCAGGAGACTCAATAGAAAACAAGATTGAACCAGATATCAGAAGAATTTAGGTTAGACTTGTGCCGAGGCTCTGTTCCCATTCAGATGCCCTCAAATTGTAAGGGGAAAAAAAAGGGCTACTTACAGCTCCGTTTTTCCCATCAAGACAATAGACACTTAAGCAGAACTTAATGGACCGCATTGCAAGTCAAAGATCCCTGGGGCGGCAGTGGTATTCGCAAAATTGCTCAAGGATAGATAGGATGGAACAGAGGTGTACTTTGAAGCTCCTGGGCCCTAATGCAAAACTTGTAACAGGGCCCCCATCTATAATGCTTTATTCATAGTACTAGGCTCCCCATATGGAGAAGAGAGGCCTGATGGGCCCCCCTAAGGCTCCTGGGCCCAGGTGCAACCGCATTCCCTATAGGTACGCCAGTGGGATGGAACAGTTTACATCAGAGAAACAAACCAACAGTACAACTAATTACTGTTCATCTGCCTACTGACTACCGGCTACCCGTAACTTTGTCTAACTCCCCAATAACTTCACACTAATGCTGGGCACCATTGTATTTTCAAGCAAACATGACATCAAAAGTTTATCCAAGAAATCAAAGATATCACTAGAATAAGCTTTTAAACTGCTGAAGAAGTCCACATTTTAGTGGCCAGGAGCTACATACAGACATACAAAGGATAGGTTAGTCACAGTCCTTTTGAGAAGATACTTCCCTACCTTGTCTCCAGAGTAATCAGCCCCTCGTAAAGTAATTTTCTCCATTAGTATGCATATACTAGTCAGCGACTGGTCTCTTATGTGGCTGGCAGCTGAATTCCTGTGTCTGTCAGTCCAAGTGATTCCTCCTTGTGAGCTGCAGAAAACTATGGAAAATTAGTAATTGGCCCTGTAAAAGTATTACAAATGGAAGATTAAAAAGAAATTAGGCAGATAACTAATACAAATGAAGTCAGTCCTTACATACAACAGTTGGAAAGAGCTGCTGAAAGATGTAATTCACTTCCTACATAGAGGACAGGAGTTTCTTACTTTCATACTGTGTACCAAGAAAACATCATGGAGCCGCCCTCAGCTGGTGTACAGGGAAACTGCTCATCCTGGTACAGGTAAGACTGCTTCCACACGGGTGACGCGATATCGCCGAGAGAAAAATCGCAGCAATATCGCTGCATTTTCTTTAAAATATCATGATTTTGTGCACCACATGTAAGGATTTTCAGGGAATGGTGTGGGGGGGGGGGGGGGGGGGGAGATTTATAGTATTGATTACCTATCCTCAGCAAAGGTAACCAATAGATTACTAGCAGGGATCTGCTAATCTGAATCACCACCAATCAACTAATCCCCGGGCTTGCTGTCAGCACGAACAGTACTGGAAGCAGATAATGCTCTCAGTATTGCAGCTGCCTGGTTTAGTAATGCAGGTGCAGCTCCCTTTGAATTCAATAGTTGCTGTGCTTGTAGTACCAAACTGGGCCACTGCAATGCTGACAGCGCTATCTGCTTCCAGCACCGAGAGTGAGTCCAAGGATTAGCTGATCGTCAGAGATGTTGAGCAGCAAACCCACAGGAGTACAGGTAGATTTATGCGGGACAACTAGTGTCAGAATAGTCACTTGAAATACTCGCTGAGGTGAGTTGTTAGCGCAGGAACTGTTTGTGTTCTTTCAGACAGAGCGATGATTGCTCACTTTCGCAGTTGTTGAAGTGACACCTCCATGCAAAGTTTAGAACTAGTTGTTGAAAGACAAAGGGATTGCCTGTTTAGCCCAAACAGGGTTGCTACTTTTGTCACCAAATACCACCAGCCAAGGCAAGAGGAGGCATAGTTCAGGCCCAATCCACACGGGTGTATTGGCATTACAGAATCCTTAGTGGGCGTCCGCCTCCAGATTCCGCGGCAAATGCTGGCCATACATGCTATGGAAAATCTCTTTTTATGTCCTTGACGGAAATCAATTGTGATTTTCCGCTTGCAGAGGGAAAAAAAAATAGCAGCATGTCCAGTTCCAGCGCGGATTCTGTGCAGACGGCTTCCATCGAAGTCAACGGAAGGTATTCATTAATCCAGTGGCCCAAGTAGTAATAGTACCCCCTCTTTCTGTGGCCCAAGTAGTAATAGTGGCCCAAGTAGTAATAGTGCCCCCTCTCTGTGGCCCAAATAGTAATAGTGCCCCCCTCTCAGTGGCCCAAGTAGTAATAGTGCCCCCCTCTCAGTGGCCCAAGTAGTAATAGTGCCCCACTCCGAGTGCTCTCCCCACCCCTGAACCTCTGGCCGTGCGGCAACCAAATCATTTTCCGGGTAACAATGGGGAAGGATTTTTAGATCTTCTGCGAGCGCTGCAGCGGGGTCCCGACTGCAGCTAATATACAAAACTAGAAGGCCGGTTTCACACGAATGAGAATCTTACATGAGTTTGGTGTGTTGCGAGACTGACGTGCAAATATGAACCCCATTCTTTTGAATACATGATAGATGCCCTATATTATCGCATTCCAAGGAACACATCGCTCATGGTTTTCAATGGGACAGTAAACCACATCGCGCAAGGTGCACGTGAGTGCGACGCAGGGTTTCCCAGTGAGAACAATGGGAAACACTTGCGATTGTCTAACAAGCCTGAAAACTGCGCCAGAGGATCGCTGCTTCATAGAGGTGATAGGAGGCGTTTTGCCAGTAAAAACGCCCTGCATCAGTGTGAAAACGCACGTTGGCGAGTGGAGTATCGGGCTGAGTTTCTCGGCCCCATATCACGCTCGCTCATCTGTAGGTACCAAAAAGATTCACGAAGAAGAAGCTGGTTCTATGTGAGAATTTTCTTTGCCTTTATTTAAACTTGTGCCATATATATCAGGTAAAATAAGGACGCGTTTCGACCCTCCACGGGATCTTGGTCACTTTTCGGTCACTCATCTGTAGGTAGCCTAAAGAAAGTAAATCCCAGCGCTCCGAGGGTTAAACAGCAGGATCAGAGTAGAAGGGCTTTATAGCCAGTATTAAATAGAGAGAACTTATTTTGTAAAGTGGTTCTAAATAAGTAGACCCCCTAAATCCAGGCGAGCCAAACTATAATCTCAGAGCCGCGTTTTAGGATCCAGGCCAGCAGATGTTGGGTAATGCCAATTTATGCAGTGTGCACATTAAAAACATGGGTGCAACACATTTCGTAAGACAGGGAGCTTCCAATATCAAGCACATACAGGAAGGATACAGAGAACACACATACCCCTCAATTTACATACATCTGTATTGGTGTCAATGGGGGGGGGGGCACTGCGGGAGGGGATGTTAGGTTGCTCTCACACAGCCCGCTTTTTACCGTGATTAGCACCATGTTTCAGATGCTGTGCTAATCGCGGTACAGCGTCCCCATTGATTTCAATAGGATTGTGTAGACTAGCGTTTCGATGCCACAAGTTTTGATTGTTATCTGCTCTATTTTGTCGCGTTTTAGCGCACCTCACCACCCAAAGCAATGATGGGGTGTGATAAAAGTCATGTGTGTTTGGAACTGCCGTGTGAAATCATGGTAAATTGCCATGGTTTCGGACGTGGCGTTTTGGGAACACGAGTGGCCTTACTGTCTGCCAAAAGTTCCCATGCGAGCTGCACTCATCAGCGTTCCATTCACTCGCTTCAAACACGCAGCTCGCACAGGCACTTCCAGCGGATGATAACGTCCGATTCTGCAGCGGTGCACACGCGATTCATGGAAGACGGGGGGACATCAAGCCACACCTCCCCTCCTGACACCACACCAATACGGATGTATGTAAATTGAGGTCAGCTTTATTATATATATACACACACACACACACACACTCTGTATTTGTACACGATCCTTCCCAGTAAGGCTGGGTTCACACAGGGCGGATTTGCCGTGGTTCTGTCGCAGAATTCAGCCGCGGCAAATCCGCCCGCAGCCGCTAATCTCGGGATTAGCCAGCCATGTGGACGAGATTTCTCAGAAATCTCGTCCACACGGCACGGCCAATCCGCTGCGGTAAGTCCGGCTGAAACCGCGGCTGCGGTCAAAAGATGCATGTCTGTTTATTGTTTACTTTCGGCGCGGCCGCGCTCTCCTCTATGGGAGCGCCGGCCACTACGGAAAAGCGAGCGGGCAGGCCGCTTCAAAGCCGCCGTGGCTTTTTCCGCGGCGCTTCTCCCGGCGGAAATCTTGCGGCTTTTGCTGCGGCCAAACCGCGGGATTTCCGCCGGGAATCCGCCCTGTGTGGACCCAGCCTAAGAGAGGCTCCCTGACCTCTGAAACGCGTTGAGCCTGTATGCACTCTAAATAAATTGGCTTTACGGGTCTGGATCCTAACATGCGGCTATGAGATTTAGGAGGGGGTGGGGGTCTCCTCTGGAGCCCCCTACAATGTACTCTCCATTTTGTACTAGCTATAAACCCTTCTACCCCGATCCTGCCATTTCACCTCGGAGCTCTAGGATTTATTCTCTTTATGGTCTTGTACGTTTACGACTGAGGTGGTCGCACATTCAGATGCCCTGTTGACGCTTCCCGTTATTGGATGTCCACTTGGTGGATTTATAGCAGTGAGCTAGCTTGGACTGCGGTGAGCCGGCCGGCCGGCATTCACAGGTTTAGGGGTCCTACCAGGTGCGCCCTCTCCGGTCTGGAGATCTATCATTTATATCTATAGACCTTGGAGCGCTGTCCATGGTTTAAGTATAGCACTTGATGACATGGTGGGTGCCCAGCAGGAGGCGCTCACACCGGCCCCTTGAGTAAGTGACCGGCCCCGGGTCACACCTAAGGGCTCCTTCACACGGGCGTATTTGCACGCGCAATACGCAAAGAATAAAACCCATTGATTTCAGTTGGTTCATGCACATTTCCATGTTTCGTGCGCACATTTCAGCCGTGCAGAAAAAAAAGAAGCATGCTCCACTTATCTGTGCACCAAAAGGTCCCCATAGAAGTCAATGGGGGGGGCACAAATGCGTGTGGAATACGCAAAGAGATGCATGATACGCTGCGTAATTCTGCTGGAAAACACATCTGGAGCCAATTCAAGCGGCGCATCATTTGCAGCGCACAAATGACCACAGTAAAACACATCAATGCGTGTGCAAAAAAACTGCGCAAATGTGCATACGCCCGTGTAAAGGAGCCCCAACACCAGGCGATAAGTAATCAACCAGGGACTATTTTTTAGGTGAGTGGAAATGAAACAATTGACTGATGAGAGGGAAAAAAATCTCGCTCATCACCGTCGCTCCAGCCAGCGATTATTCGGATGAGGCGCGAACAGAACAATTTAAGGACATTTATTAACTTCGAATTTTCTGCCATTTTCCCCTTCCACATCAATGCCCTCACAGCCCGCCAACTCCCCCTCACAAGGCATTATCTGAGGGGTTTCTAGGGAAGTGAAACAGTCTGCAGACTTCTAAGAAATCACCTCAGGGAGTCTGTGACTAAAGCACACTGAGGCATCCACGTAGCAACAGATGACGCGTTCCTGCAGCCAATCAGATAATTGGTGCGGCCGCCGGGCTGTCAGGGTACCAGAAGCGGTGCGGGCGGGGACAGGCAGAGTCTAGCACGGAGCGGGGCGGAGGCTGCGGGCTGTTGTTGGGAGCCGTGCGGTCGGGTGGCTTTATGATGGGAGCCGGGTTGTGTTGGCGGCTGCTGTTCCTGGTGCTGACGGTGTGCTCGGCGGCGCCAGGCTGGGCCTCGGACGGAGGTAACCGTATAAGCTTATATGCGTTCTAGCGCCGCTTGTAACTTGTCCGCTTCCACTTTCAGTTTGCAGCTTCTTGTTTCCTGGAAGTTGCACGCTCTTTGTGTGTTGTGCTTGCAGAGGGCAGGTGTAGCAGAGCGGAGTTTGTCATTCTGCACTGAATTTATAATAAAAGTTTGTGTTTTTTTTTGCATGGGACTGCTGCTAAACCAACTGCACCGTCTTATTTCAGAGAGTTGTCCTCATGCAAGAGTTACAAGACACACTCAGCTCTGCTACATCTGTCATGAGTTGCAAAAACAAACAAAAAAAATCCCAAAACACCAGATTCCAGAATAAACAGTCAGGTTTTATTCTAGGGAGCAGCTGTTATGCAGATGTATCATACAGTGACCTGGAGGGGGAAGGGTTAATTGTGCCGAATCATGGGGGGGGGGGGGGGGGAGGGGATTGATATATATTATTTTTGTACTTTGTTGCATTTTATCACACCCTATTTTTGTGGTTTTTTTGGTCATTCTGCAATATTTTGAAATGCTTAAAGTGGTCCTTGACTGCGTCATCGGTGGGGTCATGTGATACGCCTTGTCTATTGTAAGCCCTATTTTCGGAGCGTACTTGGTACGTCGTACAGCTGAGTCATGCCTGCCACCCGGAGACACCGTGTATAACGGCTCCCCCTCCTCGTCTTGGGAGTCGGATTATATAGTTGGCAGCAGACAAGTTGCCGCATTATCAGAGATTCCAGACCATTGGACGGACATGCGTTATTTACGGTCCTAACATGCCTATAAAGTGCTCACCCGTTTGCCTGTCTGGATTATCAGACCTTCTGGACTGTTGGAATGAGATTTTCTTTATTTCTAAACATGGAGTAAATAAGCGTCATGCTCCGGCCGCTCGCGCCGATTAGGATGGCGTGCTGAAGTGCTGCGGTATAATGCTTCCATTGATTCTAATAGGGCTTCGCAGGTCTGCGCTCGGACGCCATGTTTCTAACACCGCAAGTTTCTGTTCTATTTTTATGCGTTTTCACATTTAACGCGCCTCGTGATGGGGGGGCGTGAAAAAGCGCAGGAGATTGCAACATTGTAGTTGCTTACGGCTGCAGTCTACACCGCCATCGCGTGCAACCGTGAGAGAGAATGCGTAGAAGGCCGCCTGCACATGAACGGATTTGCACCGTGGGTTTGCAGCTAACGCGGTTTCAGCAAGCAGAAGAGGGAAAAAAATTTAAATCGCAGCTGCTCTATTTTCAGGCGTTTTTTGAAGTCAATGGAAGCTGTCCGAGCCGCGGTCCGTCTGCAATTAACTTTGCGGACAGGTCACAGAGTCCGCCTAGCAATAGGGCCGGAAAAAATAAACATTTAGAAAAAAAAAAATTCTGCTCTGCGCATAACAGACGCGGCTCGCTGCAGCCGTCTACAGTACAGGTGGAACCAGTAAAAGACAAGTATGCGCGGATGCCGGCCAGTTGGATGCCACCGCGGGCTCCCTCATGCGCAATCTGACTTGTTGAAAGTCCAGTGACTGTGATTGACTCCATTCACTGCGTATCACGCGTCTGTGATACACGGGGAAAACTCTTATGGGCATGAGCCCTAATACAGATCTGTACTACTAACATGTTACTCATCTGAAAGTGGCCTTATTGTATGTTCAACTATTGTGACTCATCTAAGGTCGCTGCCACAATACAACCACGAGCGGTATGAATGCAGTCTAAAAGAATGTTACCCGTAGCAACCAATCACAGCACAGCTTTCATTTCCTATACCGCTGAGGTAAAATAAAAGCTGTGCTGTGATTGGTTGCTATGTGCAACAAAGACAGATTTGTGGTTGCCGGGCTACTTTACTGTGGCCCCCCCCTATAGATACTATGGGGATGATTGAGGGTGAGGTACAGCGTGTAGTTACAACATAGCACATACATCAGAGTTGGTGTGATATCAAACTGCATCACATCAAGCTAAGGCCGCCTGTCCACGGCCGAGATGGAATACCGCAAGCGATTTTCCGCCACGACAGAGCATAACAGCTCACTGTGATTAGCCTATCTTTTATAGGCTCATCGCAGAGAATCGCAGCATGCCCGCAATTTTTAGATGCGAGCAGAAAATCGCTATGGATTTCCCGTTCGTGTACATCGGGCTGCGCTTTTCATAGATATCCTACAGAAAGTGTTTCAAGTGTGATCCGCATGCGATTTATCGCCGTAGATCACGCTATGAAATATCGCCCGTGGACAGCCAGCCTAAGGCCGGCTACGCACAAACCGGTTGGATTCCGGATGAGGGATCCCACAGTGGAATCTGACCCTGTGCCCGGCCAGCGACCTCGCGTACCTGTTGTCTTTTCCTTTCTGTACTGCGAATAGTCCAGGCGGCTCCCCATCGTACATGTGCAGTACAGATTTCCCTGCGATGACGCGGGTACGCATCACCTTTCCGCAGTGTTATTTGCAGAAGGGGTGCGTGTCGGACGATTTCCATTGACTTCAATGGAAGCCGTTTGTCCGGAGCCCGCACAAAAATACAGCATGCTGTGATTTCTCCATAGCACGTTATGGCAAGTATTTGCTGCGGAACCAGGAGGCGGACGCCCGCTCTGGATTGTAAATCCATCTGTTTGCAGCCGGACTAAAAGTGCCTTAAGATGGAAGGCTGATCGTTCCAAAAATCGTTCAAACAAAGGTGAATGATAATCCGTGTAAACGCGAGCCGCCGAACGAGAATCGTGCGCTCCTCATTCACCGGTCTGTTTCAGCCGGCATAGAAGTCCTTGTTGGCTGCTCTGTGTTTAGCCAAAGACGGTTCCGTGTAAGGCCGCTCTCACACAGGCGGTTTTTACAGCGTTTTAACGCACATTTGAAATGCCTGCTTACAAAAACGCTGTTCTGAGCCTCCATCGATTTCAGTTGGGCGTCTCAGAGGAGCGTTTCTATCGGCGCTAATCAAATGCGGTCTGTTCTGTTTTAGTGCGTTGCAGCACATCGCCCACCATCGCAGCACATCGCCCATTGTGGTGATGGGAGGCGTTAAAAGCGCTGTCAAACGTGTTTGAAAACATCGTTCCGAAATGACGCATTTAGAAATGCCTGAGAGAAAAAGGCCAAGACATAGAAATGCGAGACGCTGCACAAGACGTTCACAGTGATCTGCCTGTACAAACAGCCTACGTGTTCACGAATCATCAGCTTCTCGTTTGGTGTATGCCGGCGCCTCAGCACATACCCCGGGGAAGCGTTTGGCATAATTGCGTGGTGCAGAAGCCGTATCCATCAGCCCCCTCCAGACACGGTTCAGGCCACTTCCAGTTTTTAATATAGGATTTACAGAAGTTATCTGGCGATTGCCGTAGCTCCGTGGTTGCGACATATTCCGCAGCGATTATGTAAGCCCCACAGTTATAACATTTAAAGCATAACCTGATTCATCCCTGCCCACATCAGTGCCCACAGGCCAGCCCTGCCTCTCAGCAGTGCCCACAGCCTTAGTGCCATTTGGCTGGCACAGCATTTAGTGGATGACCCGTCTGACAGAGGGGATGATTTTTTAAAACCTTCCACGCTTTCTTATGGAGCCTCCTTTTTATCGCATCTCAAAGCACCATCTTGCAATTTCCGTGCGGTGCGTTTTTAACATTAGAAACTCCTAATGTCCATCGCGATAAAATCACAAGCAGCAGCGATGTTTTTGCTGGAAAAAGCATCGCCGACGCTCAGACATCTCATCAACATAATTGCCATTTTGCCGCAATTATCTCACGGCAAAATCCCGATCGCCATTGTGACGGATCCCTTACTTGTTGGCTTGTGCTAGAGTAGTAGATGCATATCTGCAGAGCGCACTATTTTATATACTGTACAGTAAGTACAGCATTTGTTACATATTAACCATCGCTGGTTTATCAGGATTATTCAGAACTCTTTAGCATTTGCTGTGCAAATACCCAACCAGGCCAACAAGAAGGATCAATAACCATAAAAACAAGAAGGCATGAAGTCAAATCAAACAGATGGTTGCCAAAAGGTCATTGGAGGCTACTAGAAGATACACGAACACACCTAAATAATTGTATCCTCCCTAACAGAACACTGGAGTATTGTGTTCTTAGAATTCTGCATTGTGCCATTCCTCTGTTATTCCTCCTGGAAATAGAGGAATAAATTGCTAACTAGGTATTACTATTCTCTTTTGTCAGTGCGGCGTCGGAAAGGATAAAACGTATGTAACACAACTCATACCGTGAATCCTTAATGCCACCGCCTGACTGGCGACCACAGGGGAACTTGGCAGCACAGGTGCAGACAACACTTGGCCATGTTGTAGCACAGCTGATTGGGTTATGGCTAGCCAAGGCTTACTACCACAAGGTTAACCTGGTTTGACAGGGAACAAACTACATTGATACTCAGACAAGGCATAAATCAAGTCCCAAGGTATAAATAAGGCAACTAACGAGTTAATTAGGAACCACTGTTGCAGCAGAGACCAAAGCTCAGGTAGGATTAACTATTGAATAGCCACAGTAGACAATCGCACCACGGGTGACTACCCACTACAGTTTTTTTTTCACTGCGAAATTCACAGCGTTTTTTTTTCTGCAGGGGTCTATGGGACTTGTAATGTTAAAATCGCAATTTACCGCGAAATCGCGATTTTGTGCGATCGAGATTTTAACATTACAAGTCCCATAGACCCCTGCAGAAAAAAAACGCGAATTTCACAGTGAAAAAAAACTGTAGTGGGCAGTCACCCTTAGGAAGGGCTCATGCACATAGGCGATTATTATTATTATTATTTTTTTCGCCCTGCGAGTTACATGCAATTTGGACGGAATTTGCACGGGAAAAGAATCCATTTGTATAGGGTGCTTTTCGCACACAAGGGATTTTTCATTCGGACCTATGGCCTGAGTTTGAAAAATCTCTGCACATCCTATTCTTCTGTAAGTCTCTTATGCGACTAGGAACATCAGGGCGATTTCACACGGTCGTGCGCAACTGCGCTCACTGCTATGGAGTTGAGTTGCGCATCAACAGTTTTTTGTTTTTCTTTTCTTGGGCCATTTAAGCTCTACACCATAGCGCAGGAGTTTGAAAAAGAACGCGGCACGTAGTTAATACGGGAAAGATAGGGCAAGTCCTCTGTTTTCTTGCCCTGTTAACGAGTGACATTACCGCCAGTGAAAATGAAACCATTGAAATCAGTAATATCACGGCTGCATAACGGGAGAAAATCACTCCCATGTGTTTGAGCCCCCAGACGCTATAGGAACAGAGTGTCCGTGCGCTGTGCAAAGCAAATTGCGCTGGAGAATCTCGGGCACACTTCACATCGCCTGTGCCCTCCGGTCGCTTTCAAACAAGCATATTTTAACTGCATATTTGGTCCGTGTTTTGTGTAGCTAATGTAAATCTATATATCTGTTTTCATGGCCATTTTTTTTAAAACGCAGCATATTTTTTTTCTGTTTTTACCTCCATATTGGCATTATTTTCTATTTGGTAAATACGGATTGGCATGTGCCCAGTAGAAACCAAAACCGATGCTTGTAAACATGAGGGCACATACTGATGACGTACAGCTTTAGGCCCGTTTCAGACAAGCGTACTTCACCTCCGTATTTGGTCTGTAATTTGTGGACCATAGTGCGGAGCAAATGGAAATCAATAGGACTAATCACATGGCTGTATTATTCACAGCCGTTTTTTAAGAACGCAGCATGACTTATTTTTGCACATTCGCCAACATATTTGTATTCTTTTCTGTTGGGCGAATAGGGATCAGTATTTGCCCAATAGAAATAGACATAAGGAGAGGCAAATACTGGTGAAGTAGTGGGGAAATACTGATGATATACGGTTGTAATATCATCTGAAACATCCGTATAAGGGCTTATTCACACGTCCGTATATGGGCTGGGTTTTCACGCCCGGCCGATATACGGCATCCCTTTCTGCAGGGGAAGGAGGCGGCCCAGGAGCAGTGCACTGAGCTCCCGCCCCCTCTCGACCCCTCGCCACTGTTTACAATGGGAGAGGCGGGACGGGGGCATAGATAAGTTCCGCCCCCTCCCATTGCAAATAGTAACGAAGGGCAGAGAGGGGGCGGGAGCTCAGTGCACTGCTCCTGGCCTGCCTCCTTCCCCTGCAGAAAGGGATGCCGTATATCGGCCGGGCGTGAAAACCCAGCCGATATACGGATGTCTGAATAAGCCCTAAGGGTCGTATAACAGTACTCTAGTTTGTAGCCAACCTAAATGTCATCTGTAACGCTTCTGTATTACGGATCCATATTACGCACGCGCTATAATAAGCTCGTCTGAAATTGGCCTAGTAGGATCTTAGAGTGTCCGGTCCGACAACCCATTGGTGCGCACAGGACTAGTGACATGGCACAAAAAGATGTAGAAGGACGGTGCTGGAACGGGAGCTGCGAGCTCACTGTACGATTACTGTATGGATAAATGTCATTTCACACGGGCGAGTGCAATATCGGGCCGAGAAACTCAGATACTGTTAAAACTGCAAGTTTTAAAGAAAGGAGGAAAAATACTAAATAAATAAAATTATGATTGGGAAGAGGAGGACATCCTTTTTTTCCCCTCCTTTCTTTAAGGGCTCATGTCCACGGGCAAAATAAGAATTAAAATCCGCAGCGGATTTTAACTCTTCTCCTGCCCGTGGATCCGCACCCCATAGGGATGCATTGACCACCCGCGGGGTAGATAAATACCCGCGGATGGTCAATAAAAGGGATTTTAAAAAAAATGGAGCATGAAAAAATCCGGACCATGCTCCATTTTCATGCGGGTCTCCCGCGGGGACGGCTCCCGCGGGCTTCTATTGAAGCCTATGGAAGCCGTCCGGATCCGCGGGAGACCTAAAATAGGAATTTAAAAGAATTACTCAACCGGAGCGGGCGGGGAAAGCCTTCTCTTCCTCACGGCCGGATCTTTCTTGCTTCGGCTCGGCGGATGTGCCCGGCGCATGCGCGCGGCACGCCGGCGACGTGCCGCCGGCGTGATGAATTCATCCGCCGGCCGGAAAAGAAGATCCGGCCGTGAGGAAGAGAAGGCTTTCCCCGCCCGCTACGGATGGGTAAATGCTTTTAAATTCTTATTTTCAGCGCTCATGTCCGCGGGGCAGGAGGGACCCGCTGCAGATTCTACATGGAGAATCTGCAGCGGATCTGATTTTCCCCGTGGACATGAGGCCTTAGGGATAACTTTCTGATTGGTGGAGGTCCAACTGCTGGAACCCCCACTGATCCCGAGAACAAGCGTTCCAAAAGTCTCCAGATACATGGAGCTACAGTCGGACATGTTGGTGCTCCCTTCATTTAATTGGGAGCCCCGTAGATCGGCAATGAATGGCGCAGGAGTGTACATCCACCACTCCCTTCATGCAGGAAGCTTAGGACCCTTGTTAGTGGGTTCCCAGTGGTCAAACTCCTATTGATCAGAGCCGTCCCCTATTCTGCAAAGAGGGGATAATTTTCTATGTTGGCAGAACCCCTTTAAAGGGAACTTGTAATCAGGCAGTCCTCTAATGTGTTATTCAGGCAGCTTTCACATAGCCATGAAAATCTGGAGGATCGTAACTGTATTAAAGTGATGGGAGGCGTTTTTGATACAAAAACACTTTGCATCCACGCGGACATTGCGCATTCACGAGCGCATTATCGGCTGAGTTTCACGGCCGTGTGTAGGAAGCCTTAGGCTGGTCTCACATGACCGGTTTAGAATTGCAGAATCAACAATCCTCACCCGCATGGACGATCCGCGGTATTCCACACACATTGAAAAAATAGAACGTTCACATATCTACTCAGATGAGCGGATAGCGATTGCGATTTCTGCGAATGGAATTAAAACCACAACATGTTCTATTTTTGTGTGGATTCCACACAGATGGCTTCCATTGAAGTCAATGGAAGTTGTCTGACATTGCGGATAGGCCACGGGTACCCGCGTCATCACATAGCAATGGCGTGGGAAATACAAATATAAAAACTAATTCTCTACTGCCCATGACCGACGGCGAGCGTCCATGGTCATCCACAGTAGAGAAAAAGCTGGTATATGGGGTCGCCGGCCAGGGGCCCATCCGTGTGAGACTGGCCTAACATAGATATAATTCATAGGTGCGTTAAAATCTAATTTACTGGTAATTGCTTAAACCTCTCATAGTACAATGTAAATTTACAGTATTTGGATTTCAGCAGTAAAGTGTTTGGAAGGGAACACTTACCATATACAACCACCACCATACATGCATTTGTTAAGAATGGAAAAGTTTGTCTTTAAACCAACCATTAATTGTAATTCCGTCTTAAACTTTGATAAGACAGTAATAAGATTTCTACTTTCATTGCTTTGAAACTATCTGTACTTTCACCTTCAAGGGGAAATCCAGCTAATCCAGATATGTCAGAGAGGAACAAGTTAGGGCCTGTCCAGGTAAAGTTGTGGCCCTATGCTTGCTGTACTTGTGGGGAAAACCTTCTGCTGTATATGCCAGGCATATCTATAGTAGTGCTGCATGCACCATCAGAGGCCAAATAAGTGTCCTTGTGGCCTCCCATGGCGCTGGTGTATGTACATATACATTTGCCTATAAGGGAGATATTTTCCTGTCTTTTACTTCAAACTGTGGCTAAAAACATGATCTGAAGATCAAAAGGGTTTCCAGGATTCCTAAAGCATGGCTGCTTTCTTCCCTGCCCATGGGTTGTGCCTGGTATGGCAGGTCAGCTCCAATGAAGCGAGTGAAGCAATATTATATGCAACTTTTGGACAGGCGTGGCACAGTTTTTTGGAACAAAGCAGCCATGTTTTCTAATCCTTTGCAACTTTATAGGGGTTTTCCGGCATAAACTTTTCTTTTAAAAACATGTTCCCCATGCTAAAAAATAACAAACGAGCTTATAATCGCCGCTCCCGACTCCCAACATGTCCCTCGCCGACAGCTCCGGGTCTCTGCTGCGTTATATCGTTTACAGGCTGCAGCAGCGATTGAGTGCTGAGCAATGTGATTGGCTGCAGCAGCCTGTGATGCTGCCTACATAGGTTGTTGCAACTTGTAAACAATAAGTCACAGAGGAAACCCATAGCTGCTGAGTCGGGAGATGTGATTATTAGCTCATTTGTTATTTTAAAGCATGGGGAACATGATTTTACAAGAAAAGTTTTCTTGGACATCCCCTTTAAGCATCATGTTAAGGGAGATTGGAAATGGTATGAGTGTCATAGGAAAGCTATGCCCCCAATCCCCCTTCCCCGACAACATTCAAAGTGTTCCATCATAACTAAAACAAACTGCACATTCATTTTATTCACATTTTCTACATCATTTTACTTAATTTTGCTTTCATTATTTGTATTGAACTCCCTCTTTATTTCTCTCCGTAGAACACACCTTTGAAATTCTTCACGTTCAGTCCAATAAGTGCCTTACGGTGGAGAATGATGGGCTGTCGGTCAGAAGCTGCTCACAGACCAATAATTCCTTGTGGACGTGGGGCTCCAGCCATCGCCTCTTTAGCCTGGGAACTCAAAAGTGCCTTGGAATTGACATTTCTAAACCTCAGGATCCCTTGAAACTGGTTTCTTGTGACTCAACACTCATGTTGTGGTGGCGTTGTGAAGGACGCATTATATCTGGTGCCTCCGGATATGGTCTGAATGTAAAGAATGGAATGGTATCGGTAGCAATGAAGACCAAAGATGAATGGAGTCAGACTGGGAAATCTGAGACGATATGTGATATTCCATATTATGGTAAGTGGGGGTGTTTTATGGTTTTTATGCAAAAATTCGTTTCACTGTGGTTAAAGCAACCCTTAGGTTTCAGGACAAAGTTCTGTCATGGTACTACAGGGTATGGGGGTATATTACATGCACTTGTTCTTCTCTGCCGTCCATTAGATCTGCCAGTGTTGGCCCCAATTTTCGGCTGCTCAAGATGGCTACAATTTTTTTATCTAGCTAATAGTACACTGTGCGCTGCTCTCTGATTGGCCAGTGTTGATCATGTGAGCAGCACTAGCCAATCAGAGAACAAATAAGGTGTATTGGCAGTTTTAGACTACCAAAGCACTACTGGGATTAGGTAGTCTGAAGATATCGTCAGCAATGTTGAAAAGATGAAAGTGGGCCCCGAAACCGGCAGATCAGATGGATGGCAGAGAAGAACTACTGCAGGTATTATACCACCCACCCTCTTCAGTCCGGGATAGGATTTTGTTCCAAAACTGTAGGGTTGTTTTAAGCTTTTGTAATTTTCCAGTGCTGTGAAATCCAGCGTCTCAATAGTAGGTGGCGGTTTATCGTTCTGTAATGTCACACAATCAATGGGTGTATGGGATTAGGAAAACATGGTTGCGCATGTCTGGTATTGCAGTTCTAGGCTCTGCTCCCATCTATGTTCTTCTGCTCTATTGTCTAACAGAACAAGGAAAAAGACCGGCATGCCGAATTAATTAGTTGACTTAAAATAGCAACAGTTGACAGAACCCTTTGACTATAATAAGTTCTCTCCGATTACCGTCATTTTACCTGAAAAAATAGTGGAACATTCTGGGTTTTTTTTTGTGGCATTTATAATGGAAGCCTAGACAAACTGAATGAATGGAAATGAGAACATAGCCCCAGTTCTGTTGAAGTTAATGGGACTGATCTACAATAGCACACACAATTTATGGACAGGAATGGAAGAAAGTAAGCATGTTGTTCTAATCATGTAATGACCCTTTAATTAAAACTGACTGGTAGTGGATGCAAATCTGGGTAATTCCAAGTTATGCAGTAGCAGAAAAGATTACTGTCCTGAACTGATTATTTGGGCAAAAGATCGTAAAATCAGTTCAGGCGAGTGGATGTTGCTCCTTGCCCTTCTTGCATTTGGCAGTTTCCACCGGGTGCATGGCATTGGATGCTGTCACGGACAATATCAATTTCCATCTCTTCCAACAGAAGCACTCAAAGACTAATGATGACAGTGCTGTATCATCCTACTGCATCAGTCTCTGTTAGCAGAAAGCTGCATACAGTATCTGGCAGTGGGGGTGGGGTGTAGCCTGCCGTGACTACCAGGGAAGGTGTAGCCTGCCGTGACTACCGGGGAAGGTGTAGCCTGCCGTGACTACCGGGGAAGGTGTAGCCTGCCGTGACTACCGGGGAAGGTGTAGCCTGCCGTGACTACCGGGGAAGGTGTAGCCTGCCGTGACCACCGGGGAAGGTGTAGCCTGCCGTGACCACCGGGGAAGGTGTAGCCTGCCGTGACTACCGGGGAAGGTGTAGCCTGCCGTGACTACCGGGGAAGGTGTAGCCTGCCGTGACTACCGGGGAAGGTGTAGCCTGCCGTGACTACCGGGGAAGGTGTAGCCTGCCGTGACTACCGGGGAAGGTGTAGCCTGCCGTGACTACCGGGGAAGGTGTAGCCTGCCGTCACTACCGGGGAAGGTGTAGCCTGCCGTCACTACCGGGGAAGGTGTAGCCTGCCGTCACTACCGGGGAAGGTGTAGCCTGCCGTCACTATCGGGGAAGGTGTAGCCTGCCGTCACTACCGGGGAAGGTGTAGCCTGCCGTCACTACCGGGGAAGGTGTAGCCTGCCGTCACTACCGGGGAAGGTGTAGCCTGCCGTCACTACCGGGGAAGGTGTAGCCTGCCGTCACTACCGGGGAAGGTGTAGCCTGCCGTCACTACCGGGGAAGGTGTAGCCTGCCGTCACTACCGGGGAAGGTGTAGCCTGCCGTCACTACCGGGGAAGGTGTAGCCTGCCGTCACTACCGGGGAAGGTGTAGCCTGCCGTGACTACCGGGGAAGGTGTAGCCTGCCGTCACTACCGGGGAAGGTGTAGCCTGCTGTCACTACCGGGGAAGGTGTAGCCTGCTGTCACTGCCGGGGAAGGTGTAGCCTGCTGTCACTGCCGGGGAAGGTGTAGCCTGCTGTCACTGCCGGGGAAGGTGTAGCCTGCTGTCACTGCCGGGGAAGGTGTAGCCTGCTGTCACTGCCGGGGAAGGTGTAGCCTGCTGTCACTGCCGGGGAAGGTGTAGCCTGCTGTCACTGCCGGGGAAGGTGTAGCCTGCTGTCACTGCCGGGGAAGGTGTAGCCTGCTGTGACTACCGGGGAAATAAAGGAAAGGGAAGCAGACACAAATTTTACTACTAGAAGGAAGGAGGATACTGTTTGTAAGTCCGGTTAAAGTAGTTTGCCCATCCTAAGACCGGCTTTCAGTTTCCTCCCATTGCTTCTAGTCTTTCCTTGTACAAATGAGAATAGGGCTGATCTGTCTGGACTGTAACAGCCCTTCAGATATTTGTAGACAGCTATTAAAGGGGTTGTCTCAAGGAAGCAGTGAATTTTTTTTTCCCAGTCCCCCTAATTAAGCATACATTACTAAGCCCCCCTGTAAATGACTTTTCTAGCTGGTTTGTACTTACAGTTCCAGCGTTTCAGCAACTTATAAAAATTTTCCCAAGATGGCCGCCGGCTCTTTTCCCGTCGCTTGCTGTAGCCCGACGTGCGCGCTCCCGAGACGCTACCAGCTGTGTCTCCCTGACAACCAGACGCCCCGCAGCCGCCGACCGGACCCCTGGATTGAACACGGCCGACCAGTCACCCACCGCCAGGCAGCAGATAACCGGCGCAGCCCCCGACCCCCCCCCCCCCCCCCCCATCGCAGCGACAGCCCCCCCCGGCACAGCGGCAGCCCCCCCATCGCAGCGGCAGCCCCCCCCCCCCCCCGGCACAGCGGCAACCCCCCCTTCGCAGCGACAGCCCCCCCCCATCGCAGCGACAGCCCCCCCCAGCACAGCGGCAGCCCCATCGCAGCGGCAGCCCCCCCCATCGCAGCGACAGCCCCCCCCCCCGGTACAGCGGCAGCCCCCCCATCGCAGCGACAGCCCCCCGATCGCAGCGGCAGCCGCCCCCGGCGCAGCGGCAGCTTCCCCCGGCCCATCACTTACCTGGGTGGCAGGACGGCGGGACAGCTGGGCGGCTTCTTGGGACAGCTGGGCGGCTCTGCACCTTCCTCTAACAGAGGATGGTACAGAATGGCCGCTCCAGCGCGCTCCCGAGCAGTGACAGTGAAGAGCTGTAGCGGGGAGCACACTGAAGCGGCTCGTGCTGAAAGGAGAAGAACGGACTGCGCAAGCGCGTCTAAAAAAGCAAGCTGCCAGCGAATTTAGACGGAACCAAGGAGACGAGGACGCTAGCAACGGAGCAGGTAAGTGAATAACTTCTGTATGGCTCATATTTAATGCACGATGTATATTACAAAGTGCATTAATATGGCCATACAGAAGTGTATAGACCCACTTGCTGCCACGAGACAACCCCTTTAAGTCTGAAATGGTAAATTACAAGTTACTATTTACAAACTGTTCCCGCAAAAAATAACTTATAAAGCTATGTTCAATCTTTTTATTGGAGATTTTATTATTTTAAACAAGAAAAAAAAAACACAAACCAACAAACCACATATCAGGTCTCACAGGACCTAAATAGATGTACTAAATAGCATCTAAAATTGTCAGAATATTGTTACATACAAAATCTAAAAGTCAAAACATAACCTTATGTCAAAATACTTTTCTAGACCTGTTTTTTCCCTCAGATTGTCTTAAAAGCGTCCGGGCAAACCCCAAATCCCCCATATCATTACAGCTCTAACTTAAAGGGGTTCTGACATGAAAAAAAAAAATTTGTACTCACCTTGCCTGGCCTGGCCCGATCGCCAGGCATGTCCCCTCCAGCCGGCATCTTCTTCTGTGCCTTTAAAGCAGAGCAGGAGCGGTCAAAAAGACCGCTTCCTGCTCTGGTCCGTCCGTCAGGCACTTCCGAGGTCAACGGACGGACCGCCACAGCAAACACGTCACAAGCAGTGCTTGCTGTGGGCGGCCCGTCCGTCCGGCTGAACTCCGGAGTGCTGCGCATGCGCAGTGGAGACGCGGCCCGTCCTGACTCCTGTCAGAGGGCACCTCTCCACTGCGCATGCGCGCGATCCCGGAGCGGCGCGGCTGCTGGAGGAAGAAGACTGCCTGCCGGGAGGCATACTAGCACTTTCTGCTTAGGTTAAGCAGTGCTGCTGATTAGAGCCACCTGATTGGCTCTTCGGCACCACGTGACTGCACAGCGTGCACCAATCAGGTGGCTCTAGTCAGGCTGCTTAACCTAAGCAGAAAGTGCTAATATGCTGCCGGGAGATGACCCCCCGATGTCAACAACAACAGGAGAACAGGTAAGTATAAGATTTTTATGCTTTAGCAGCCATTAACCCATGGGTTCCCTGGGTCCATTAGGCAGACCAGGGAACAATGGCTGCTAAAGCATAAAAAAATTATTCATGTCAGAACCCCTTTAACATAAAGAGAAAAACCCAAGCAAACCCTAATGATGGCGTTGGCCTCTACCCCTTCATGAAAATAATCATAATGTGTGACCAAATAATTCAGAACTCCTGGTTATTAATGGAAGACAACCGAACTTATAAAGCTATATCGGTAGAAACATATATAAGGAAAAAAAAGTACTGTACTTAAGGGGTTAATAATTAGAGATGAGCGAGCGTACTCGGCCACGCCCCTTTTTCGCCCGCGTACCGCGATTTTCGAGTACTTCCGTACTCGGGCGAAAAGATTCGGGGGGCGCCGTGGGTGAGTGGGGGGTTGCAGCGGGGAGTGGGGGGGAGAGGGAGAGAGAGAGGGCTCCCCCCTGTTCCCCGCTGCTACCCCCTGCGCCGCCACGCCTCGCCCCCCCCCCCCCCCCCCCCCCCCGGCGCCCCCCGAATCTTTTCACCCGAGTACGGAAGTACTTGAAAATCGCGGTGCTTGATCGAGTAATTACTCGAAACAAGTATGTTCGCTCATCTCTAGTAATAATAGGTCTAAATTACATTATAGCCGTGTATATACATATAAATAAGTGGTTCAGAGAAGTTAAACTTGTTCTTTGTAATCTGTCTCCACCCCAGTAATGGTTTGACTTGTTCATAATTAACAGGCACGGCAATAATCAGACCTGTTTTGGGTGGACTTACTGTAATATTTTATGTTTACAAAAAACATTTCAGGTCAGGAGCGGGTTGTAGCGGTTCCACCCAGAACTGCAGATCTTAGTGCGCTAATCTAAAGCCCCATTTACACAGGATGAATATCGGGCAAACGATGCCCGACACTCGTCCCTGTATCCCCACGCTCTCGTGCTTCTGCACGGGAGCTAGCAGAGCAGGCTGGTTCACGGAGCGGCCAGCAGGGGGGCGGGGCAGTGTTGCAGATTTCTCTCCACTCGCTCCCCCGCCCCTCTCCATTAAGATAACACAGCGGCTGTTCGCTACTGAACAGCCACTGTTTAAACTGCACGTTGAGCTTCATCGCTGATCTTTTATGCAGCGATGAAGCTAATCGTGCAGTTTAAACAGCGGCCGTTTAGTAGCGAACAGCAGCTGTGTTATGTGGATGGAGAGGGGTGGGGGAGAGAAATCTGCTGCACTGCCCCGCGCCCCTGCTGGCCGCTCTGTGAACCAGCCTGCTCTGCTAGCTCCGGTGCCGGAGCACGGAGACACAGGGATGAGTGTCGGGCATCGTTTGCCCGACATTGATCCCTTGTAAAAGGGCCTTAAGTGACAGAGTAGTTCAGAATGACTCATCAGTGCTTCAGTTTCTTAAGGAGAATATACAGTCTTGAGGGCTCTTTCAGACAGGCGTGACGATTTACGTCCGGCCTTGTCAGGGCCACAGTGCAGCCGAAAATCACGTGAACAGGCGTTAAAACTCACGTTTTAATGCCCATTCAGACGGCCCGGGTCCAGTAAGTATACGCCGAGCCCGACATAACGTCGGGCGGGGGAAGCCAGTTCAGCTCTGCCGAGAACTAGCGAGGGGGGGAGCTAGTGTGCTAAGCTCCTGCCCCCTTTCCGCCCCTTGTCAGCTGCCAGCAATGGGAGGGGGAGGGATGGGATGGGAGCTTAGCAACTAGCTCCCACCCCTCTCATTGCAAACAGCCATCAAGGGGCGGAGAGGAAGAGGGAAGGGGGTGGGACTTTAGCAGACACGCTGTAAACTCCCTCCCACATCGCTTCTCTGTCAGCTACCATTGGCTCCCATAGGAGTCTATGGCAGCAGTCGACATATTCCGGCCAGGAAGATAGTCCTTGAACTATCTTTCCTGGCCGGCGTAAAAGCACCCAGCTGAAATGCGCTCCTGTGCGCTATCGTGGCCAGCCTGGCACTTTTAAGCCACGGGAATACACCCATCTGAAATGATGCATTGTAAACCAATGCATCAGATGGGCAGCGTATATCGGCCGGGCGTGAAAGTGCGACCAATATACATTTGTGGGAATGAAGCCTTAGGGTGACTACCCACTAGCGTTTGCAAATTTGCTGCGTTTTTTTTTCCAGGTGTCTATGGGGCTTTCTAATGTTAAAAATGCATCGCGGCAAAATCGCAATTTACCGCGAAATTGCGATTTTGCTCAATGTGATATTAACATTAACAAGTCCCATAGACCCCTGGAGAAAAAAACCCACAAATTTCGCAGTGAAAAAGAGCTGTAGTGGGTAGTCCCCTTTATGTGAATACGAAAGCCTAAAGTATAAGGTTCCTTTAACACTGGACGATTGTTGGGCACTTAAAGGGGTTGTCTCACGCCGAAACGTTTTTTTTTTTAATTCAATAGGCCCCTCGTTCGGCGCGAGACAAACCCAAGGGATGGGTTAAAAAAAAAAAAAAAAGTTTATTACCTACCCGAATCCCGGCGCTGCGGCGACTTCTTTCTTCCTTTACCAAGATGGCCACCGGGATCTTTACCCACGATGCACCGCGGGTCTTCTCCCATGGTGCACTGTGGGCTCTGTGCGGTCCATTGCCGATTCCAGCCTCCTGATTGGCTGGAATCGGCACACGTGACGGGGCGGAGCTACGAGGACCAGCTCTCCGGCATGAGCGGCCCCATTCACCAGGGAGAAGACCGGACTGCGCAAGCGCGTCTAAAAACGCCAGAAGACAGCGAATTTAGACGGATCCATGGCGACGGGGACGCTAGCAACGGAGCAGGTAAGTGAATAACTTCTGTATGGCTCATAATTAATGCACGATGTACATTACAAAGTGCATTAATATGGCCATACAGAAGTGTATAACCCCACTTGATTTCACGAGACAACCCCTTTCTGCTTCATTCTAGCAACTGGATCCCCAGCGATCAAAAGTTTTGACATGTCCAAAGTTTTTGTACAGCGCAGTTACACTCTAAATCAATATTTAAGTTGCAAGTCAACGATCATAATTGAGCATGCTGGCAGAATTGGACTAGAATGCTGAGATTTTGGGGTTCTTAGAGCCGACTCCCCGCTTACATAAACTTCTTTCATGTCTCATTTCCTAAGTGTCCTCTACATTTTCTGTGGCACTCTTATTATTTTTTCCTGTTGCAAAGAAGAAATGTTTTTGCAAAATGAGCCATGTGAATGCATTTGAGCTGCAGGAGACCTGAGGGATAACTTCCTTTCCTACCAGCAATGGGGAAAAAACTGTAAATGTCCATAAAGGACATAGCTGGAGATATTGGCCCATCCCAAAGATTAGATGGCATAGATTGCTTGGGTATAATCTATTTAACTGTATTAAATTTTTTTTTTTCTTTTTTTTAAAGCTGAGATTGATAGCAAGGCATAAAAAAAGACATACCCACCTCTCCTGATTTCCCTCTCTGCTGGTGTCTGGTCCCCCGCCGCTCTCTTATTCCTGCTGCAGTAGCGAGAACATCCCGACGCAGGAACATGTGACCACTGAAGCTGCTCGCCATCTGAAGTGAGCCAGTGATTGGCCGCAGCTTTCACACGTCCCTAATGTTGGTGAAATCATTGCTGATCGGGAGAGGTGAAAATGGCTTCTTTTTATGCTTTGAGCCTATTTCATATTTTTTTTAACTGCCTGGATAACCCCATTTAATCAGCCGCCACTCCATCACCGATGCCCCTGTGGTCCCCTTTGGTCTCTGTTTATTTTCCTTGAGTGATGATGTGCCGTATATCCACAGGACTGCTGCAGTCAAACATTGGCTTTAAGCGATAACATGTCCTGCATGTTGGCATTACTAATGAGGCCAGTGATTAAGTGCAGCAGTCATGTGCCGGTATGGTAAGTCATTTCTCCAGGAGAATACGGACTACGGACCAGTAGGTAATTCCTCTGTCCATATGACTTAGCGCAAAGTACTCTCGTTCACAGCGCAAAAAAAGTTGCGCAGGAGCGAGCGTATTTTGCAATACTTCCATTGCAGGAGAACTCACTACCTCCTGTGGTAACCTGTTCCACTCATTTATCACCCTCACTGTCAGAAAGTTTTATCTAATATCAAATCTGTGTCTCCTCCCTTTTTTTCCCATTGCTTCTAGTCTTTCCTTGTGCAGATGAGAATATGGCTGATCCCTCTGCACTGTGACAGCCCTTCAGATATTTGTAGACAGCTATTAAGTCTCCTCTCAGCCTTTTTTGCAAGCTAAACATTCCCAGGTCCTTTAACCGTTCCTTGTAGGACATGATTTGCAGACCGCTCACCATCTTGGTAACTCTTCTCTGAACTTGCTCCAGTTTATTTATGTCTTTTTTAAAGTGGGATGCCCAGAACTGGACACAGTATTCCAGATGAGGTCTGACTAAGGTAGAGTAGAGGGGGATAATAACCTCACGTGATCTAGACTCTATGCTTCTCTTAATACATCCCAGAATTGTGTTTGCCTTTTTAGATGCTGCATCACATTGTTGACTCATGTTCAGTCTATGATCTATTAGTATACCCAAGTCTTTTTTACATGTGCTGCTGCTTAACTCAATTCCTCCCATTCTGTATGTGCTTTTTTCATTTTTCTTGCCCAGATGTAGGACTTTGAATTTCTCCTTGTTAAATACCATTCTGTTAGTTGTTGCCCACTTTGCAAGCTTTTCTAGATCTTTTTGAATACTCTCTTCCCTAGGGTTAGCTCTCCCTTCTAGCTTTGTGTTGTCGACAAATTTGATCAGTTTCCCATCAATTCCTGTAGAAACCATGTGACCAATTACTGCATCATTAAACTGCATACATTTTTTTTACAAATGTGATTGTTGCTGCATTTCTTGTTCCACATGTGAATAAACCCTAATGCCTATAATATCTGTTGGTGGAGAAATACAGTAATTTGCCACTCTCTGCTCCAAGTAGCAATGAATGAATGGTTGTGGCTTGTTGCCTATCCTCCACCATGAAGTGGTTTAAAATATGATGGGTGGAAGTGTCATTAAGACCTTCCGCAATCTGTTAGTAGCCCTTCATCTATGAGATTTTCTTTTTAAACCTCTTGATGCTAGCCAGGCTGTGGGGCGGACGCGTCTGATGACATTAACCCTGCTCAAAGCTTCAGCGTTGTTGAGGAAATATTAGTAGATTCTACTTAACATGATATTCTGGCACCAGGTTTATCTTTTAATATGCGTGGAGAAGCAGCGTGGTTGAGGTGAGGGACAAGTTTGAGGTGCGGAGCTTCTACAATATACAAGACAAATACTTTGAGTAAATTGCCCAATTTCGACATTCTTTTTAAAAGCAATTGGACAAAATGTCGAGTGACGATAAATTTTTCAATGACATAACTTTTAATTCTAGGTTCTCTTACATTAAGTACAAATATCAATTGGATATGCCAAAATTGTAAAGTGGTCGTCTGACCACTGGGACCTCCACTGATTCTGAGAACTGAGGCTTTGGCAACCACCTCCGGGAATCTAGGAGTGACAAGTACTTCATTCTGTGGATCTGATCTGACATTTATAGCCTATTTCATGAATATTCCAGAAGTTTGGGGAAAACTGGCTCTAAAATTCCTAAGTCTCCTTGGCTACCAACTTTCATGTTAACACAAGAGCAGATTGTTACATTCCGGAGCATGATCCACCAAATTGGTGTCTTATTACTTCGCTGCACAGTAGTTCTGACTTCTGTTCATGAATCAGGATGTTCTGGTCCTGGAATTCTTGCCCAGTTCGAGGAGTTCTGTAGTAAAAAAAAAGTTCTAGAAATCTGTTTTTAAATTGTAATGAAAAATGAACCATGGAGCATATTCTGTTTTATAGAGCATTGGGTTATTTTGATGCAAAAGTGGTGAAATTGCAATGATGTTTTTGCTTTTCTCTTTTAGTTGTGTATACGACGGGTGGCAGTTCTTCTGGAAAACCCTGTGATTTTCCTTTTGTCTATAAGGGGAAATGGTACCATGACTGTATCTATGATGCTGATGAAGATCAGGAGTGGTGTGTGACCTCTGAAAGCTTCTATGACAACGTTCTTGTGGGAAACTGCTTAAAACCAGGTTAGACTATTTCTTTTCTTGGTGCTGAATGAGGCAGAAGCCAATTGACCCCATTTAGGGGGAAAAAATTCCTTCTCGACTCCATAATGGCAGTCAGAATAACCCCTGGATCAACATTTGAAAGTTACTACCTGACTCCAACATCGGCAGTCGGAAGATACCCGGGTCATCAACCCTTCTAGTTATTAAATGTCTATATCCTGCAATGTTGTAGCGCTCCAAAAAGATGTCTGGTCCCCTCTTAAACTCCTCTATTGATTTTGCCATCACCACATCCTCAGGCAAAGAGTTCAATAATCTCACTGCTCTTACAGTAAAGAACCCCCGTGTCCTTGTGTATTGAGCTGATCTCCGCAGGAAGCAGGCAGCTTCGCTCCCACTGCAGTGGCCAGGCACCTGCAGGGATTTACGTGCATTTTACCCACAGATACATGGGGTTTTGCATGCAAAGACACTTCGTATCACTTCAGGGAAATTGCGATCCTTCCGGCGCTTGTTTCCTATTAAATTTAATTGATCACGGCGTGTTATGTATTTGACTGTCCTATTGAAAACAATGGATGATGAGTTCCGAAGGACATGAAAAAATAGGACATGTAGCGATACTTTACCTTGCAGCATTGTAGCTTAGTAGCCTTAGTGATAGTCCCCAACTTATGAATGTTCGAGTTACGAACTTCGCAAGATGCGAATAATCTGTCCTGCAAAGGAACCTGTTCGCAAGTAGAGGACCATCTGTATATATATTACAATATATCTGTATATTTTCTATTGACTTAAGCCAAAGCTCCTCCTTTGATTTGTGCCCAAATTCCTATCATCCTGTGTAATAGGGATGATAGCAGCTCAGGAGCTGAGACCACCATCGTTAGACAAGCCAGGTATGACATGTGACAAGATAAAAATATGTGCACGTTTCTTGTAAAGGGCTTGCTGCCTTAGGACCTCCTTTCACATAGACCCCCCCATGGGTCTGATTTCTGCAACCCATGGCAATCAGGTGTTGTCATTGGGAAAGCTCCAACTGATCATATGCAGGTGTTGGGAAAATGTAGTATTACATGCTGGCCATGTAATGAATGATTGGGCTGGGGCTCCCTGAAACATAACTGCTCTGGCTTATTGGTGAGGGGTCTTCAGTGGGGTACCTCATTCTATGATGTCCACATGCGCTTTTTTGCATTCTAACCTTCGTATTGTCTTACTGCACTTACTATTAAAGGGGTTGTCTGAGATGTAAAAAAAATGCCAGACAGTGGATAAAGGTATAAAATAAAGAAAACAACAGTACTCGTCTTTTAAATGTCCTTGCTGGTCCACTTTCGACAGCTTGTTCAGCGGCCATGTGACATTCATCATTCATGTGATTATTCAGCCAATCACTGGCCTCCGCTGTCACCAGTGCATGAACGGCATATGAGTGCTGAGGCCAGTGATTGGCTGAGTGGTCATGTAAACAAGATGTGACTGCTGCAGGAGCCTCCTGGACCGAACGGGAACGGCTGAATTGGGGGGGTCCAGTAGTATTGGTTCTTTACGAATTTATATGGCTGGCTTTTTTTCCTTAAAACTCAGACAACACCTTCTAGGTGCAGTGTATGAACACGGACTACAGGGGAGGCGGGGGACAGTTAGCTACTATAATAAATTTGCAGTAATGTATATTTAATGCTTTTTAACCTGCAATGTTCCTGCCGTAGTGCGTGGTTGTAATGGCACCTGGATCCAGAATTCAGACCTCCAGCAATGCTACCAGTGGAACACAAACTCTGTCCTGAGGTGGAAGGAAGCGTATATGTCTTGTCAAAGCCAGGGTGCCGATTTATTGAGCATATCCAGTCCAGAAGAGCTAAAATACATAATTGGTGAGTCTAAATTATGTGATGCTCATTGTTCTATGTACCCTTTGCCTTCTGGTTGAGGGCTTGGCATGAGCGCTGCCCTTCCCGTTACAATGTTTACAGGGATAGTCCCAGTAGGATCCTTAGATGCCATTCTGTAGTGCCCATAGTGGTTGCAAATAACACCTCATTGCCAGGTGAAAAATGGTTGAAATCAACTATATGGCTATATTGTTCAAAATACTAAATCGGAAACCTGAAAATGTATTAGCCTTCTAAAATGTAAGGTTTTAGGTCCTGTAATCAGTGACAAGAGATGGCCGTTGACAACCTCCCTTTTCTCCTGGCTTGCACGGGTCCTGAACAGTCAAGAAATGTAACCAGAGTTGTAGCAGTGTATATTGTGTACTGACAGTGGCCAACTCCGTTATGAGACCAGTCGCAGTCCCTATTGCCATGGAGGATGGACTAGTGCACAGTAATGCCATCTTTTGTGTATGTCTGAGCCATAAGAAATCTAGCTGGAAACAGATATATGTTAACCCAACCATGGTGAATTTTCTCTAAATGCAGGAACAAAAAATATCAAAGGCATTAATTGCATTAAAAGAAAATTGCATGTTGTTGTGACGACTTCTGTGCACCTTGTCTGTCACTTTAGACCCGCAGTTACATAATATAGTTAGTCTGTTTGAAGAAAGTCTAATGTTCAATCAGCCGAGGGGAAGGTGTTGTGGGTGAGAGGAGCAAGAAAAATAAGTTACTCCAGAGAGGAAGACGAAAGTTCTATGAATAATATTTGTAGTTTGAAAGCTCTTTATGTGCTGATTAGAGATGAGCGAGCACGCTCGGATAAAGCAGTTACTCGAGCGAGCCTCGCTCTTCTCGAGTAACTGCTTACTGGTCCGAGCAGGCTCAGGCGGGGGTGAGCGACCAGTAAGCAATTACTCGGAAAGAGCGATGCTCGCTCGAGTAACTGCTTTAGCCGAGCGTGCTCGATCATTTCTAGTGCTGATTAAAGGCGGTTGTGTCACAATTAGATGTAACATTTCTGTTTTTGATTACACAAAACATTACATTTTTTTAAATGAGTAATTAAAAAAATGCTCCTGTTTGTGGATATTCTTACATACTGGTTATTGTGCCGCTTATTCTTTAGATTCCCTTTCAGAACATACATCTAATGTGTCCAGTGCCGGTGGTCGCACATGCTCAGTTGTTAAGTCTGATCACTTGGATCCTCTTATACAGAGGTGGTAGAATGATTCCAGCTATTGTACAAGCCAGCTAAAAGAATCAGGATGAAAGGAGGTCTAGATGATCTGAGAGTCTGGCACAGCCTTTAGTTAGGTGATGATGACTCAAAAAAGATTAAAGCTGATGGCATAGGTTGTCTAAAATATCCTTTATTCCTAATCAGTAGGTAACGTGTGTCAAGGTATGCAGACTTCTTCATCAGATAGCTGGATTACACATTAAGTCCTCATTCGTACGAGTGTGCATTTGCGCGCGCGTATGTGCGCACAATTCTGCGCATCCACGGACGTGCCAAAACATGTGTGATCGAAGCTCCGTGCCCATTGCTTTTAATGGGGCTACCGCTGCTGCCGGCGGCCTTATTGAAAGCAATGGGATGCTGGCAACCCCTGCAGTGATTTTTCAGGGAAGGGCTTTACATATAAGCCCTTCCCTGAAAATCATCCCTAGCATGTGTAAAAAAAATAAAAAATATATATACTCACCTCTTCGCCGCTGTCGGGGCTCAGGCGCGTCTATCCGCTTGGTCCCCCTGCACTGCTCTGAAACTCTTTCAGCAGGGAGGATTTTAAAGGGCTGTGTATTTTGCCTCTCGGAGCAGGAAAGGTTGTGCAGCTTTACCTTTTTTTTTTTAAAATGAGCCGGAACTACTTATTGGCACTATCAGCACTTATAACACGCCAAGTATGAACATGGTGAACGCTTCTGGGTTTTTTCCTGCTCAAATAACAGGAAGGGTTCACCATGTTCATACTTGGTGTGTTGTAAGTGCTGATGGTGCCAGTAAGTAGTTCCTGCTCATTTTCAAGGAAAAAGGCAAAGATGCACAAACTTTTCTGCTCCGAGAGCCAAGATACACTATCCTACCAAAAGTATTTGGACATCTGAGCATAAATCATGATGGCTTTGTTTGCTTAAACTTGCCAGTATCTGGTTAATAAGCAGACATGTTCTTAGCTACACAGCTAAATGTTTGCTATTGTTCTCTATGAGTCATTCCCTGACCTCATCTCAGTAAGGCACATTCATGAATTTTTGCAGTAGAATATCCCCTAATGCTTGCTAAAATTCTATTAAAGTCTGTGGATTTACAAGAGATCTGCACTTTGTGGGTGGCACATTGAAATTCATTCTCGCATGCTGCAATATTTGGGGATGATGTGGTCCAAGTTTCGAACAATGCAAGCTTTGAAGAGAAGGATTGGACCCCCCTGTTTTTGACAGCTGTATTAAGGGGTTATCTAGGCAGTCAAAATACTCACCCAATCTAGTCCTACCCAGCAGTGCCACCACCACCACTTCCAGCCAGGTCCTAGCATCGGGGCACCTGGTTGCAAGTCTTTCTCCATCCTTTGACTTTTTTTTTTTTGGTGACATCCTCAAAGGAGGCTGGCTGTTTAGATTATTTCAATAACTAAGCCCTCCCACTTTGCTGTCTTTGCCAGTCCCCATTGAGGATGTTGCCAACAATCGGAAAGTGGAGCAAGACTCACAACCATTGACCCAGTGTCAGGACTGGGCTGGAAGTGGCGGTGCCAGCATTGCTAGATCAGATGAGAATTTTGGCTGCCTAGATAACCACTTTAATCTTTGGAGAGGGACGGAAAATATGAATAAGGCTCTTCGGCCAAGAACAGAGCTTTGTGGCCTCTCTTGACAATGGTGGGAATCCCAGAGGGTGTTATAATCCGACAGTTTACATATATACAAAAATGTACAGTTATGTGATGTGGGATACTTTGTAGGCAACTCAATTGGCTGGCTAATTGGTTTATTTGTCAGCAGTCTTGTTGACTGTTTCCCTTAGTAACCGTCAATATTTTGAATTCCTTACGGAGATGTGATCAAGGTAATGACTATGCAAAGCTTTTCATTGTGGGTCATACATAGAAGCAATATATTAAAGCTGTATTCACATTGTATTTGCATTGAATGTTGGGAAATACTGTATAATGGTCGTTGTATGTAATAAGTCTGCAGATATTTAACACTACAGGTGGAGAACAAGGTCAGTACAACATCTAGAGATGATATGATTCCTTTCATATAAGACTAAAACATTGGGGTATTGCTATTAGAGGTATCCAAGGACAGCCTACGTGAATGCTTATACCTGTCAAATGCAGATATGCATAACACACACCCATGGCCTTCCCTCTGGTTGGGTATGGTAATTATTTTTAGTTATTGATAGATGTCCGCGGGTTTCAGTTCCCAGTTTATATCTGGATATTTAAAGTCCGCCATAATAATTACCTCATTGTAATTTGTCGCTTAATCTATTTGCCTCAGTAATAGATTTTCAATGGCTTCTGTTATATTTGTTGGCCTATAGAAAGAAAAGCCCTATGAGGATATTTTTGTTTTGTTTTTTTCACTCCATGTACCTCTACCCGTAGAGACTCCACATGTTCCTCTCCCTCACATATATCTTCCCGTAGTGTGAGCTTTAAACATGATTTTACGTAAAGTCAAACTACTCCACCTTTCCAGTTTTCACGATCTCTTCTGAATAGACTGTAACCCTTTAGGTTCACAACCCAGTCACAGCTTTTGTCTAACCAGGTCTCTGTTATTCCCACTATGTCAATGTTTTCCTTAGACATTATTACTTTCAATTCATCAACCTTATTGATCAGACTACTAAAATAAGTCTTAACTGTTCTACCAATTCTAACTTTTCTAACTGCTCCACCCCCCATTGGTAGTACATAGTCCCAGATCTTTGTCTACATTATGTTCACCTCTATCTCTCTGGTTGCTCTCCCTCCAATTCCTAGTTTAAATAAACATTCCTCCAACCTTCTAGCCATCTTCTCCTCCAGCACAGCTAAGCCTTCGGCATTGTGATGCAAGTCATCCCTATGGTAGAGTTGTAGCTAACCACAAAATCGACCCAGTTCTCCAGGAGCCCAAACCCCTCCTTCCTGCACCACCTTTTGAGACACTTATTTACTTTCCTAATATCCTGCTGCCTTTCTGGTGCGGCACGTGGTACAGATAGTTTTTCACAAAATACTACTTTGGAGGTTCTTGCCCTAAAGTTACATTCTAATTCCCTGAAATCATTTTTAAGGACCCTCCACCTAAGTCTAACTTTGTCATTGGTGTCAATGTGTACCATGACCACTGGATCCTGACCAGCCACTCGCAGTAATCTGATCCACGATGTGTCGAACTTGAGTTGCGATGTGTCGAACTTGAGCGCCAGGAAGACTACACACCATTCGACGATCTCGGTCTTTGCGACAGATTGCCCTGTGTGTCCCCCTAATTGAGTCCCCCACTACCAGGGCGGTCATAGGATGTGCACGCTGCAGCAGGGCTAATCTTGTAATGGCATTCCCCTCATCTGCCAACTTTGCAAACTTGTTCGGGTATGCTATATCAGGACTAGCCTCGCTGGATCTCTTCCCTCTACCCCACCTTCTGTCACCTAGCTAGCTGCCTGCTCATTATGCTCTCCCATACTACAAACCATCCCCACATCTGCCAAAGAAAGTACCTGCTCAGTGAGTAGAAAACCCATTTCCTGGTTGCCAGTGGATCTCAGTGTTGCAAGGTGCGCATTTAGATCCAGGATCTGGGCTTCCAAATGCACAACACGCTCACATTTGTACAACAGTATGCACCCTTAGACTGCTGTTCAAGGACTGCACACATGGCACAAGATGTACACTGGATGGATTGTACAGATAGATTAGATAAACGTAATATATGCAATAAATTAAATAGATAAGTAGTAAATACATACAAGGGACTCTTCCAAAGTCCTGGAATCTAAAGTCACTGATCCCACACACTTAAAAAGCAGCACACTTAGAATACAGCATGCACACTTCTCCTCTGTTTAGAACTATTAGTAGATATGGTTGATATACTCCTTTTATACTAGACGTAGATGTTTGAACATAACATTTTTCTAAGTAATAGTCTGTTTGGGGAATTTATTCCAACTTTTGTTAGAGAATTTCATATTTTGATATGTGTATTTGGAGTCATCCTCCAATTTGACTTCACTTTCTGCTGAACAATTCCATTGGTGTAAGAGTTTTATAACTTGTTATAAAGGAATATCTGTGCAATACCTATGTATGTTACGTGACTGAAAATTAGGGACTAAATCAAACCTTAATTTGTCATGATAAGACGGATATTTTAAGTATTTGCATCATATTTCTGCCTACGATGCATATTTTACAACTGTGTGGCATGTATCTAGCATCACAAAAATAATGCAGTATACCTTTTATATAGGTGTTACATCATTTACACTGATGAACTGGCGAAACTCTGGCGGAACTTGAAAAGAGCAGACATAACTCCCGAACAGACATAACACACTGACTGACAAACGCGCAAAACACAACCAAGCATATCTGCACGCAAAAACAGATGTAAATAGAGGCGAGGTATTGGTTCGTATTTTGGCCAAGTTGCTTAAGCCCGCGAACCCACTTCATGGGTCCTCGTTGTTTCACGGGTCCCTACTTTAACAAGACAACTTCCACATGAAACCTGTCTCGCGGGTCTCTACTCTAACGAGACAACTTCCTCATGAAACCTAGGGACCTACTTAAACATAGATGACAATTGAAACACAGCAGAACTGAACACAGCTCACACCAACACACCAGGGATTTTCATACAACACAGCACACCATGCACCCTGAACACCCTGACTGTTGACACCACACGTACGGTACATGCACCGACACGTAGGAATATGACGCTGAACAAACAGAGGAAAGCCCAGCCAGCTCAATCAACCCCCACCTTTGGCGCTGCACTGCTGTAAACCCATGTAGAACAACAGATCCCAGCAGCACACCCTAACAGTATCTCCCCTTTTAAGAGGTGCCTCCGGAGACAGGCACCCAACACACAGGGGTCTATATTTTTTGCACAGACGTCTTTTATATTGTACATATGCACTACTGTATGAAAAAAGAAAATGGTAAGGATCTTTGATTTTAATTTTTTTCAGAAACTGAAGATCTCCCAGATTCCATCTGGATCGGCCTTAATCGTTTGGAGAGCAGTGGTGGCTGGCAGTGGTCAGATAACAGCCCCTTGAATTTTATCAACTGGGATGAAGGTAGTTGAGCTGAAGCAGGTCATAGTCCGTAATCCTGATCATAAACCATTAGATTTCTCACTAACACTTATAGTCTTCTTGACTTATCAGTTTCCATTTGCACAATCCTTTTCTATTCTCGTGAACATGTTGCAATATTTCCTTGTATGATTATGGGATTTTGTTGAATAGTTGGGCATGCTTGTTATGTATTGTCTGCTGGGTCCTGGCAAGCCACAGAGCCAAAAAATCTAATTATCTATGGTAATGTTGACAGACTGCTATAATGTATTTTATATAAATCTCGGAAACTAACAGAGAAAGTAAGACAAGGGGGCGCTATCTGTTGTAGTATCTCCAAAAAGAATCTAGAAAGAGAACATTAGTAGTGGTAGCTGTTATGCTCACCTTGTAAAGTTGTGCCATATATGAATAAAACCACCCTGAATTGCAGTAGCAGCCCAAATTCATATCTTACTGCTGGGAGCTGAAAGCATTTCCTCGTCCATTTCCCAGATCTGAGCCTTTCCTTGGGCTCAGATCTGGGCTAACTGCATGGATAGTACAAGAGAAAACCAGGTGATGGAGGTGCTGCTCACAAGATGCTGAAACCGATAATGGCAATATGTTTAAAGGTGGACATTCATTTAGCAGGAGAATTAGCTAAAAAAGAGGGAGGGGTGAATTACATCATTACATACATCTTTGTAATTATCACTAAAAACAAATCTATAAATAGTCAATATTGCAAAGATCCTAAAATAAATACAATTCCATAGACTCAGATAATAGCATAAAATCCTGAAATACTGTATATACTAATTAATTTTGCACCCCGCCTTTATCTCAATCTGCAGTCCAACAGAAGTATAGTACATTGTACACAACCAACATAAAGGCTGAATTCTCATACTTATGGTTCAAATGTATTTTGTTTGGTCGTATAATCATTCAGTAAGAACAGCTTTGACATACGTGTATCTTACACGCGGTCACATCAGAAAAAATCGTGTTCATATAACTTTCACTATATAAGTATCAAGTCTCATACTTATATATAATGCAGTTATGATATAATGCCTTAGTAAGCTAAGGTCGTTTCAGTGTGGTTGATGACATGGCAGCCATATTTCTTGTCACCGAATTTTGCAGACACCGATATTATTAAGAAACCGCTGAACTGATGTCTGATGATTAGATTTTTTGAAAAAGGGATTCAGATGACATCTAAGTGGAAACAAAGCCACACTGTCATATCTGGTACAACCAGTTAACACAACCGAATACAACAAGATCAGGTTTTATAGCAGCTGGTTTTACAGGACTAAACCGATAGCAGAAGGTTTTACATAACTATTTCAGACTTACTAATAATGGAAGAACCAAGTGTAACGAAGTACGGAGGACTTCACGGATAATCTAACCAGAATCACCCAATTTGGATCACGCCCCGAAAAGGGTGACACCACTATGAAAGAGAGACCGTAAATTAATCCAAGAGGAAACTGGTGAAAACTATTCCACCCCAGATAACTAACACTAAACATACCAGCATACTTAAAGGGGTTGTCCCGCGGCAGCAAGTGGGTCTATACACTTCTGTATGGCCATAATAATGCACTTTGTAATATACATTGTGCATTAATTATGAGCCATACAGAAGTTATAAAAAGTTTTATACTTACCTGCTCCGTTGCTGGCGTCCTCGTCTCCATGGTGCCGACTAATTTTCGCCCTCCGATGGCCAAATTAGCCGCGCTTGCGCAGTCCGGGTCTTCTCCTGTCTTCTATGGGGCCGCTCGTGTAGAATGCCGGCTCCGTGTAGCTCCGCCCCGTCACGTGCCGATTCCAGCCAATCAGGAGGCTGGAATCGGCAATGGACCGCACAGAAGAGCTGCGGTCCACGGAGACAGAGGATCCCGGCGGCCATCTTCAGCGGTAAGTATTGAAGTCACCGGAGCGCGGGGATTAAGGTAAGCGCTCCGGTAAGCTTTCTTTACCTCCCTGCATCGGGGTTGTCTCGCGCCGACCGGGGGGGGGGGGTTGAAAAAAAAAAAAACCCCGTTTCGGCGCGGGACAACCCCTTTAACTAGCTGACTAACTAACGCTGAGTACATTAGAGACTAGAAAAACCTCTGGCTCAGTGAGGCCAGTTAACAAACAGTGTAACTGGATCCCGTAGTATCAAGGTGCCGGTCTATACCTAGTCAAACGGCAACTCATAGGCTGATTAGGTTAACAGACAACCCAGACAGCCAGTCATCATTGACACCAGAGAGAGTTGTTACTCCCTTGGCATCCAGCGGTGGTGCATTATATGGTCCAGGATGATGCGCTGATGTCTTCCTGGTTCGCTGCAGAGAACCAGGAAGTCATGGCGCAGCCAGCGCCATGACACAAACGCGGAAATCTTTAGGAGTCCTGCTTCCGATAAACAGAGACACCATGAGCAATCATTGCCAGAACTGGTGCACCCAGAGCCCGAAATGTCTTGTTTGCAGGAAAAAGAAACCCCGTAGGAAAGAACATGATAAAGTGTTCTCAGAGATCAACAGAGACAGTTCTAGTTATTGACAGTTGGCAGATTTAGGCTACCCTCACACACAACGCCGCGATAAATGCAGCAAAACGCCTTCATTGATTTACGTTTCTAACGCTGCGTTTCTTTAGTGCTGTCTGTTGTATTTTTGGCTTTTAAGAATTTAGAAACACGATGCATCCCCAATTGAAATCAATAGGGAGCGTTTTCAACACTATCAAAAACGTAGAACGCTGGTTCTATGTCACCAGGAGGGAAAGTGAAAGTGGTGACCTAATCGGCTTGCTTAGCCTGCATTGTTAGCCTAACATCGCAGGCGATAGCTCACACTGAACACTGTGCAAGGCAGCTCTGACATAGTAAAAACGCTGCGTTTTGAAATGCAACACTTTTACTATCGCCTGTGTGACCTTATGGTGATCTTACGGCTATATAAATGCATGTGTTTAAATATATGCTTTTTATGCCTGAAGAAGCCCCTGCTCTGGGGTTGAAACGTATAGTATTTTTATAAATACTCCTCTGATTTGCCAGTATACTGACGGAAGGTGGCCATGTGGAAAACAAAGCAGGCAGCTTTCATTACTGCTTACAACAGGAGATAAGAGTAGTTTGTTGACCTAGTGGAGTTTTATGCTAATAGAGCTCTATCATAGCATGATTTGGTTCATTCATTAACGGATAAGGAGAGTCTGAACTCTTGATCCTCTTTTATTCTAGCATACTGGGACAAAGCAAATGCCTAATTTATTTTTAAAAACTTGAATCTACAACAGAAGTGGAAATTGCACATGATGTACTATTTGTAGAAGTGTATAATTGGGATAACCAGATCCCTGGGGGGGTTGGAGGATTCATATTACATTAGCATTTTCTGAGGATTCTGAATACTGAAATTGGAATGGTTTCTTAATGAGATTCTCTTTGGGTATGATGGAGATGTTGGTGAATAAGCTGCATTTTGTAATAAATCAAATATGGAAATGAAAACTATAATAGATACTCTACAGCATTTTAGGGGCTTGTTCACATTTTTTAAACAAACAGATTTGATTCCGTTCCGTTTCCTTTTTGTTTTTAAAAAGGAACAAATATTGCACATCTAGATTTCAGTAAACGGGATCAATCCACTAATGAAAGATTAGAAAAGTTTGTGCAAATGATAATAAAGAAAATTAATTGGAGAAAATCAAATAAGATCAAAATAATTATGCTGGGGTGGTGGGTAATAAGATACTAAAAACCAATGGAGCACCTAAAAATTAGCTTCATATAAAGTACACCATACATACCGTAAAAGAGGGCCTTTGAAATCAAGGTTCCTAGTAATCATTCTGGATAGAGGCAGATCTTTCATCATTTGAAAAGAATTATGATGATAAGAAAAAATCATACAAATAGGAACATACATGAACCAAACAAGGCTGCAAATTGTAAAAGTATATCAAGCTTCTAGGGTTAGGTCTAAAGATAATGGCCTACAAGTGGTTATAGACCTTAAAGTACCATCAGGAAATATGGTTATAGAATCAGAGGTTTCATCAGGATATGTGGTGCTAATAAAGCCATATTTTTTACGGTTGAAGGACCCTTAGGCTGGGTTTACACTGGGCGGATTTGCCGTGGAAATTCCGTCTGGAATTTCGCCACGGCAAATCCGCTTGTGGCCGCTAATCCCGGGATTAGCCAGCCATGTGGACGAGATTTCTCAGAAATCACATCCACATGGGATGGCGAATCCGCCGCGGCAAAGCCGGCGCTGCGGCGTGGATTCGCCGGCCGCAGCATGTTCGTTTTTTTCCTCTTCCGCTGCAGCTGCGCTCTCCTCTATCAGAGCACCGGCCACAGCAGGAGAGCGTGCGGCCAGGCCGCTTTAAAACCCGTGGCTAAGTGCAGCAGGTTTTGAAGCTGCGGATTCCCAGTGGAAATCTTGCGATTTTTCGCTGCGGCCAAACCGTGAGATTTACGCCGGGAATCCGGCGTGTGAGAACCCAGCCTTATGTTTTCCCAAAACTAGTGATGACATTTCTCAAGCGAGATTTTATTTAAAAAGGCTATCCGATACATCTAGTGCAAGCAGATTGTTTGTTTGACAGATAGGAAAAGAGTAAAGATAAGCCTGGGTTCACACAGGGCGGATTTGCTGCGGTTTTGCCACGGAATGCCGTTGCATATCAGCACTGCGTAGAAAAGAAAAATAGGCAGCAGAGTCCAGATCTTCAGGTGCAATAAAGACTTATATTTCCATCAGAACATCACATCATCAATCAGCATATCCGCACTGCGGCAAAACCGCTGCGTTTGCAGTGCAATGCAGCACAAATGAGTTTTGCAAAAAAGCTGTTCTCACAGGGCGGATTTTTTCCGCACAGCCGCAGTGCAGAAATGCAACTGCGGCGCGGTTTTCAAAGATGCAGCATGTCTATTCTTCTGTCTTTTCCGCAGCGCTTTTTTGTCCATAGATCTCTATGGACGCAGCAAAATACGCAACAAAATACGCGGCAAAAAGTAAAAACGCTTGCGGATTTTTCCGCAAGAAAATCCGCAAGCCAAAATTAACCTTTGAATCGGTTTTGCCGCAGAAGCATTTCTTCTGCGGAAAAACCGCAGCAAATCTGCCCTGTGTGAACCCAGCCTAAAAAGATGAAAGATTATAGTAGTAACTGTATTACAATTTATGATAAAGGCAACATGTTTCCCCTCAGTGCCCTTTCCATAATCCTTGGGCCAATTCTCTTCTCCTTTTTTGCTAATAATGTAGCTTCTATAGAGAGTGGAGTCTTGCACAGAAACCAAGTATATGGGACCAACCAGAACTGGGCCCTTGTCTCCATGGGCCCTATAACAGTTTTTTGATCTGGCTTTATGGTACGTATTGGTCACTACTACCGTAATATCAATGGTGGTTGTTAACCAAGGCCATAAGTACCGTAATATATGTGGATTGGTTTGCAGCATCACAGGAGCTAAGCTTGTATCAGTGGGGTTGCTGAAATGGCAGCCATATTTCTTGTCATCCAACTTCTGCAGACACTGATATTCTTAAGAAACCGCTGAACTGATGTCTGACGATTAGAATTTTATTAGAGGGGAAATGATGTTTAATCTTTCCTCACAGACCAAAGAGTAATCTCATTAGCTGTAGTATTCAAAGAACGTCTGCTGCTCTTCTGCTGCACGGCTGGGACTAATTGTTGTCCTGTGCCTTATATATATCCACTTGCAAGAAATACACTGACCCTTGCTATTTTATTTCCTCCCAGGAATCTCTACATTTTCACTTGTAGATGGGACAAGTTGTGGAAAACTGAATGTGAACTCTGGTCGATATGAAACTTTTCCATGCGATGCCGCACTGCCATATGTTTGTAAGAAGGGAGAAAATCAGACAAGAACTGATCCTGTTGGTAGGTTGTGTAGAAACAAGACTTTCCTTTTATCTTAAATACAAATCAGAGATCGACATAAGGCCTCATGCACACGGGCGGATTTGAATTGCGGATTTGGGTGCCCGCAGAGCAGCTAAAAGCATGCGGATATGATTTTTTTTTTTACCAGCATGCGGATCGCACGCACGGGAAGAAATCGCAGCATGCTCTATTTTCCTCCAGATCCCGAAGGGACGGCTTCCATTGAAGTCAATGGAAGCTGTCCGGTTCGCGGCACACCCGCAGCTGACACTGCGGATGTGCCGCAGATTCGTGGAAAAGCAGGAGATTCAGAAGGAAAAAAGGCACTGCGTGTGCGCTGGGTTCTTGGCGCGGCGTGCCCGGACACATCCGCCATGCTGAAGAAAGAAGATCCAGCCACAACGGAGGAGACCCGCGCTGGATCCGGGGAGGTAAGAACCTGTATTTTAATACCCATGTCTGCGGGCACGGGCGCATTATGTTGCGGAACTCAGCAGTGGAATCCGTGCGTGCCCTTGTGCAAGAGACCTAAGAGAAAAGTCACAATTTAATTGCTTTGTTGCATTAATATTCCTGTTGTGGTTCTGATTCTGCTGCAGATTATTGGCATTACTCTGAAATCGAATGCACGGCAGACTGGATGCCATACAACGGGTTTTGCTATTTGTCACAAGAGCCTAAGACGTGGCAGGAAGCTGAACTTTCCTGCAATAAGGAAAATGGAAGTTTAATCAGCCTTCATTCTCTGGCCGATATCGAACTAGTCGTGGCAAAGCTTCACAGCGGTATGTAGTATTATTGGGAATATTCATTAATGTATTTTACATATCATAATCTACCAGGAATGACTATGGAGCAGATAGACGAGATAGTATTAAAATGTGCCACATTTAGTGACTCTCCCATTGATGGCTATGGACAAGGGGCGGGGCATGGGCGCAGCTAAGCTACCACCCTCTCCTTGCCCCTTTCCATAGCCATCAATGGGAGAAGGCGGGGCATCGCTTAGCCCCGCCCTGCCCCTCCCTTTGCAAAGAACAAGCGGGGAGGAGACAAGAGGCGAGTCTTCGATGGGCAGGGAGGGGAAATGGGCAACGGCATGGTGAGCTGGGTGTATATGCACCGGGCCCTATGCCGTGTGAACGGGCGCACAAACGTTAGATTTGTGCGCCCATTCACCAACTTCTACGCCCCAGGTGGATGCGTATATTGGCTGGCCGTGAAAACGCCGGCCAATATGCGCTTGTGTGAAAAAAGCAAATACAAGTGTTTACTAAAAGAGATCTGTTAGGAAAGCCATGAACATCTTTGTGCAGAATTTTTTTGTACTGTTTATTTGCTTCCTAAATCCACATTTTTGAAACTTTTTAAATAGTATTTATTTTTAAAAAAAGTATTCACACCATTTTACTGTTGTAGAGTATGTATAAAACTGCTTCACATAGCTGGTTGTCCTGCTGCATCTGACAGCACTCTGCTGCTGGCTGTGTTTGCTCTCCCTTCTCTTAATTATTAGAGGGCAGCATGGTCAGAGAGGAAGTTGTAAACAGCAGATCAAAGAGTGGAGAGTGGAGGAAAACATGAAAGTCTTCAGGGAGGGCAGATCACACAGGCTGGACTGTCTCAGGGTATAGATAGGGAAGCAAGTACACACAAGGCAGTCGGCCGGACTAGGGGGCGAATCTCACAGACTATGCATCAATGTACAGAGAGCACTCTCTTCAGGTGAGAGAATGGGGAATCTCATAATCCTCAAAATCGGCGTCTGTCAACACAAGGAGAAAAGGTTCCTCATGAACTGTAGAAGGAGAAATCAGGCCAGGAATAAAGTGTAAAGTTGGATCTGGCTTGGCTAGTGAGAGTCCTATATTTATATATATATCCATCCTGGATTTAACTATGAAAAATGTTGGGCACCCCTGATTTAACCCTTGTAAAAGACAAAACCTGTGACATTATGGAGTTGAAAGTTTTTAGGGTTTTGTTTTCTTCTAACAATTGTCATAGAGATGTTGTTTTTCTGTTTATTCACTTTTCAGAGAATGAAAATATTTGGTCAGGATTCCAAAGTCAATCATTCCCATCATTTTTTAAGTGGTCTGATGGAACAGAGGCACATTTTACATACTGGGACCAAAATGAACCATTGCCTAAATTCAATGTGACTCCAAACTGTATGTCCTTTTCAGGACAGGTATGTTTTTAATACTTGCAGTATATAGGATTGACTTGTAAGTATTAGAAAATTATAGCACAAGTGTTTCTGGTAACGCAATGCGTCACAGAGTTCTGCTACATGCACGTCACACACACACAGCTCTGGTACATGCATGTCACACACACAGCTCTGTTACATGTACATCACATACAGCTCTGCTACGTACATTTTTCAACCCATAAACAGGGATCACAGCCAGCATAGCAGAGTCCTGCACAAACTGATCACCCCCTGGACTCCTCCCACACAGGTGAGTGATCACATGACGGTGACATCATCATAAGTGCTGTAAGCACATGGCTGCTGTCCGGCTCCACAGGTTTTTAAGAAAGCAAAGTACCTGTGATGAAGTCACCGTATGTGATAAGGGGCGGAGCTCAGACCCCTGGTGACTGATCCCATGATGGTGGCATCTTCAAATGTAACTCACACAGTCACTTACTTACAGACAATTATTCGTTAGTATTCCATAGCAACTGAGGCGGTAAGGTTTTGTAAGGGTTGTAGTCCGCCCTTAATCTGCACAGGGAGGAAGGACCTGTGATTACATCACCATCATGTGATCAGGTGACTGATCCCATGACGGTGAAATCATCACAGGTCCTGTAAGCACACAGCTGCTGTGAGGCTCTGCATATTTTGTGTTTTAGGGCCTTTGATGATTTCACATCATGTGATCAGCAGCAGAGCATGTAACTCACTCACGGACGGGCAAGTGGTCGTTAGTAGTTTGATAAATGATAAATAGAGATGAGCGAACGTGTTCGGCTCCGCCCCTTTTCGCCCGGACACCGAACTTCGCGAGGAATTCCGTGTTCGGGCGAAAAAAGTTCGGGGGTCGCCGTGGCAGCGCGGGGGGTTGCGGCGGGGAGTGGGGGGGAGAGGGAGAGAGAGAGGGCTCCCCCCTGTTCCCCGCTGCTGCCGCCCGCGCCGCCGCGCCTCTCCCCGCCCCCCGGCGCCCCCCGAATACTTACGCGCGAACACGGAAGTCCTCGGAAAAGCCGGTGTTCGGGTGCGTAAGTGTTCGTTAAGAACACGTTCGCTCATCTCTAATGATAAACCAATTGTTCATAATTAATAGGAAGTCTTCTACTTTTACAGGATGTTGTCTTAAGCCTATATTCACACTGGATGGATACGCTGAGCAGTTGATATAACATCCTGAAATCTGCAAGACAGTCACTGTTTGTTGCAGATTTCGTGGCGTTTTTCTCGGCTAATAGCGTGTTTTTTCGGTGCAGATTTTTGCACTTTTTTATTTCCGTTTGTTTACTTTACTCAACTGCGTAATTGGAGGAACAGGGCAAATTTACATGCGGATTTGCACTAAAACCCACAGTGCAACCAAACCTTGCAGAAAAACTGGGGCATTTGGCTTTTATATTAGGAAATTCTGCTGCGGAAACGTGCAGAAAATGCTGCTTTTCTGCAGCATTAAAATGTGCTCCGCAAGCACAATTACGCAGCAGATATTTTCTGCTCTATGTAGCCGAAAAATCACTAATACTCATTCACTTCTCTGGGATTGCAATACGTTGCAAATTGTACGCCGGAAATTCTGCAGCGTATCTGTCCCGTGTGAACATAGTCCAACCACACAGTATTTGGGGATTAATGTTCACTTACAGTAATGAAGCTATAATACGTAATTTTGTTACGGTTCACTTTATGGGGCAATGTTATAATTTTATGTTTTTTGGGGGGGAGGGGGGGCGGAGATTAATGTGTCAGACTATTACTATAGGAAAAACCTGTGGAGCTAGTAGTGGCATTAATGTATTCTGCTCTACCACAGACTGGTCGCTGGCATGTCAGAAACTGTTCCGAGCAGTTTAAGTCTGTATGCAGGAAGCCTGGTGTACTGCAGAATGCCACCAACTCTGACTCAGGATGTCCTCCGGATAAGGTAAATTGCTTTTCCTACCCACTTTTAATTACTGGCCTGAGATACATTCACTTAAACAGTACTTGATGTTACAAAGAATTTCTCTTTAGGTAGCTGCAGACGTATATGATGTGTAGGGCAGTGAGACTTGCATTTTCCATCCTCTGCATGCATTATGAAATTGCATATACAGTCAAACCTCTAGTTTCTTTGGTAATCCGTCTGAAAGCAATCTGCCAAACTTGAAACCAATGAAACTTGAGGCAATTATTTCCATAAGAATCCATGTAAATCCAATTGATTTGTTCTGGACATTCTGAAAAACACACCAAACCACATTTAATAGAGAATAAATATGGTTTTTAATACCAAAACAATAACAATAATAAATGAATGTAAAAGACTACTGTAAAAAATAAATGGACATTTAACATGTTATTGCTACTGTGTTTTATCTTTGCTGTTACATAGGACTGCAAGTCACATCTACTACATCATCTGTCCTTTGTGTTATCACTGTGTTCTCTGTGCTGTTACATAGGACTGCAGGTGGCGTCATTCTCTGTCCTCAGCATTATCACTGTGTGTTATCTGTGGTGTTACTTAAGGCCCATTTAGACCCAACAATTCTTGCTCAAAGCCGTCTTTTGAGTGAGAATCATTGAGTCTAAATGCACGGACATTGTGCAATTTTCGTGCACAAATCATTCCTCATTCAATTCTAGTTTTCTTGAATTGAGCGATGACCTCTTATCAGTGGTGCAGGCTGTTATCACAGTCGGCAGCGCTGATAAGATTCTTTCAGCTTGCGTATTTCACAGCGGGACACAAGCTGTAATCGTGGAGAACAATACAGCTGTTTGCTTATGCATCCCTCTCCACCTGCATAGCTCTTAAGTAGCTACTATAGACTATGCAAAGATGATCGCTCAAAACTGTTACACGAACTGTTGTTTGAGCGACTTTCGAGCAATCATCTGTCAGTGTAAATGGGGTCTTAGGACTCCAGGTGACATCACTGTGTTACCTGGGTAAACATAGCCACTTATATTACACTGCAGTACTATTTTACTAGTGTCCACAGCGACGCTGGAGAAGGGTGGGTAGCGTTTCAGCGTCAGGAGGAGGAGACGCTGAGCAGGAGATCACGTGGGGTGCGTCTGCAGCAAGGCCACGTGAGCCAGCGGCCGCCAATGAAACTAGAAGCATCCAGTGAAACTAGAGGCGAAATTCTGGCTTGATAAATCTGTAAAACTGTAAACCAGCTAAACTAGAAGACAATGAAACTAGAGGTTTGACTGTATTTCTTCTTGCTGCTGAGTGGGTGGCATGAAGTGTACAGAACTCTGTGCCAATGAAATGTCTCCCTGCTAATGCTACCCCTCTCCTCGGTGTCACTTGAAGGGGTTGTGCAAGATGGCACCCCCTGCTTATATGCCTATTTAGGGCATATGAATGTCCTAAAGCAGAGTACCCCTTTCAAGACACTACTCTGTCCCAAAATGGATATAAACTCAGTAAGAGCGGCTACCGTCCTGGGAGAACTTCTGCCTTCCTGCTATTATAGCATGGCTACTCATGTGAATGCCTGTCCTGTAACACTACATATTCCCTTCCATGTTCGGCTGGCCGTGGATTCCCCCAGCAAGATCAGCTGTCTGCAAGACATGCTGGGAGCGGAACTCGGGCAATCAGTTGATCACCCTGGGCCCCGCATTTTCCATTTTCAAAGGTGTTGTGCATATTGGCACAGCCCTTGTAAACACAGACTGAGAACCTGCAGCTGCATCCCCCTCCTCCCCGATTCCCTTTGTGTAATTTACTGTTAATGGCAGACTTTTTGGGAACTCAGGTTAGAGAACATTTTATTGAGAGTCTTGAAATAAGGAGCTTTTTGTTCATGCTCCGAGATAATAGCAAGCTATTGTGCTTTCATTAGATATTGTCCTCAAGTGACCGATTATTATTTCATTGTAGATTTCTGTTCTGTTCAGCGTTGTTTATTTTGCTTTGTAGAACTGGAGAAGACATGGAGAATTCTGCTACCTCATTAACACCACTGAAGTGTCATATGAAGCGAGATGCAGCCTTACAGTTACAAACAAGTAATGTTTTTCTGACTTCACTGTATATGTGATTGAGCGTTGACCTTAAAGCGTATCTGAGTTTTCAATGGCTACAATGGAAGCCGTCCACGCGTATACCCGCACATGCTGCGGGTAATTTCATGCCGCGGAATTCCGCCGTGTAATTCTGCAGCATGTACATTGAGCTATTAGTAGAACCTAATAGCTGCAGTGAAACGCCGTTGATTTCCACCGCGTATCATGTGGCGGAAATCCGGCTGTGGGCATTAGGTCTAAATGCCTGCTCCTCTGTTGCATGTAATAACTAACAGTGGTTCATGCTCCGTGAAAGGGTAATAGGTCAGCTCACCTAACCTTACAAATGTTGCTCTCAACCTGAAAGTTGCTTGGAGGAGTGCACAAAGAAACTCCACGGGACTCTTTGAGATATGTATAGTGATCCAGAAAAAAATCCCAGCACTTCCTTAAAAAGTTCAACTTTATTATTAACCTGTTTAGGACCAGACACGGTAAATATATGGTGCCTGGTCCTGGGCTTTAAGCCCAGCCGATAGTAAAATTATGGCGGGAATTTAAGCCTCCTGCTCTGCAATCAATCAGAGAGAGGCAAGACGGGTTTTCAGCTGTTAGTCACAGCTGATAACCCAAAGGAGAAGGCAGGAGGGGTTTTTAACCCTTTCTGTTTTCTCCTTCCCCAAATACATAGCGCTTAATAAGCACTGTGAACGTGAAAGTGGAAGTGTAACTTCCACTACGGGAGTCGGGGGGGGGGTCACATGACCACCGGGATTCCCTGCTATAGCAGAGCTGCAGGGTCGTATTAGGCCCTAACCAGCTCTGCCAGTAACTAATATCACTATAGGGGTTGCTTTTCCCTGTAACTGGGGCTCCTATGGATGCCCCAGCTACAGTGGGAAAGTGTCAAATAAAAAAAAACAAAAAAAAAACAACATGTGGATGTCCCCCAGAGGTCTTACATGACATCATGGGGCGCATAGATAATAAAGAAAGCATAATTACATGAATAAATAAAACACAATTATAGAATAAAACAACAATATATACATAAGAAAAAAAATAACCCAAAACCGACAACAACCAAATCTGTCGCTTTACGCGCCCTGTAATCCAAAACCATGGCTATTATATATCAAAGCGTCTGAAACAAAGTGAGGAACCCCTTCCCATACTTTATTTTAGCATAAAAATACTAATAAAAAAAAATAACTAGAAAATGTAAAAAAAAAATCTTTTTTTAGCTTTTTACCTCCAATAAAACTAAAAAAAACAGGAAAAAAAAGTCGGTGAAAAAGATATTTTAAAAATAGCCCTATATGTCACGGATAAAAAAAAGCAGCAAAAATAATTTTGATAAGTAAAGGAAAAAAAAATAGGGCAGTAAAACCACCACATGGATAAAATCCCTAAAACGTGTCTGGTCTTTAAGGGGTTAATCCATAAAATATGACAAAGTTGGTAACTGCGCACAACAGGACCTGCACGTTTCAAGCGTTACCGCTCTGAGTCATTTTTTATGAATTAATAATAAAGTTGAACTTTTCAAGTTAGTGCTGGGAGTTTTTTCTATTTCTAGAGAAGGCAAATGCCTAATGATGGGCAGTGGATTGATTTTGATTGACTTGATTTTCGGTGGTAAAAAAAAAAAAAAATGTATGCAAGATTGATGATACACACAGACTGTTAGGAGATCATAAGCTGTAAGAAAAGTTGGCATCAATTTAAGCTTTTAACATTAAACGTTTTGTCAGGTTTGAACAGGAGTTTCTTAACTCCTTAATAAGAAAGCAGAACAACATTAAGGGGAAATATTTCTGGAGCAGCCTGCGAGATGTGAACAACACTGGAGATTACTACTGGGAGACTGCAGACGGAACCAAAGACCTCACCTATTCCAACTGGAACACCCATCAGCCAGGTAAACCATGACTTCATATTTGCAAGACTTTGAGCATCACTTTACCATTGATTTAATTATAATTTCCCAAAATATTCTAACCTAGGAAGCCTGGAAAATCATTGTGTTAATATCTGCTTCAATCTCCAACGCCCTCTCCAACATCTGACCATCACTGCATCGTATTTTCATTTTGTAAAAGTATAACACTAGGAATACTCTGAAACTGTTGCATGCAGCGTCTGCCAGCTCTCCTGGCAGATAGTGAGGGAACGGGGAGGCAGTTGAGTATGACAGTCACATCTCTGGACTCAAAGGCTCTGTCCTATGAGCCCTTAACCTTAAAGGGGTTATTAGGCTAAAAACTAATGATGGCCTATCCTCAGGTCAGGCCCTTAATAGTAGATCAGTGTAGGTCTGCCTCTTGGGACCCCACCGATTAGCTGAAGGAAGTAGACATCCCTGTTCTTACTGCAGTGGCAATGTTGGTATTGCAAGCCAAGTTCCCATTAGAGTGAGTGTGAGAGTAAGTGAGTGTGAGTGTGTGTGTGAGTGAGTGAGAGTGTGAGTGAAAGAGATTTAAGAATAGAAAAAGCAGCACAAAAAAGGTAATTACTTTTTTAACATAGAAACTTCACTTTAAATTAGGTTCATTTCTAATTATACATTCCTTGTAATTATACTCATTCTCTGTATGTCCTATGATGGAATATGGACAGAGTGGGGTTTCTTGTTTAGAACTTCCCCGTATAAAGCAGAGGTAAGAGCTGTTAACAGAGAGAGGTTCTTGCTGTGGTGGTAATTACCCAGACTCCTATGGTCCACATACAAGGAGGAAACGTATGGTCAGCAGCATCCTCCTCCAGAAGTCTGCTTCATTATATCATCTTATCTTTCTTTCCAAAGCTCCCATACAAAGATATTGCAGCTTTGTGTACTTATTTCACATCCCTTTCATTACTTCATGCAACCAACCTGCAGCTTTCATCACGTCCAGTGGTCACTAATCACCTTTTTCCTCTATGGGTCTATTTCAACTGGTGTCTATGCTGTGTTTTGTAGCGTCGGCCGGGGGATGTGTTGCTTTGGCCACTGGAGAATCTCTTGGAAAATGGGAGGTGAAAGACTGCAAAACCTTCAAAGCTTCATCTATCTGCAAAATTAGAATTGGGACAGCAAAAGAGGAAGAGACCCCCAAACCCCCTCCCACCATATGTCCTGATGACTGGGAGTCTGGAGCAGACCAGTATTGCTACAAAGTATGACATTTCATTGTAATTTACAGAGTTTCTAATAGAATATATATTACAAAGTTGCAGAAATTGTATATTCAAACCCACTTATCTTGTCAGGAATCCACAAACAATCTAACATGTATACTAGGGTGGCCCATGGAGATATAGCAAAAAATAAAGTGGCAGCTACACAGCAAGACAACTTCCCAATTTGTTACATCTGCTGATAGTAATGTTAGGGGAAATTTTTAGCTTTAAATTCCAACTGCAAGATGGGGCTCAAAACTGATGTATGTTATAAGAAATGACACCTATGTGCAAGATTTCCGATTACGCGAGCTACAGCATTAATATTAACAATTTGCTGTTGTAAAACCACTGTACTTTATAACATTAACCCTTTCCAATCCACTGTCTGACGTCTAAAGACATTATGATTTAAGTGTTGCGTCCTATGAACGCGCAACCTCAATAACATAAATAAAAGGCACAACTGTGCAAAGAAAACACAAAATAAATGGGGGAATTCTCTCCCTATACTCCCCTAGCCCAGGAGGGGGCCCTGCCTGCTCGGCAGACCGACCGCGCTGATAAGTGCGAGCCTGCATTCGTGCCTGGGCCACTGACCAGTCCCTATCTGGGGGCCCTAGCACAAAACAAAAAAAAACCAAACCAAACAGCAAAGAACTTAGCTTAAAATGAAGAGCTTCCACCACACTGTGGTGCTCCATCGCTGTCCAACATAGAACTGAAGTGACTGACCAGCACAGGAGTCACAGTTAGCACTGGTTAAATAGGAGCAGAGCTACTTAGCACCAGGTGCTGACTGACATTAATCTTGCAACCACCACACCTCTCAGCTCCAGGAGAGGTAGGAATGCTGCTAAACCCTGGTATGGCCTGAAAGCAAGGTAGGAACCTCAGAACAGCTGCAACAGTACCTCCCCTTCTAGGAGGGGCCCCAGGACCCTTAAGATCAGGACGACCAGGGTTTGATCTGTGAAAGTTTTTGACTCGACGGGAGTCCAAAATGTGACTTATTACCAACTGCTCCTCCCCATCCGCTAGCACAGGAGCCTGGGGTGGAGGGTCATTCCCAGGATCGATTAATCTTTTGAGCAGAGATTTGTGGAAAACATTGTTAATTTTCATCGCCCTGGGAATTTCTAACCGAAAAGCAACCACGTTAATCTTTTCAGTTATTTTAAATGGCCCTATAAATCGCGAGCCAAGTTTAGCGGACGGTTGTTTGGGTTTTATAACTCTGGTAGACAACCAAACCAAGTCTCCAACACGGAATTCCACCCCCTCTGAGCGGTGACTGTTAGCAACTCGCTTTCTCCGCTGAACTGCTCGCCGTAACTCTCTCTGGACCTCGGCAATAATAGGCCCAGAAGAATCTGGCTTCCCCGGTGCCATAGCCGTAGCAACACACTTCTTCAATTTCTGAACCCTCTCAGGATCCATCTTAAAACCCTCTTGGGTATAATCTTTGAGCGTCAGTCTCTCAGGAGGGGATATTCGGCTCCTGGGGAACTCGTAGTCAGGGAGGAGTTTAATTGCACAATCCCCCTGTCGGAGCGGTGGCAATCTGTCGCCCCCTCTGGGGAAAACACATTAGAGAGGTCAGCGATGACTTCCGGCAGCTCTTCTGCCTGAATAGAAGCTAGGTCGACAGAAATGCAACCAGACAAACACCCAATGTCCCCCTTCTCCCAGTCTACTACCGGGTTGTGTAGACGTAGCCAAGGCAGCCCCAAGACTACTTGCGAAGGGAGGGATTCTATGACATATAATGTTATAATCTCCATGTGGAACAGCCCAATTTTTAAACGGACGTTAGGCACACAAAACCTCAGACTTCTCTGCAATAGTGGAGCAGCATCAATGGCAGATACTGGGATGGGAGACTCCAGAGCCTTCATCTCTAAGCCTAAACGTCTGACCGTCTCCCAATGTATTAAGTTAATACTAGCTCCACAATCCAGAAGGACTGTTATGGGGTTGCCCACACTATCAGACAGGATCTCAGCAGGAAGCACCAGTCTGGAGGGTGATATCCAGGCAATTTGATGGCCTAGAGGGGCCCCCTCAGTAATCTCCCGGTCATCAAGTCCTGACTGGCAATTATGACAGGGACAACACTGAGCCATGCGACCAATGCGGTTACAGGAAAAGCATCGACCTTTACACTGTACTTTGTTCCCATTCCTAGCCCTGGCAGCCAGAAATCCCAACTGCATGGGCTCCTCTAAATCCACCGATAAGAAGCCAGAATCTATGGAGAGTTCCTGATGTCTCTCCCTGATCCGTCTCCCAGCTTTGATAGCCAGAGACATGGCCTCATCAAGACTGCGGGGTACTGGATAACCTACCAGTACATTCTTGATTTTATTGGATAGACCCCAATGGAACTGGCTCTTTAAAGCAGGGTCCTTCCACCGGGTTTCTGCTGCCCAACGTCGAAACCCAGCACAATAATCTTCGACAGAGGAGTCTCCCTGTCTTAAGCGTCTGATATTCCCTTCAGCCACCGATATCTTGTCTGGGTCGTCATAAATAAGACCCAATGCAGCAAAAAAGTCATCCACCGAGTCCAAGACCTCAGACCTTGGGGGCAATGAGAAAGCCCATGCCTGTGGCGCCCCCTGCAGTCTGGACATGACAATGCCCACCTTCTGGGCATCGTCCCCTGAAGACACTGGACGTAGTCTAAAATAGAGCTTACAGGCATCCTGGAAGGATCTGAATTTTTGCCTATCACCAGAAAAACGGTCAGGTAGCTCAATTTTTGGTTCCTTGCTGGGAACCTGCAGCGCAGTTTGTCGCTGTTTTATCTCCACGACCTCCGCAGCCAGCGTGCCGAGCTGGTGCGACAAAACCTCAAGGGGATTCATGTTAACAGCACAGAATCTCCCTGAGTAGGTAAGGGCTGGTCAATCTGTTGTGTCCTATGAACGCGCAACCTCAATAACATAAATAAAAGGCACAACTGTGCAAAGAAAACACAAAATAAATGGGGGAATTCTCTCCCTATACTCCCCTAACCTGGGAGGAGGCCCTGCCTGCTCGGCAGACTGACCGCGCTGATAAGTGCGAGCCTGCACTCGTGCCTGGGCCACTGACCCAGGTCGGGTCCCTATCTGGGGGCCCTAGCACAAAAAAAAAAGAGAAACAAAACCAAACAGCAAAGAACTTAGCTTAAAATGAAGAGCTTCCACCACACTGTGGTGCTCCGTCGCTGTCCAACATAGAACTGAAGTGATTGACCAGCACATGAGTCACAGTTAGCACTGGTTAAATAGGAGCACCAGGTGCTGACTGACATTAATCTTGCAACCACCACACCTCTCAGCTCCAGGAGAGGTAGGAATGCTGCTAAACCCTGATCTGGCCTGAAAGCAAGGTGGGAACCTCAGAACGGCTGCAACATTAAGGCTGTACAGCTCCAATGTTAAAAGACGTCCGTCGGGGTTCTCTTACTGTATATTGCCAGCCTCTCTGCTGTCGGAGCCTATCCAACGTATCACCTCATGCAGTACTGGCTTTAGCCAGCATAAAGCGCCATTGTATAACAGCAGAAAAAGAGGAAGCCCCCTAGGAAAACCATAATACAAATTGGGATTCGAAAGGGTTAAGTATTGACAATGGCATTTGTCCTGACAATCTACACATTTGTACTGTTCCTACAAAAATACCTCCAAATATATGAAAATAGTCAAAATGTCAACACAAATCCTTGTCAGTCAGTGCTTGAGGGGAGGGCAGCAGACTTCTTGGTAATCTGTGCTGGAACAGCCTTGGAATTTGCCTCTACGACTTGAAACAACAGTTGTTTTTCTTTTTCATCCTTAGTAAATAGTGTAAAAATTCATGGTTTTTGAGCGCAACCTTGTCATAGACATAAGAACCTGAAACTACCCCAAATAAAGGTTTATCAAAAGGGAAAATATTAGAGAATGTCTTGCTCTGCAGTTGAAAGTTTAGTTTTTTTGGGCCACCCTATATATGTAGGTGCATCCTTATTGCCCAACACTTTGCTTTTGCAGGAAATAAGCAAATGTCAGAGATGTCTGTCAGTGGCTTACTTCTATTGTCCCATTGAAATAAATATGCAAGCTCAGCACAATATGGATAAGTACATTGTACATGCTAATAGTTTGCTGATTGGAGAACAGTGTAGGGGAGTAATCAAAATTTTGCAACAATTCGACCAATCACATTTGAGAAAAAAAAATCCATTCATTTCTTGTATTTTTTTCATGGTTTATTTTGTGAACATTATATTTTTCCTTTTTATAGCTGTTTCATATAGAGAGACTTCTGAAGCAAAGGACTTGGGAAGAAGCTGAGGGATTTTGTGAAGAGTTCGGCGCCCATCTTGTCAGTTTTTCACATACACAAGACAAGGACAACTTGTATTTATTTCTAAAATCTTTATTACGGTATGCTATTTTACCCATTAAATATTTCACCTGGAAAATTAGTTTTGTTTTTCTCTATTCCACTATTAGGGCTCGTTCACCTGAGGGAACTAATTGCGCAAAAATTCTGTACGCAAGGAAATCGTTGCTAACGCCGCTAAAAATCATGTGAATGGATGATTTTTCTTGAGTCCCAAGCTTTATTAGCGTTCAAATCGCCCATTCACACGATCTGGAGCGGCGTGTTGCAGAAAAAATGCTGTCTTGAATTTCCTCGGGCGGTAGAAATCCGCCTAATGATTTCTAATGTGTTAAATACAGGCATTTGTATTGTTTTCCGAGCCTTGGACCCAGCTAAACTTCCTCCCTCTCCCCCTTTTTTCCCAGCTCCCATAGGAGTCTATGGATATTCCTGCGTTTTGCATACCAAAAATAGATCAAGAGCTATATTTTTGCGCAACAGAAAATTCGAGTTGCTGGATTTCAGTCGCTGATGTCCTATTTTTTTTTTGCTGTGATTTTTTTTTTTGGCACGGCTAAAATTCCTTCTGGTTCTAATAGTCGAGATTTTTTTGCCTGTGTAATTTAGCTGCGCAAATTTCCTTGTGTGAACGAGCCCTTAAATGTTAAGCCATTTTGAGTAGAAGGATTTACCCTATTTAACCTCTTAATGACAAGAGTGTTTTAGTCGTAAAGGACCAAACTCACTTTAGCAATTTTATTCATGTGGAGATTTAACGACCCGGCCTTTTCTTTTTTTCTCCTGGGGTCAAAATTATTTTTGCAGCTTTTTTTTTATTCGTGACATGTAGGGATGTTTTTTAATACCTTTATTAACAGAAACTTTCTTTAATTTCCTTTGTTTCATTCATTGTCTGATCACATGACGGTGACATCATCAAAGGTCCTCAGAGCACACTGCTGCTGTCATGCTCTGCATGTTTCATGCTGTAGGATCTGCGATGACGTCACCAGCATGAGATTAGGGACGGAGCATGAGAAGCACCCACACACATACACACTAAGGGCTCAGTTAGACGGGCGATTTTTTTCCGCGCGATTTGCGCATGCGCATGCTTCCGGCGATTTTATAAAACCATTGCTTTGCAATAGTATCGGACACATGAGCGCTTTTTATGTGCTCGTCCGATAAATTATAGAACAGAAATCGCAGATCGCACCTATCTGCGATCTGCGATTCCTGTTCTCTTCTCTATATGCGCTCAATGGGGGCGGCGGCAGCAGCGCCGACCCCATTGAGAACATATACCAGACAAATCATTCTTCTCTGCCACAGCTGTAACAGCTGTGGCAGAGAAGAACGATGTTAGCCCATTGAATTCAATGGAGCCGGCAATACAGCCGGCTCCATTGAAAGCAATGGGCTGCTGGTGATCGCGGGATGAATTGTCGGGAAGGGCTTAAATATATAAGCCCTTCCCTGCAATTCATCCAGAAATTTGTAAAAAAAAAATATATATATATACTCACCTTGTCCCAGCAGACGGAGTTCAGCCGCGGCCGGCGGCAGTTCCACTGAACTGCTCTCTCTAGGATTCAGCAGCTGGGGATTTAAAATCCCCGCCTGCTGAATGAGCTGCCTCTGATTGGTCACAGCCTGACCAATCAAAGGCAGCTCTCACTCACACCCATTCATGAATGGGTGTGAGTGAGAGCTGCCTCTGATTGGCTCAGCGCAGGGACCAATCAGGGGCAGCTCTCACTCACACCTATTCATGAATTCTTGAATGGGTGTGAGTGAGAGCTGCCTCTGATTGGTCAGGCTTTGACCAATCAGAGGCAGCTCATTCAGCAGGCGGGGATTTTAAATCCCCGGCTGCTGAATCCTAGAGAGAGCAGTTCAGGAGAACTGCCACCGGCCGCGGCTGAACACCGTCTGCCAGGATAAGGTGAGTATATATATATTTTTTATTTTTACACATTTCTGGATGAATTGCAGGGAAGGGCTTATATATTTAAGCCCTTCCCGACAATTCATCCCGCGATCGCCCGCAGCGCATTCCTTTCAATGGAGCCGGCTGTATTGCCGGCTCCATTGAATTCAATGCGCTGGACAGCTCCGGCCCGTTTCTGTTGAAACGCGGCTAGGAGCAGTATTTTCGGGCGATTTTTCGGCCCCGGTCACGCGATTTGCGGATGCGCATCCGTCATGCGATCCGCAAATCGCGGGAAAAAACGCCCGTGTGACTAAGGCCTAACAGACAAGTTTGATTTGCACACTTACACTAAAATAAAGTACAGGGATGGTTCCCCATTACAGGGCAGATGTAGCGACAGTTTATTTTGGCGTAGTTGATGGGTTTCTCTCTCTTTTTTTTTTAATACATATTTGTATTTTATTCTATCATTTTTTTTACTTAGGCCACTCTCACACAGCGTCGGCAAAACACTGCGATTTTACAGCTGTTTTCAGATACAGGTTACTGCATATGACAGCGTTTTTTAACGCAGCCCATCATTGTGATTGGTGATGAGGTGCGTTCAAAACACCATGCAAAAAAAACGTTAGAGTGGCCTTATTGTTGTGTGTAGGGATGTATATATTGTGTATATATATATATATTTTATTTATTTTATTTTATTTTTTTAACATTTATGTTTTCCATTATGTCATATCAGACCTCTGGGGGATATTCACAATGTCATGTTTTTCTTATGTCACAGTTTTGCACTGTAGCTGGGGCATTCATAGAAGCAGCATCCATAGAATCCCCAGTCACAGGTGAAAACCTTCCTCTATAGTGACATTAGTCATTGGCAGAGCTGAACTGCATCTGCTGAGACCCAGCAGATCTGCCATGCTTGGGCCATTGACAATCACGGGATCATCGGGTCTGATAGAGGGAATGGTGCTCCTGCTTCACCTATTTACTACGTAGCGCTTACTGAGCACTATGTAGTCTGCAAAAGAGAAGACAGAAGCAGCTATAAACCCTTTCTGTCTTCTCTTCAGGGGCCCCAGTGGTCTGTGACAGCCGAGCACCTGACCTGTTCCTGTTAAATTGCAGGAGCTTTAAACCCATTCCGTACATTTACAAAGGTGCGGGTTTAAAGCCCAGGACCAGCTCATAATTGTACTACACAGGAGACCATTTCTTGTATGGCTGCCTAATGTACAACTACATTTTCCCTGCAGTGAAGCAAATTCTCCTGACAAAAAAAGAAAAAAATTCCACCTCACAACTCTGTAAGGAAAATAACTATCATATTTCCTGAAGACGCTTGGCGGTTTGTCATTTTTTTAAAGCATGTGCAGTACTTTATGCAAAATGAACTATGGGGTTTCCTATAACAAGCCATATACAAAAAAGTTATGAATAGCAACTAGTTAGATGCCAACTATTATTTTCTCCTTAATATTAACAGATTTTATTGGTTGACACATGCTACAAGACTTTTGTTTTTTTTTCCAATAGTACCAGTAATACACGATGGATCTGGCTAGGGTTAAATAAAAGAAATCTGGGAAACTGGGAATGGAGTGATGGCCGTCCAGTAAGTAAATTTCTTATGCACTAATATTTTTCTCACCTGTGATGTATTACATTTCAGCCTAATTAGTGGCTTAAATATAAAATAAAATTTCCAGTAATTCTGCAAATTATCATCAGAACTTTCCAAGTGCTAAAAATATATATCCCATAATACAATAGTATAAGGTAGTAGATCTTTCTGTAGTGTAACCTTCAGAACCGCTCAGGTGTGACTTCACTTTAATTTTTGCTTTCTTGAAAAAACCATTAGTTCACGAATGCATTTTCACAACATAATATCTTTCTTCCAAAGATTTCCTCTGTGATGCTGAGTGATTTTCAAGAAGAAGACTATTCTCTCCGGGACTGTGCTGCATTTGAGGTGGGTTGCCATGCATGAGCAGTGTATTTGTAGGCCGCATGCATTGACCCTGATTCTCCTGTTGGGTTGGACAGTTTGTGACAAACATTACATATAAACTATGAGTCTAAACAGCCAAAGTTCCACTAGAGCGCAGCAGAAACTTTCTCCTTTCATAGACTTTCAAAACTTAATGGAACGCAGCTCCTTTGTATATGGGAGCAGACCATGATAGGAAAGGCGGACATAAGTTCAAAGTTCTTTATGAGATATTGATCTTTAGTCACATGTTCAGTAGTCTTTGACTCACTGTTACGTTCGTGTGGGCAAGTGAGCACTGGGCCCACATGAACATTACCAAGGATAGGGAACATCAGGTGAAACAACTACCGATTAACACCTCTCTCTATCTTCTACAAAGGAAGATGACCAAGAACCTACCTTGTAAAGGGCGGCCCAGCGGTCTTCGGATCTGGGCCTTTGCTGCCCATTGGAACACATGCACCACTGACAGGGACAACTGGACAGAATAAGAAAACACACCGCCAAAATCACACCAGCGGCTAATAAGCAAACACTAGTAGCAGATGTTAATGCTATAAAGGCCAGGTATTTGTTGACATTTTGGCCAAAATAAGGAAGCTAGCGGGCCACTTGAAGGCTCTTGGCTATACCGCTAGTCCCTATACTAACCAGGAGTCCAGTGACATAACCAAATAAAACCATAAGACACAAACCTTTCTTGCAGACACCACACATAGAACCTGCTCACACCACACAGAGACAGAAGGAGAACAGAGAAAGCTGAACACACCCCTACCTCGGAAGACAGCTCTTATGTGTACTGACCTGTAGCGATTGGCTGTATGGAGACATACACACGCCCAGCCGCCACAATCACTGACACCTGAGCAGGAGAACTCCAGAGTAACTGTAGAACCACAGATCTCAGGAGACAGACGTGCCATTCGCATTGAATCACTGGTGTAGGGAAACTTCCAGAGCAATCGATTCTGCCAGCAGAAACCAAATAGCACCAATAGTAAAATACCACTTTCCCGTCCAATCATGGTCGGGCTGGATCCAAAAACCTGAAAGACTCACTGGCTGTGAACAAGCAGATCGCAAGTGCACACAAAACAATTGTAAACAATAAAGAAAACAGGCACAAGGGAAACACTGTCCCTATAGACCTTTTACCCAGGAAAGGGACCTGCCTATATGCAGATAACCCGCCCTAATCAGAAGTGACAAATTCTAGTGCCGAACACAAGGACTACCCAGTGGACAGATAAATGGGATAAATGCTATTAAACATAGTATGATTGAAAAAGATATTTCACCAGAGTGTCACTTTATCTACAAGAGTAGCAGTAACCTAAAGTTATAGGTTCATAGGACAAGACGCCTCCTCTTCATTGCCTGCTTGTGTACACTATTCTCTCATTATGGACACTGTGGGCATGGAATGAACAGATGAGTCCAATCAATGAACTCAGCAGCAGCTTCATGTGTGGACAGTGAGGGAACAGGGAGGCAGGGGAGTTTGAGATCACATTCCCAGACTCTTCGCCCCTGTCCTATCAGCCTATAACTTTAGGTCATGAGTCTTTATATGGCCTGACAAGTTCTCCTTAAAGTTTTGTTTGACTTGGAGACCCCTGTTTATTTGGAAGCTCCTTGACGATAGCTTATTTAGGGGGCTTTGCTTGTCAGATAAAGACAAAAGATATTTCTAGCAGTAGAATGCTCTGTAGACATAGGCTTCATCCTCCATATGCAGCTTCATCACCTCTCCTTAAAGTTAATTTAAAGTGTTTTTTCTACTTCTGTTTGAATTTCACCTTTTTTTAAAACTATTTTTTGCTTTTAAAACCTACAGATAAATCTACCAAAACCATTATACTGGATGGGGCTTATGGACTTGATACTTCCTAAAGTTAATTATACAATAAGGCCATTCCACTGTGAGGCACGGCACGACTGGGTGTGCCAGCTTCCTAAGGGTAAGCTTTCAGCTGAATTCTTCTATCGGGCTTGCACATTATGACCAAACGCCATACCTGAACATGGGCTTTACTCCTGAGCCATTGTAAATGTACAGTACATTGCTGGGTTACAGCACCTGCTCCAGCAGTCTTATCGGGAGCAGATCAGATGCCCTGCAGAGCTCAGTGAGTGAATGGAGACAGTGGTGATGCTGCTGTCTCTATTGGACCTGGCAATCATATAATCAACAAGTGCCCCCCCAGCATGGCAGAGCTATTGGTTTTCAGTAGACTCAGATCAGCTCTGCCAATGACTGATATCATCATGGAAGGCTCTGTTCCCCTATAACTGATGCTTCAATGCATATTATGAACTACATAAGGATGCAGTTAATAGCAAGTAATCTCCAAAAGAAAAAGGACCTTTGTAAATTTATTCACCAATTCATCCGAACCGAAAGTGAAACATTTTTAAGTCATGGGAAAACCCCTTTTAAGGAGCTAATTTAAAGTGCATCCTGTATATAAATGAATGTCTCTCTTAGCCGGCTTTCCTGAGATCCACCACATGATTGCAGCCACAGCGGGTTTTCCAGCTGTACAAAATCCAGAACATAATCAATCAATATCAGATTGGTGGTCCAAATGCTGAATCCCCTTCATTGCCCATCAATTTTGTACAGAAGGCAAAGTTCACTGAAGGCCCATTTAGACACAATGATTATTGCTCAAAAGATGTCTCTTGAGTGATAATCGTTGTGTGCATTCAGCGCAAGGTGATCGCTCAAATGTGGAGTGATCGCCTTGCACTCTGAGCGGGGATTGCAGAAGACAAGCGGGGCCGCTTCTCTTCTGTATCCAGCTGTTCTCTGCTCAGAGCACTCATCTGTTATACAGCTGAACGCTCCAAGCGGGGTATGCAGAAGACAAGTTTGTCCTCTTCATCCAGCTGTTCTCTGCTCGGAGCGCCCAGCTGTTATACAGCTGAGCGCTCTGAGCGGGGTATGCAGAAGACAAGTGGGGCCGCTTGTCTTCTGCATCCAGCTGTTCTCTGCTCGGAGTGCTCAGCTGTTATACAGCCGAGCAGGGTATGGAGAACACAGCTGGACCGTTGTGTTTTTCATACCCAGCCTGTGTTCAGGGAGCGGGATACAGCTGAAACAATAGTATCAGCTGTATCCCGCTGTGAATTCCTGATAACTGATCCCTAATCTTTCAGCGTGCTATAAGATTAGCGATGGCTTAACGAAAACTGCATGATGTCAGTGCAGTTAGACACAATGATTATCGCTCAAATGACGGCTTTTGAGCGAATTTTGAGCAGTAATCGTGTCTTAATGGGCCTTTAGTTTAATTGCACAGTAATTTACATACACTGAACAAAGTATTTTTAACCTATTAACGACCGTCCCTGCAACGTTTTACGGCAGTCATTAAGATGCTTTATTCTGATGAATGAGCCTTTTTACATCACTGCATCAGAATACTGACACCGGTCTCCAATGCCGGTAGGAAAGCCTGGTTCCAGCTCTAACATCGGGGAACGAAGAAACTGTCGATTCCCGTCATTTAACATGCCACAGTCAATGTTACCACAACATGCAATGTCATCACGGGGTCCCAATAGGTTGCTATTGCAGCCCTTGAAGATGGCCTCCTGGTCTGCCATCCACGGTGGCTTATGTGGCCCAACCAGAGCCTCATAGGAGCATATTATACACTGCAATACTGAAGTATTATCAAATGTTGTGACTAGAGATGAGCAAACTTACTCGTTTAGGGCGTTTTTGCACTCGAGCACCGCTTTTTAAGAGTAACCGACTACTCGGGCGAAAAGATTCGGGAGGCGCCAGGGGTGAGCGGGGGATTGCAGAGTTGCAGAGGGGAGTGGGGGGGTAGAGAGAGAGCTCCCCACTGCTACCCCCCGCTCCACCACGCCGCCCACCGGTGCCCCCCGAACCTTTTCGTCCGAGTAGTCAGTTACTCGGAAAAAGCGGTGCTTGAGTGCAAAAACACCCTAAACGAGTACGTTCGCTCATCTCTAGTTGTGACATTCAAGTTACAAAATAGGACAAATGTAAGAGGGTTAAAAAAAAAAATAATAAATTGACAAAAATATAAAACAATAAAATAAAAAAAGTCAAAACCCAGGTTTTTTCCCCTTACTATGTAAAAAAGAGAATAATCATCGCAAATTTGGTATTGCCATGTTTGTAATGAAAGTTGTAAAAAAGTTTGTAAAAAAGTTAATACATTCTTCAAGCTGCACAGTGCAAGCTATAAGAAGAAATAATAAAAAAAACATGGTGAAAATAACTAAGTACCCTGATTAAAACTTGAGCGAAAGACAAAGTAACAGGGATTGAGATTTTAAAGAAAATCTGTGTTGCCCATAGACTAATCACTGTAGGGTTCGAGAAAAAAACTAAAATATAACTTTTATTAGATATTGCTTTAAAAGGGAACTTGGAATACAAGTTTCCGAGGGACACACAAAAAACATTAAAAATTTTTTGCTCCCCAGTGGTTGATCCCAACAATGCTCAATAGTGAGGGATGCTGTATTTCATGAAGAGCAATTAGCTCCAATTTAGTCAGAATAAATATTACGGCTCTGTCAATAGTCAGAGGCTACCCTGTAATGCAAATGGTGTAGCCAAAGCCGTTTAATTAAAGAGTCAACCAAACTAGTATATTCAGAGTTACCCAGAAATTTCCTTGGTCTACTGATAGAGAATTCCTTGGTCTGGTTTGTGCCTGGGATATGTAAGGTTTTCCTTTATAGCACACTTTCTAGTTAAGACCAGACGGAAATTTCTACTGAAAGGAATCTTACCCTGTCAGGAGATGTTCTGCATGTTTTTTGCTTTCGCATTTCACATCTATTAGAGCCAATGCTTTTCAATGGTAAAAAATGTCATGCGCAAAAAATTCGTGTAGGTAAAAAATAGGATACCGAATTGCAAAACGCAACACAATTTGCACATAAAGTGCGGTGCCATCGCTATTCCCTGCTGCGGCTGTGACAGCTGTAGCAGTGGATTCCGTGGATGTGAAATCCCTGGATGCTGTCACATCCTAGGGTTTCACCTTGTGGTCAATGGGGCCGGTGGCAGCAGCGCCGACCCCATTGAGAATAGAGAAGATCATTGAATTATATGAATGGCTGAGCGCTGCCTGTGATTGGCTGAGTGGTCAGCCAATCAGACACAGCCCTTTCAGCAATGTCCGCCTGCTGAAAGAACTTCAGAGCAGTTCAGGGGAACCAAGCAGCTAGACGCGCCTGAGCCCCAAAAGCGACGGAGAGGTGAGTATATATTTTTTATTTTTTTACACATGCTAGGGATGATTTTCAGGGAAGGGCTTATATTTCATGCCCTTCTCTGAAAATGCCTGGGGGGCTTGCCGTTATCCCATTGCTTTTAATGGGGCTGCAGAAGCACCGGCCCCATTGAAAGCAATAGGAGAAGATTGCGCTGTTGTGCCACAGCTGTGACAGCTGTGGCAAGGGAATTCTTCATCTCCGCGGGTAGTCCCCTTGTCACTGAACACTGTGACAGCATTGTTACAGTGTCCAGTTACAAGGCCACTCCCCGCCGAAATGAAGAAATCCTCTGCTACATCTGTCACAGCTGTGGCACAAGAGTGCGATCTTCTCCTGGCACAACACGACGCCCATTTCGGTTGCGCAAATTTTTAACGCATTCGTTTTGCGTTTGTTTCACATAACTAAATGCACAACAAAAACTGCCCAGCTCACCAAGCCCTTACATTTCAATATACAGCAAAACACAGATTTGATGAAAAATGCAAATTCCACGAAGTCGCGGATAACAATTATATTGCACAGTGAACATCGTAAAAACGAATATGCCAGAATTGCAGAATTTGTTAGGTCTGTTTTACATGGCCGAGAATCTTGCGCGAGATTTGTACCTTGCGAGACGCACACATACACATGAGCGTTCGGGTTTATTTCCTGCAACGCAGTGTGGGCATAAAATTACGGCATGTCCTATCTTTGGGCGTGTGCTCACATTTCCCATTGTTTTAAGTGGGGTCAGAAAGGCTTTTTGATACAATCAATGGAGCAGGAAAGTGCAACTTGTCCTGCAAAATACAAGCCCTTTTATGGCCATGTCAAGAGAAAAATTAAAGCGTTATGGCTCTGGGAACACGGCAATGAAAAATGGGCCCTTTATGGTTAAATTGGTGTCTCAGACTAGCATGAATTGTGTTTAGCAAAGTGTAGTCCTTCCATTTAGCACTGTACGGTAATCTGACATGCCTGACACTGTATCACACAATGCAGCACAGAATACATTAGAAGAGCTTCGCTTAATGGTTTGTCAGCAGGTTTTTTAGTAACAGTTAGCAGAATTATGAATGCAGCTCTTGACTATAATATACATAGTAGCTCATGATCCCTGCAAGATAAGATATAGTTTCTTTTAGATGTTGGTGACATTTATTTCATAGAATTCATCATCTCATATATGTATTATTTTACTTTTTCTAGGTGCACCACTGAAAACCCCAGTGTGGTATGAAGCAGGTAATTATAATCCAATTATTCCTAAGCCTGTAGTAACTTTACCAGCCAGCACCAAACCCTTTTTCCAATACTAGCACAGTTTTGTGTGTCTTTCATCATTTTTTATCTGTCTTTACTCTTTCATTTTGTCTTTGGTTGTTTTAGATTGGAGAAAAAGAATGGGCGCCCCTAATATCATTGAAGATGGCGAATACTGGTTCATATCACATCCTGAACTTAGCTACAAGGAAGCTGAACTTTATTGCGCCAGCAATGGCACTGAATTGGCAAATATAGATTCTTTGAATGCTATGACTAGCATACAGAATATTGCAAGACAAAAGAGACCTAAGGTAAAAAGTTTGTCTAGAAATTTGGCATTTAGCTGCTTTTTCATTTCTTGCTATTTTTGACATTTAGACCGGATTCAGGCGGACGTATTTGCGCACACAATACGCTGAAAATAGAACCCATTTTCCTGCACACACAGAAAAATAAAAGGCATGCTCCATTTCCAGTGCAAATGCGCAGAAAAGAACACATCTTGAACTCATTAAACTAATTAGCCATTTCAATGGCCGAGAGCATCGATGCGAGTTTTCTTGCATGCGCAACTGTAATAAAATATGCTGAATCACGCGCAAAAATGCAATGAACATTCCGCCAATACGCTTATGCTTGTATGAAGCCGGCCTTAAAGAGGTTTTCAAAGACCAAAGTCCTGAGAATAGATCATCAATAGAGATGAGCGAGCGTACTCGGATAAGCACTACTCGCTCGAGTAATTTGCTTTATCCGAGTATCGCTGTGCTCGGGGCTAAAGATTCGGGTGCCGGCACGGAGCGGGGAGCTGCAGGGGAGAGCGGGGAGGAACGGAGGGGAGATCTTTCTCTCCCTCTCTCCCGCCCGCTCTCCCCTGCTCCCCGCTGCGACTCACCTGTCAGCCGCAGCGGCGCCCGAATCTTTAGCCCCGAGCACAGCGATACTCGGATAAAGCCAATTACTCGAGCGAGTAGTGCTTATCCGAGTACGCTCGCTCATCTCTAATCATCAATAGTATTTGCCCAGAAAACCTCTTAAGATGCCTAGAAATTTGCAGCTCATGAATGTGCACATGGATTATGCTTGATTAGTGCCATATAGTACAGAATTGGCTATAATGTGCACATCATGTTTTACAAATGGCTATGTTTGGCAAAATAACATGAAAACATTCTCTTTATTACTAAATTATAATATGCTGATTATTATGTTTTGTGGTTTCAACCCCCAACACAACTGTATTTCTCGTCTGTATCATTGGGGGACACAGCTTTGACGTTGGGTATAGCTACTGCAACTAGGAGGCGACACTAAGCACAAAAAATGTTAACTGCTCCCACTAGCTATATTCCTCCTGCAGGCATCCAGCTAATTCACTTTTTAGATTACTGTCTGTAGGAGGAGGACGGTCTCCCCCATAAGGGGTGATTTTTCCAGATGGACTACCAGGGCTAACAGGGAGGCAGGACTCTCCCTATGAACCTAACCGAGGAGGGTGAACAGAATGGAATCAACCTTTTGTTGTCTACCCGGTCCCCTCAGAAGAAAAGGAGGAACATCTAGGTACACCTGCATGTGACCCGCCAGGCATAGAGCCCCTCTTTCTTCTTCTGGGCAGTCCGCATCCCCATGCAAGGGCAGGCGATGGTGGGGGAGAGCTCTGATGGAGTTGAGGAGCCATTCTATCTCGGCAGAAGGCAAGTATCCACCGTAGTCTCTCCACACCTCGCCTCCCCCCCCCCCTCCCCATCAGCACAGTGATGGTAGCCCCTCAGTGTTGAGGTGCGCGGCCCCCTTCTCTGTAGTGCGGTCTTTACCTCTCTGGGAGGCCGGTGCAGGGTCTCACTTTAGGTCTCTATGGGCGCCCGGGCCAGGCTCTGAGGGTGGTGTGTGCGTCCTACTCTGGGACCGACGTGCCCACGTGCGACCTGTTTGCCAGGAGGCAGGGAAGTACGGTGGATAGGGGCCTGCTGCTTGCTGTTTTTTTCGGTGGGTAGCTGGCCACTGCGTCGCTTTATATTATGGCCTGCATTGCTAGGCTTAGGTCACTGTTAGCACTGTGGGCGTTAGACGCGGTGCAACATTAGTTCGGTTCACCATGCGGTAGTTATTGCTGGCCGCCAAGCGGCGTTATTGCTGGTGGCTGCCTTGGCTAGCCACTGGCAGTACTATTTCGGGCCGCTGTGCGGCACTATTGCGGACCGCTGTGCAATATTATTGCTAGCCGGCGGCGTAGTTGCTGGTCACTGTGCTGCATTTTTGCCAGTTATTGCTAGCCACTATGTGGCTATATGTCTAGCCGCTGTGCGGCATTACTGCTGGCCTCAGTGCGGCATTGTTGCTAGCCACGGTGTGGCATTAGGCTTAGCCGCTGGGTGGCATTGTTGGTAGCCGGTGGGCGGCATTATTGCTAGCCGCTAGGCAGCATTTTTTGCTTAGCCGCTGGGCAGCATTATTGCTAGATTGCAGTGCGGCGTTATTCTTAGCCACTGTGTGGGGTGGCATTATTGCCAGTCTTAGTGAGGTGCTGTTGGGCAGCTACGGTGCGCACACGACCTGGTGTATGTAGCCATGCGGCATGTGGTTACTGCAGCCGCGATTTCTTTCGATGTATATTGCCAGAACGCAGCGTTCTTTTGCCACTTAATAGCGGTGAGCAAGGTGTTGCCGCCAGCCGGACCGCTGGTCCAATTCAGCCGCTGCACTGGGATGGCAGGTCTTTTGCGTGTAGAAGGTCCTGTGGGGCTGAAGGTGCTTCCCACGTACCCAATGGCAATCAGCCTCAGCGTCGTTCCTGGTGCGGGTTGAAGCTTTGCCTAGCAGCTAGCCCCCCTGTTGACCCTCCGGCAGACCCCTGTAGGAGAGACACTTACTAAGTGTGGCATTACTCTGGGCTTACTGACTCCTGTAGTACCTTCAATGGAGAGAGAGTACTTGCTCAAGAATCCTTTGGAATCATGGCTCATCATACCTGTTCCCGACGGGGTTGAGCCTTGCCTGTCGGTAGCTCCCCTGTTGCCCCTCCTGCAGTTCCTGCAGTCAGCCTACCGCAGTGTCCGTATCCTGGATGACACACGGACAGGAGTGACCAGAGCCACATACTATGTGCTCTATCGCTACGATACCAGATGTGCATCCAGGGAGAAGATCTCGTCTTATGGACATCAGTGGTAAGACTAATAGTCAGCATTACTCCGGGGAAGGAGTACTCGACACAGGGAGCCTCTGGACTCATCGCCCCTCATGTCTGCTCTGGACCGGGTTGAGCTTTGCCTGTCAGTAGCTCCCCTGTTGTCCCTCCTGCAATTTTCTGCAGGCAGACGTACTGCAGTGTTGGAATCCAGGATGACACGACCACAGCGACACATACCAACTGCGCTCTCGCTGCAGTAAGCAATTACACCTAGCAGAGAAGATCTCGTCTTATGAACAATAATGTTCTAACTAAGTGTCTGCATGACTCCGGCAGTGCTGAGACCTGTGGTACCTTCCATGGAAAGAGTACTATGCACATGGTTCGCCGCCGGATTCATCGCTCTTCATGACTGCTCCGGTCTAGGTGGAGCCTTGTCTAGCGGCTCACTGTGGATTGCTCACTTGCAGTCTTTGCAGACAGGCTTTGTACACTGTCCATGTCCGGGAGGACAGGCGGGAGACATGTGCCATGTGCGTTCTCGTTACCGTATGAGAGTTACATCGAACTGGCTCGAGCTGGTTATCAGCAATGCGGACACCTGTGGGATCTTCCATATGGGAAGCATACTGTGCACAGAAGGTCTGTGCTTACATTGCTTCTCTTCTCCGTTCTAGAACGGGTGAACCTTACCTAAAGGCTAACTCTGCTATGGTGGCCACCTGCAGTTTTCTTTGTAGACAGCGGTAGAGCAATCTCTGATTGCAGGAAGAGCCGCACGCGGGGGCCGCCTAGAGATGCATACTATGTAAGCTCCCACCACAGTACGTTTAGTCGGTCAAAGGATATCTTATCTTTCGGACAGTCTGCTTCTATCCGAGTATAGTGGTAGTCCAGGGATCTACCCTCCGGCTGGAAGTCTGAGTGTGGTAGGTCCACCTACGAACTCCCCTCCGGTCAGCTCTAACATTCGGACTGCTATGGGTCCAGTCCCTTTCCAGGTGGCCTTAGAGCAAATTCGACATCTAGTGTTCTCTAGGAACTCTGGACTGCTAGCTCAGTCAGTTGTGTCCATACAGACGTTGGTCACTCATGTCATCTTCCAAGGCCTCATTTTGACAAGACTCAATTGGCTATATGGCCGATGCGCCTCCTTTTAATCGGGGCTTGACATCGGGGGAGCATTGGCTGGGGTTTCTCAGCAATGATGCAGGTGCCATTTGTTTTTCAGGGTTCTCTCGTTGGCGCAGGCACTCTGAAACCAGTTTGGCTGAAAGTCACTGGGAGTGAGTTTTTGTTCTTTTGAGAAAAAAAAGAAAAAATGTCTGGGTCAGTGTTTGGTCTTCTAGGGCACTGTCTTGGAGGCAAGGTGTTTTATTTAGGTGGTTCCAAAAGCACCTGTGATCCTCCGGCACATGTTCTTCCTGCATGATGGCGTGCAGGAGACCGTGAGACAGTATACGCAGATACTGATTGCAGTTCTTAGCGCTCGCCCCTACCGGCTCCAAATGTTTTTATCCACGAAGACAGGCGAGATCCATGCCCATTGTTTTCTGGTGCATGGATTAACACTTGCAATGACTTTTTGGGAGGAGCTGCCTTGGTGGACATCCAAGAGGGACGTCAGTTCCAAGCTTAGACTTCATCAAAAAGGACCACAGAGTTTCTGCAAATGTGGATGTCGTAGTATGTCACAGGCTCAGAGGCTGATACTGATGGTATTTCTGAGCCATGCGTCTTCAGCTCCTGTTCTCACTGGTAGCGGTAGTCCCAACGCAGCACCTGGGATGCTTCCCACTAACCCATTGCTCACCGTGGCTGCTCGTCTCCCCTCCAAGCAGAAGATGCTAGCGGGCGGAATTTCTCTGTCATCAAGAGAAGGCGTTATCAATCGGCTGCAGATTTCCTCTCTGCACGTGGTATCGTGATCCTGCATCAATGGAGAATTCGGTCCCAGATCTCTGCTGGTACTCCTGACAACACAAGTCCTGTCCTTGGGTTCCCAAGTGGCATCCTCGCAATGGCTTCGCTTCATGGCATGGCGGGGGTTTCCGTGCCAGGGATATCATGTTTTTCAGGTTGTGTTGTGACACTGGTTACTTGTGTATCGTGGAAGCTCCTTGTTCAGAGCTTTGTCCCGGTGGGTAGCGGGGGCTGTTACGCCGGTCCCTTTATGCTACTACGTCTCTGAGCATGCTGGATACCCAGGCATCCGTTGATGCTAGTCGCGGTTAAAGAGCTGATTACACTTCGTTTCACATGCGGCTTCTTATATTTTCCCACCCCCTTGGGTACTGCTCTGGAACGTCCCAAGGTCAAAGCTATGCCCCCCAATGATACAGACGAATAAAAAACATTTTGGTATAACTTACCGTAAAATCTCTTTTTTTGTCCTGTTCATTGGGAAACACAGCACCCACCCAGTCTGGTATTAGGACTGTAACATATACGCTCTTGGTTAGGGGGCGCTCAGCGCAGCTGCATATGGCCAATGAATTACAGTTTTTGAGCATTGCTGTTGTTTATTAGCTATTGCTGTCGTATCCTACTGACTGCTCCTACTGCTTGCATCCAAACTGAATTAGCTGGATGCCTGCAGGAGGGGTATAGCTAGTAGGAGGAGTTAACCTTTTTGAGCTTAGTGTCGCCTCCTAGTGGCAGTAGCTATACCCAAGGTCAAAGCTGTCCCCCCCCCCCAATGAACAGAGCGAGAAAGAGATTTTACGGTAAGTTATACTAAAATCTTGTTATTACCATTTTATAAATTAGAATGGTTACATATCTATATATATATTTCTTCTCATTTCTCCACAGCTCCAGGATTTCCTGCAAAGATGGTGGGTAAAGTCATATGACTTCAGAGGTCCTAAACAGTAAGTGCAATTTCAGCATTCCATTTTTTTCTTATTTACTTTGATCAGATTTTAATATTGCCTATCATGCATTTTTTGCATAACAAATAAAGGGAACCTGTCAGGTCCGTAATAGTGCTCAGGCTATAGGCACCACAGCATTGTGGTAGATCATAGTGATCGCTCCAGGAGCTTCGGAAAACTTGCATTTTAAAGTTTGCAGCGAGTTGCAGAGATCAGTCTGGTGCGGCTTATTAATCATATATTCCCTGCTCACCCCGTCCTCTGCTGATTGACAGGACTCTCCATATTCACAGTAATGCAGAGACACTTAGCAGCAAGGGGGTGAGTACTGAATATTAATGAGCTGCACCAGACTGATCTCTGCAAAGTTTTCCAAAACTCCTAGAGTGATTGGTATAAGTAACAGACCTCTGAAATCAGCATGCCTGTCACTATACTGTAGTGCCTGCTGTAATAGCTGGTACAGCAGACCTCTTCTGCTGCTGTGTAGTCTTTTGGGTAAGCCCCTTTCTATCTCTCTCAGTTTGGCTGCTCTTCAGCATAAAGATGTGGCCATGTGTACTGTCTGTGGAATCTGGTCTCTGCCACTTTAATAACTTTCTGCTTCTGCATCACAGTAGACTGTAGCGCACCTTCTTTCTTTTTATACGGTGCCCGCTGCGCCTAGGATCTTCTCCACACTCTCCTAAGCTACGTGGGGGCAAATCTTAGCTTTCTGTTTTTCCTAATAGGGGGGCTGTTCTTCACAACAGTGATGTGCTAGTCACTTCACCACCGCATCTATGAGGGGCAAAGCTTCCTTGTCCTGAGGCTTAAGGCCCTTTTGCACACAACGATGATCGCTCAAAAGCCATCTTTTGAGTGATAATCGTTGTGTGTAAATGTGCGCCCATCATGCACTTACCGTGCACTTTTCGTCCATCGCTGACTTCAGGTCCGCTTGAAATCCTCGACCCTCAGGACGACAATACAGACCGCACGTGGAGTAATAGTGATGTATTTAGAGAACAGACCACCCGCTGTTCTCTAAACACATGCCATTAAAGGGGTTGTCCCGCGCCGAAACGGGTTTTTTTTTTTTCAAACCCCCCCCCGTTCGGCGCGAGACAACCCCGATGCAGGGACTTAAAAAAAAAACAGCACAGCGCTTACCTGAATCCCCGCGCTCCGTTGACTTCTATACTTACCGGTGAAGATGGCCGCCGGGATCTTCTTCCTCCGTGGACCGCAGCTCTTCTGTGCGGTCCATTGCCGATTCCAGCCTCCTGATTGGCTAGCATCGGCACGTGACGGGGCGGAGCTACACGGAGCCGGCATCCTGCACGAGAGGCTCCATTGAAGAAAGCAGAAGACCCGGACTGCGCAAGCGCGGCTAATTTGGCCATCGGAGGCCGAAAATTAGTCGGCACCATGGAGACGAGGACGCCAGCAACGGAGCAGGTAAGTATAAAACTTTTGATAACTTCTGTATGGCTCATAATTAATGCACAATGTACATTACAAAGTGCATTAATATGGCCATACAGAAGTGTATAGACCCACTTGCTGCCGCGGGACAACCCCTTTAATGAAGTACTAAAGGCCTGATTTAGCCCATTAGTACCTATGCAAAATGACCACTCAAAACTGTCAGTGTGTGTAAATGCACCTTTGGAGCATCCTGTCAGCTCTCCCCCCTGCCGTGTCGCCAGCAGGTGTTGGGGCTTAGTGGCAGCCGCTCTATTTGCGTGTGTGGAGGAATGGACACTTGTTTTATGAAAAATGTACACTTTTATAGCTTACATATGGTGTTATAAATAAGGTTTTTAAACATTTTTTCTCATGTTTGTATTATCTTTCTCATATCTTAGGTTTATGCTGTTTCGGATGATGGTCATAAAGCCCACAAAGTGCCACACTCTTCCTCCTCTAAGCTCTCTTTCAGGTAATTCAGACAAGGTGTTTTATGTGGCATCTACCAAGTTACAATTTTCACAAAACAAGTCTAAATGATGTGTGTGTGATTTTTTTTTCACATACTTGGAATAGGAAACACTGTTGTACTGTTGTATTTTATTTTAGTTCAAAGCATAAGAAATCTATTTCCGCAGACATATTTTTCTAAACCTTTCAGTGGCCTTTTACTACCAGTGGAGGCCAATTTGTAAAAGACTCCTATTCAGATCAGTAGTGCCGCGGCTTGTCAGTCGCAACAGCGTCATGGCATAGTGGCCTCGACGCAGGCCGAGACCCGTGCCTTATTATGTAGGACAAGGATTAATGCACCATGTGCAGAGACTGCTAGTTTCTGTCTCTCTTTGCTGCATGGATGCATGCTGATTAGTCATTCCTGGGAGAAGGTTGGGGTTGTGGTTCTCTAGGTGCTCCGCCAATCCTCAGGTGTAGAGAGCTTTATATTCTTACCCCTTTCTTTTGCTCACCGCTGCTTATTCAGTTCATAGAGGAGTTGTTGGAGAGTGGTGTTCCTCTGTGCTAGGTGTCTTGCTACTATTTCCAGATAAGTGCTACTGTTTCCTTTCAGTTGTATTTCTGTTTTCATTTGCATTACTTGCTGTATCGGTTCAGCTCTCCAGGGGCTCCTATAGGGACAATCAGGGCCCAGGAAGAAGACAGTGGGGCCGCCCTTATTGAGGCGATGAAATTCGCTTTTAGACAGGGACTTGTCACCTCCCTGCTAAGTTAGGGCCAGGCTTCCTCCGCCCTGGAGTGGTGCTACTGATCTGCATAGTGTGGTGTTTTCCTATTTCCAGTAGTGTGTATGTTATCCTGCGCCATGCTGAGCGTAATGCTCTTGTGCCGCATGGGCTTTACACACCGGCTTACAGATTTCTGGTGCGGCGCACACTGTTCTACAGTGCATAGTGTTACAACTGCAGTAGTGTGAACGTCACCCTGCGTCCGTGTTGAGCGTGGTGCTCGTGTGCCACACGGACGTGACAAGTAGGAGTTGTATACAGAATGGGACACTAGTAGGCCACAGGCATATCCTTCTTAAAAGTAATCTGTCAGCTTGAACACACTGTCCAAACTGCAGGCATGATGTTATAGAGCGGGAGAAGCTGAGCAGACTGATATATAGTTTTATGGGGAAAGATTCAGTATAACTTGTGTTTTTTTTATTTCAACTTTTGCTGATTCTAAGCTGAACAGTCTGATGGGCGGTCCTGACAGTGATTGACAACAATCTTAGTATGACTGTACATGCAGAAATTGCTGTCAATCATCGATAGGCCCGCCCATTGGACCATTCAGCTTAAAATGTGCAGTTTGGATAGCATGTTCCAGCTGACAGATTTCCTTTAACCTCTTGAGTGGCGGGTTTCTTACCCCCCTGTCGTGCCCATCAGGGCAGGTTTTTTAAATGGGCCAATCATTTAATTTCAACTAATTTTGCAGTCGCGTTCCAAGAGCCATAACTTTTTCATTTTTCCATTGACACGGCCATATGAGGGCTTGTTTTTTGCTGGAGAAGTTGTACTTTTTGATGGCATCATTTGTGGGTATATATAATGTATTGCATAACGTTTGTGAAAAAATTTGTAGGGAGATTAGGGAAAAAAAAGTAATACAAGTTTAAATCACCCTCCTTTTGCCATATCTATAATAAAAAAATCTAAATCATAAAAGAAAAATACATATTTGGTATCGCCGCGTCCGTAAATGTCTGATCTATCAGAATAGTGCATTATTTACCCCCATGGTGAACGTAGTCCGAGGGAGAAAAAAAAAGAACGCCAGAAATGCACTTTTTCAGTCACCCTGTCTCCCAGAAAAAATGCAATAAAAAGCAATCAAAAAGTCGTATGTATTCCAAAATGGTACCAACGTTAACTACAGGATGTCCCGCAAAAAATGAGCCCTTGCTCAAGTACGTCGATAGAAAAATAAAAAAGTTATTGCACGCAGAAGATGCAGCAGAAAATAATTTTTAAAAATTTCATGTCTTTGAAAAAAAATACAAGTGCTATAGTAAAAAAAGTATACACATTTGGTATCATAGTCATCGTACTGACCCATAGAATAAAGTTATCAGGTCATTTTTGTTGCAGTTTGTGTGCTGTAGAAACAAAATGCACTGAAGAATGGTGGAATGTCATTTTTCTTTCATTTTACTCCACTTAGATTTTTGTAAAAGTTTTTCAGTACATTATATGGTACTTTAAATGGCACCATTGAAAAATATAACTCATTCCGTAAAAAACAAGTCCTCATGCAGCGACGTCGATGGAAAAATAAAGGATTTATGATTTTTTAAACGGGGGGAGGAAAAAAAGAAATGGGGAAAGAAGAACAAAGGGGACCGTGTCATTAAGGGTTTAAATAATGTACTAACTTCCTTCTCTGGGTCATTACGACGCAGGGATACCACATGTGTAATTTTATTTAACATTTTTCACAAAGTAAAGGGAGACAAGTGTTTTTAATTTTATTTTTTTATTTTTTTAAATACATTTTTACTTTTTTTTTAAACTTTTTTTTATTTTTATCCCTTTAGGGGACTTCCACAAAGACCCATCAGGACTCCCTGATCACATTCTGGGGGTGTCCCATGGTGACAGCCCTTTACATGCTGCAGTCACATAGACTGCAGCATGTAAAGGGTTAACACAGCAGAGATCGGAGGTTTTCTCTGGTCTCTGCTGTAAGAGCTGGTACCTAGCTGTCCTCTGTCAGCCAAGCACTAGCTCTCCCTACAACAGAGACCATCGGCTTGCTTCTGACAAGCCGATGGTCTCTATAGCAACCTGTAAACAAAGCAGGAGATTGCCGGCATATCGGCAATATCTTCCTGCTTCTCAATGTCCTGCTTTGTTCTCTGTGGGACAGTGCAGGCAGAGCACACTGTCACAGCTTGTGGCATTGTGCTCTGCAGCTCCCATAGTGATACATAGCCCGGAAATCTTCCGGGCTATATCGCTATGAGCAGTGGAGCTCGTCCCAGAAAATTTCCGGGCGTGCCACTTAAGGGGTTAAGGGGTTTGTTCCTTGTGTACAATCCACACTTGTAAAAGAGTCCTTTCACAATAGGCTGGGCTCAGAGTGCTTCTCAGCTGGGACCTCTAGTTTTTTGCAGTACCACCACAGGAGAAATTAGTCATTACACAGTAACGATTCAAATCAATGCGTTATCTGTGTAATGTAGGACAGGACAGGTCCTCTCCACTTAGGCCAAGGGATGAAGATCCTGAGCAGGAAACCTCATTCTATTAACTTAAAATAGCCTAATACTGTAGGTTGTATACAAATGATCTAACCAGGCAGTCTCCTAAAAGTATGTTAGGAAAGCACACCCCAGGCTACTCCTTCCTTTTTATTACCTCCCTTCCTTTCTTCCTATTCCCCTCCTTCCTTTCTGCTTTTCTTCCTATTCCCTTCCTTTTCATTCTACTTTTTTTTTTAATTTTCATTCTTCCTTTCTTTTAACCAGACAATCTCTTTAAGTATGTTTGAAAAGTATTCTACAGCCTACTCCATCCTTTCTGTCCTTTTCATCATCTCCTTTTTTCTGTCCTTTCCATCTTCCCCTTCCTTTCCATCCTTTTGCCTTCCTTCCTTTCTTCTAACCAGACGAGCTTCTTTCGGTCCCCTTTCTTTCTATTCTTTCTTTCCTTCTTGCAACCAGACAATCTCTTTAAAGGGGATGTCCAGGGTAAGAAAAACATGCTGCCTTCTTCCAAAAACAGTGCCATTCTTGTCTGTGGGTTTAGTCTGGTATTGCATTTCAGCTCTCATTCACTTTAATGGAGATGAGCTACAATACCACACACAACACTATGGACAAGGGTGGTGCTCTGTTCGAAAGAAAGCAGAAATATTTTTCTAACCCTGGACAACCCCTTTAAGTATGTTAGCAAAGCAATCCACAAGCTACTTTTCTTCCTTCCTACCTTCTTTTCCACTTTCGTTGCTTCCTATTGCCTTCTTTAATTTCTATTCCCTTCCTTCCCTTCTTCCTGTGATGTCATCTTTAACCTATTTAATCTTTGGATCCCACAGAAAGAATTGCACCAATCAGCTGCACCGAGAAGCTCCCATTCATATGTAGAAGTCAAAACTTATCTCTCCTGGAGTTAGTGCCGACCAAAGTAATCAATTCTTCTGGAAGCTGCCCAAAGAAATGGGAATTATTTGGAAACAAGGTACTTTCAAGAATGAAGAAGAGCCCTTAATACTTGTGATGCTGGCATGGATGGCAGGCGTAGGTCTTAATCTAGCACCTGCTATATATCTGTGGTAGATAACATCATTATGGCAGTATGACTATATTAACCATAACTGATTGATTGTTTCTTTTTTTCTTTTTTTAGTGCTTTGTAAAAATTCCCGAGGAAAACATAACCTACTCTGATGCTTCTAATCGTTGTCATGAACATGGGGGCACTCTTCCTTCAATATCAAACCAACGTGAGCAAGGTAAGGAGTGAGTATAATGAAAAATACAATGAAACAAGCTGATGATTAATACTGTCCTTTTTGACTATTCTGGAATTAAGGGCTCATTAGTGCAATAATCAGTCAGCTTTACCAAGCACAACAGTAACTATTTAGAGAAAAACAGCTTAGAATTGATGTTAAAGGGATTGACCACTTTAGAAAATTATTCTTTTTTGCTAGATCATTCCTCTAGTTATAAGTTATAATCTGTTGGATAACCTGTCACCGAGCGTCACTTCACTGCAGCATCACCACAGAAAAAATTAAGCAACCCTTAACCCCTTCTCACCCATTGAATTCAGTAGGCGCTGCACCTGCAATACCAACCCAGGCCACTGGGCTATGGTTAGCACTTTCTGCTTCGACCACTGACCATAGTGACAGTAGCATGGGGAATCGGCCAATCAGATCCCAGCACTAGGTCCCCGCTAATCATCTATTAATAAAGTCCCGGAAAACCCCTTTAAAGAAATGGCGCAGACATACGTATGGAGCACTTCTCAGATCTCTAATATTTGTTGCCTGTTTTCTGTATTTTAGATTTTATCACATCCTTGAGTTCGGGCTTACAACAAAAATTCTGGATCGGTCTCAGATATTCCTTGAACGCTTACAAAAACAGATGGGATGATGGCTCCGATGTCACCTATACAAACTTCCATCCGATATTACAAGGAAGATATAAGCAGTTTGCTGTTGATGTGAGGGCTGTGTTCTAAAGGCTAAATGTTAGCAGGATTGTTTTATTTTTATCATTCCAAAACTTTTTCATATTTTTTGTTTTATGCAGTTAAGCAACCCGGAGAAAAATCAGCCGTGCGTGTTTTTGTTGAATAACCCCAAATCAACATTTGTTGGAACATGGGACTTCACCGCTTGTTCAGATCAGCAATATGTGTCAATCTGCCAAAAACCTGCAGGTATATTTGTAAACTTCAGGCTCTTCTCAGATGGTGTTTTTCTTTTCAGCGCTTCCTCCATCCTGGGCGTACGTCTTGTATGCAAATAAAACCACAAAGGGACAAAACCATAGGGGTGAATATGTGAGATTGAGACCCCTGTGGTCCTCTTCTTATAGAGTTTCTGTCCTGGTCAGTCTTTTAAACTGGATAGAAAAGTACTATCTCAGTATGGAAGGGCATTTTAAAGGGAAAGGGTTGAAGTTAGAAAAAAAAAGTTGATGTTCAAATAATGGGGATAATTACATATCATTTGCGCAGTATTGGATGTTGTTTGATTTTAAATAGTTCTATTATTTTTTTATACTAACCTTTTCTATCTACCCGTCTTCTATTTCAATGGGTTGATGTGGCGTCCGGCGCACATGCGCAGTGCAGAATAGGCCGCACTGTTGCTAGGCGATTACGCAAATCCTGCAACCTTCTCGCAATGATGATTGCGGAAGGGCCACGGTACGGATGGCTTCCATTGACTGCAATGGAAGCCGTCCTTGTGAAGGCCGCACACAAACGCAGCATGCTATGATCTCTCCTCCACGAACGGAAAATCACAATCGATTTCCGTTCGTGGACATGGAATCGTGTTTTGCCATTGCATGCTATGGGCAGTACTTGCTGCGGAATCTGGAGGCGGACGCCCGCTCTGGATTCTGCAATTCAAATCCGCCAGTGTGCAGCCGACCTAAAATTTAGGTTTTTTACATTCTGCTTAACACGTGTACAGTTCTGGTATAATTCTGATGTGGATTTAAAGAGAGTCTTTCATCACTTCTGAGCATGTCAAACCACCTACAGCTACAGATCACTGAGATAAAGCTGTTTTCAGGTCTCAAAAAATCTGGGTATGATGTCCTTAGGCACTGTAAGCGGATGGAATCTGAAACTAGTTCTACCTCAGTATCTGAAGCTGTAGGCAGTTTGACATGCTCGGAAGTGCTGACAGGTTCCCTTTAATAGCTGTTGGCTTAATTTCCACTTAAAGATTGATTTTGTGTTGTGTCTACTATTGGTTACTAGAGATGAGCGAGCATACTTGCTAAGGCAAACTACTCGAGCGAGTAGTGCCTTATGCGAGTACCTGCCCGCTCGTCTCAAAGATTCGGATGACGGCGGGGGAGAGCGGGGAGGAACAGAGGGGAGATATCTCTCTCCCTCTCTTCCCCTGGCTTTCCCCTGCTCACTCCCGCAACTCACCGCTCTCCCCCGCCGGCACCCGAATCTTTAGAGACGAGCGGGCAGGTACTTGCATAAGGCACTACTCGCTCGAGTAGTTTGCCTTAGCGAGTACGCTCGCTTATCTCTATTGGTTACCCATAGAGGGAATGTGTCATCAGAATGCTCTTTTTATCCTTCATCTACATAGCGGAATAACAGCTCAACTTTTGCATTGGATTGGCGTGGTGTCTGCATCTCATTATTTTTTAATGGAGACCCGCGCCATATTCTGTACAGCGCAGATTATTCAGCCTGCAATAAAAAATTAATTGATAGGTCTGCCGCACCCACACTTGCCCCATTGAATCTGACTAAATCCGTATGCGAATCCACAGCAATTCAAAGTGCAAATTCACTGCAAAAGACTGAAGGTCACCTGCAGATTCCACTGTGGATTTTTCAATGGAAAAATCTGCCATGTCAACAAGGCCTTAAATTTGTGTATTTATTTCATTCCCTGTCATAGCTGGACCAGTGGGGTCAATTGCACTAACCAAAGACACCCCAAATGTACTATTAAAGACTGTAGCACTGTTCCCTTCCCCCACTTGCTTGTAAACAGGCTTCCTTTTGTTTTTAAGATGCCATCATGACTGCAGAAAATGTTGTGGGATCTGGCTTTGCAGAGCAGACACTCGCATTGAGATGAATGGAATTCAGCCTGTAATACCAAATCAGGCCACTGCACTGTGTATGGAGCAGTCTGTTTTCTGCAACAAAGCAGCCCCTTGCACTAAGGCATCAGCCCAGCGGGATAGTTGATCACTGGGGGATCCCGCGTGGCAGAACCCCACTGATCTGCTATTGACGTTCTATCCTGAGGACAGGTCATCAATAGTTAGAATTAGGGCAACCCCTTCAACAAATAAGTATAAGAGGGTGTTTTTATGTAATTGTGTTTACAAATGTATTCTGTTCTTTCAGATATGAGTCACCCAAATGCACAGGCTCCGGTTCCGGAAGAAGCTGAGTACAAAGAGCTAAAATATAAGTTTATTCAAAAAAATATGACGTGGTATGAAGCACTGTCCGAATGTAACAGCAAAAATATGGATCTGGTCAGTATAACGGACCAGTACCAGCTCTCCTTTATCACAATCACTGTTATTCAAGTGGGTCAGCCCATGTGGATAGGACTCTCTAGCCAAGATGTAAGTTGTTGGGATTTTCCTTTTCACATTTTTTATTTTGCATGTCCTGTTTATGTTCCTAACTAAAGTATGTCACTAATGCCTTACAATATACCAGGATGGAATCCACTACAGATGGCATGACAAGAGCCTGGTTACTCTGAATCGATGGTCAAACGAAAGTAAAAATGAGGCTTGCACGTTCGTTGCCCTGGATGGGACATGGAAGACAGAGAGCTGTGATGTACAGCTACCAGGAGCGATTTGTTATAGTCCACCGGGTATGTTTTTGCCTTGATTTGTGTGATGGGTGACATCTATCAGGTTACAGTGCATTAACTCAATAAGGATCAAGTTTGGTCCTGGACTTTAATCCCACACCATTGTAAAAATATGGCGCAGGCTTCAAGCTCCTATAGACATAGATGTTAAAAAAAATGTTTAAAAAATTACAAAATAAGATACAAATATATGGAGAATATCCGATGTCATTAGGGCCAAAGGAGGCCCACTATTAACATATATAAATAAATATTACTTTTCATTCCTGCTCAAGTGTCCAGTTACTTTTAGTAGAGTAGCATATTTAAGAAAGCCACACAATTGACCTGTGGCATGTACAGTTACACCGCATGACTATGTGATATTGCCTTGGTTTTTGCACCCCCATTATTAATTCTTTTTCTTTAATACTTTACAGAGAAACCTAAAAATATGACATCAACTGAGCACATAGATTGTCCTCATGAGATCCGGAACGCTGTGTGGGTTCCATACAGAAATAGCTGTTATACTGTTATTTTAAGAAATAATAGATGGCTGCCGCCTGGATTAAAATCTGCCTGTCGCTCTCTTCGTATGTAATTTTTATTTTTTCCCTTTTACTTATTTTATTTGTCTTTTTAGTCTTGTAATGCCTGCACAGAGCAGACATAAATGTAGAACTGGTTTGTTTCAGGGGTTAACGAGGGACCAATAACATTTGAAAGCTGCTTAGCCTTCTGTAAGAAAAAAAAAAGAGAGACAATACTCCCCATACCCAATTTACCCGTTTCCCTGCCGCTCCAGTCCTACCAGTGCCCAGTCTCCGCTGCTCTGCACTTCCAGCTGCAGCTGGCCAGCAATGGTGCGACCCACACCAGGGACGTCTGACTGCTGCAGCTAATCACCACATCACTCCGCCCAGTGATTAGTTGTCACGTGTCCCATGGTCAGGATGTCATCACTACTGCAGCTGGAAGTGAAGACCAGTGGGAGAGCGGGCACCAACGGAATAGAAGGGCAGGTAATGGCGTGAAATTGCTACTTTATTTTTTTTTACTGTAGGCTAAACAGCTATGATTTTCATTTTTGTCCCTGGATAACTCCGTTACTGCAGAGCCTTTTTTTTAGCAAGTTGTTGTGTTAGCTGTTGCAAATTGAGCTTACAAAGTGCACTGTCTTGCAGATCCAGATGCCTATTTCCTGAGCATCAGAGATGAGGATGAAAATGCATTTGTAGTTAATCTATTCCAGCCATACACTAACCTGGCCACCTGGGTTTGGTTGGCACTTCATTATGAAAGCAACAGTAAGTCTTCATCATTTTGTATTCATACATTGCGCTTATTATTGGGATCTGAAATTCAGTTTGATCATGCCAAAATCACTCGGTCGGCAGGAATCCTCAGAATGACTTGTGATGGGTTAATAGAGCCAGCTGTCTTCATTGTCCACAAAAGATGGAACAAGTCCTATCTTTTCCGGTCGGGCGTAAAAGCAGCCCCGACGTAATGAGCACCATATGCGCTATCTTTTCTGGACAGACGATTTTACACGCCGGAAAATCGTCCATCTGAACGGATACATTGGAATCCAGTTCTTCAGATGGTCGCAACTTTCGGCCGCCGTTTTCTCGTGACAAAATAGCCGTGATAAAACGCTAGTGTGGATCGAGGCTGAGGGTGATTTTACACAGGGTGACTATTATCCGAATAATTGTTCAGTCGAATCGAATGCAAACAATCGTCATTGATGGTAGACATGGCTAAATATGGCTACTAATAGGGTGATGAGTGAGAATTCACTCACTGGTTGCTAACTGTTTAGTTTCAGCTCACCTAATAAATAGTCGCGTAGTGTAAAGTCACAGTCATTCATAATTGATTGACTTGTAAAGGAATTAGCATGGAGTTTGCTCCTATGAATGATATTTTAGCTAACAGGCGATCCGTGTAAAAGCAAATAAATGACTGATGTTCATACGCTTCAGCAGGTTTTCTGAGTGACCATCTGAACTATAGTTGCACGTTGTAAAGGTACCTTAAGGACAGCAAACTACAGGTTAATCCTCATACCTGCTGAAGATAAAATTAGGTCTTCCTCTCTTAGGGCTCATTCACACGGGCGTAGCGTTTTTCGGTCAGCCATGTCACGGCCACAGCGCAACTAAAAATTGCGTGAACGGGCGCACAAATGTGCCGTTTGTGTGCCTGTTCAGACGGCCTGGGTCCAGCGCATATACACTGAGCCCAGATTGCTGTCGCCCCCTTGCCAGCTCTCGGCAAGGGATGGGCCGGGAGCTAGTGTGCTAAGCTCCCGCCCCCTCTCCGCCCCTTGTCGGCTGCGACCAATGGAAGGGCGCGGGAGCTTAGCAATTAGCTCACATCCCATCCCGCCCCTTGGTTGGCTATCTTGGCTGGCCGGACGCTATCTTGGCTGGCCGGGCGCTATCTTGGCTGGCCGGGCGCTTTTAGGCCGCAGGAATACACCCATCTGAACTGATGCATTGTAAACCAATGCATCAGATGGGCAGCGTATATCGGCCGGGCCTGAAAACGCAGCCGATATAGGCTCGTGTGAATGAAGCCTTAGTGTGAGAGTCTTTGCAAAGCTCTAACTCTCATAGATATATTAAGGAACAAGACAGCAAATAGTTTGAACTGAAAAACACAGGCCGCCTGCAGACGGCCGGGTCGGATCCGGCTGTGAGAATTCTCGCAGCCAGACCCGACCCGAGCGCCTGCAGAGTGCACCCTGGACTCACCCGCTCTCTCAGCTCTGGCTCTTTCATGTGCCGGCTGCTGAGCAGCCGGTGCATGCGTAGAGCGGAGCCGGCGGCCGGTGAGTGACGTTTCTGGCAAGCCCCGCACAGAATTAGAGCATGCCGCGGTTTGTTTGCTGCGCGTGATTTCGCGCAGACAAACCGCGGCCGTCTGCATAGGATTGCGTATTGTAATGCAATCCTATGCAGGCGTCCAGGGGCGGAAATTCTGCGGGGAATCCCACCGTGGAATTTCCGCCCATCTGCAGGCGCCCAAAATGTTATATTTTAGTAACTTTTAACACAAAATGTTGTTCCTTTCCCAGACAATGCATTTCACTGGCAGGATGAGACCTTTGTACGATACTCCAACTGGAAAGAGGGGCGACCAGATGTGAAAAATAACAGCTTCTATGCAGCTATGAGACTTGATGGCTTTTGGGATATGTTTTCCAATCCAAAGGATTTAGAACTGTTATTCTTAAAAGAACACTCTATTGTGGCCTGCAAAATCGAAAAAGGTAGCTCTTCCAATATTTGTACATGTATGTAGACTGAGCTTAGTAATGCTAGAAACAATAAACTAAAAGGGTCCCATCTCGGCAGCCCGAATGGAGCCTAGGAAAAGAGCCAAACGCTTAGCTGTTTCCATAGCTCTCATTCACTTTAATAAGGGCCACGGTAACACCGCTGTACTAAACCCTCGGCTCTTTTCAACAGGTGGTCGGGAAAAGAGTAGCTGGGTTTTGCCATCTCGGCCATGGAAACCCTTCAAAGAGGAAGGTTAAGTCATTTTCGAAAAGATCTGAAATAAGAGGTGCCACTGATAACGAACATCATGTCACATATAATGTGATCTTACACAACAGATGTGCACTATCATTTTTTTTTCAATCTTTTCATTAGTTGTCTGATTATGGATTCATGGTTAGACAACCCTACAATGTATAGGCCCTAGGCTGAGTCTAGTGGCCATACCGCTGTCAGAGTAATGATCTCATTTAATCTATGATTAGCCAATTCTAATAGGCCTCGTGTGGTGCAAAGTGATAAGGTAACAGAACGCAGTCCTAAAGTCTCGCTCACGACCTGAAGGTTGTGGGTTCAATCTCCACATCATTCAGGTAGCTGGCTTAAGGTTGACTCGGTCTTCCATCCTTCTGAGGTCAGTAAAATGAGTACCCAGCTTTCTGGGTAAACAAATTACCTGAAAGCGCTGCGGAATAAGTTGGCGCTATACAAATAACAAGTTCATTCCCTTCCCCTTCCCCTTCCCCATTTCAATAGAACCTTAGATCAGAGTTGTCCCCAAAGGTTTGTACTATGAGCCGCATTCAACTTTCATTGATGTTCGACACATTCAACTTAAAAATGGATAAGAGAAATTTATAGGCCCAGGCCTATAAATTTAGAGGACTTTGGCCATAACAACACTCCTAATATGAGTGAGGCCTCAGTCAGACGGGCGATTTGCGCATGCGTCCGGCGATTTTATAGAACCATTGCTTTGCAATGGTATCGGACACATGAGCGCTTTTTATGCGCTCGTCCGATAAATTATAGAACAGAAATTGCAGATCGCACCTATCTGCGATTCCTGTTCTCTTCTCTATATGCGCTCAATGGGGCCGGCGGCAGCAGCGCCGACCCCATTGAGAACATATAGTAGACAAGTCATTCTCCTCTGCCACAGCTGTAACAGCTGTGGCAGAGAAGAATGATGTTTGCCCATTGAATTCAATGGAACCGGCAATACAGCCGGCTCCATTGAAAGCAATGGGCTGCCGGCGATCGCATGATGAATTTTCAGGACGGGCTTAAAAATATAAGCCCTTCCCGGAAATTCATCCAGAAATGTGTAAAAACAAAAAATATATATATACTCACCTTGTCCCAGCAGATGGACCGGCAGTTCTCCTGAACTGCTCTGAGTAGTATTCAGCAGCCGGGGATTTAAAATCCCCGCCTGCTGAATGAGCTGCCTCTGATTGGTCACAGCCTCACCAATCAGAGGCAGCTCTCACTCACACCCATTCATGAATTCATGAATGGGTGAGTGAGTGCTGCCTCTGATTGGCTCAGCGCAGGGACCAATCAGGGGCAGCTCTCAGCTGTCATTCAGCTGAAGTCATTCAGATTTTAAATCCCCGATGCTGAATACTACTCAGAGCAGTTCAGGAGAACTGCCGGCCGGCCGCGGCTGAACTCCGTCTGCCGGGACCAGGTGAGTATATTTTTTTTTTGTTTTTACACATTTCTGGATGAATTTCTGGGAAGGGCTTATATTTTTAAGCCCTTCACGAAAATTCATCGTGCGATCGCCGGCAGCCCATTGCTTTCAATGGAGCCGGCTGTATTGCCGGCTCCATTGAATTCAATGGGCAAACATCGTTCTTCTCTGCCACAGCTGTTACAGCTGTGGCAGAGAAGAATGATTTGTCTAGTATATGCTCTCAATGGGGTCGGCGCTGCTGCCGCCGGCCCCATTGAGCGCATATAGAGAAGAGAACAGGAATCGCAGATCGCAGATAGGTGCAATCTGCGATTTCTGTTCTATAATTTATCGGACAAGCGCATAAAAAGCGCTCATGTGTCCGATACCATTGCAAAGCAATGGTTTTATAAAATCGCCGGACGCATGCGCCGTCTGACTGAGGCCTCAAATTGTAAACCACCACAAGAAATCCAAGCCTGATGGATTTCTTATGATGGTTGGGTCACAGTTGCAGCAACTTGCTGGTTGCAATAAGACCGCTTGCACTTACATTAGGATTTGATGTATTAGGGCCATGGTATAATTTCTGGCCGTGTGATATATTCCCTAGCTCTATGAAACAAATTATTTGCAAACATTTGCTGCTACAAATTTCAGTGTGACATTTGGCACTAGTATTACGCCATCTGAATTGGCGCTGTTTGGTGCTTAGGATATGTCTGCAATAATGTTAATTGGCAGTACATATGGTCAGAAAGCAAGACTCCATTGGCGAGCCACATAGCAAGGGGTTATGAGCTACATGTGGCTCTCACACCACTAATTGGGGACCACTGCCCTAGAGGATACATGCCGATTGTAATTGTAAGACTGTAGAAATACAACTACTCCTTAACAGTTGGTTTAACTGTTAAGGAGTAGTTATTTTTATAATAAACCACAGTGGCCCAGTAGTAAGAGTGAGCCCATAGTGGCCCCAGTAGTAAGAGTGAGCCCATAATGGCCTCAGCAGTAATAGTGTTCTCCACAGTGGCCTCAGTAGTAATATTATCTTCTTCAGCAGCCCCAGTAGTAATATTAACCCCTCTCAGTAGCCCCTAGTAGTAATATTAACTCCTTCTTCAACCCCTAGTAGTAATATACCCCTCTCGGTAGTCGTAGTAGTAATAGTAACTCCTTCAGCAGACCCAGTAGTAATATTAACCCCTTTAGTTGCACCAGTAGTAATATTAACCCCTTCAGCAGCCCCGGTAGTAATATTCCCTCACCACCCCATATACTTACCTCCTCCTTGCAGTCAGCGCCGCTCCTCCTGTTCTCAGCGCTGATCCTGGCTGCACACACTGACGTCAGAGTATGCATCGGGATCAGTGCTGCTGCGTGGTTACCGGGTGTAGAGCTGCGGCACCCCAGCTGGTAATCACTAAGAAATCACCTGGCAGCGGCCGGCGCTTGTGTGAATGCCGACCATGCTTGTGGGCCACATGAAACAAGGTGGCGCTCCAGATTCAGCCTGCGGGCCTTGTGTTTGACAAGTGTTCTCTAGAGGATATGCATGCTCACCTTTTACTGTGACTTTTGTAGGTATGGAATGATGTAAGGTCATTGTTTTCGGTATGCTTTGGTGTAATATATTTGAGTAGGGGGTACTTGGCCTAGAAACACTGGGAAACGTCAATCTAAAAGCATATTGCAAAGCTATGGAAGGTAACCACCTCCACAAATGGCTTCATGAGGACTTCGCTACTGAGCTGCAGACTGCAGGAAATAGAAGGGGTAATTCACACAGCAGTATTTTCAGTCCACGTGTTGTCTCTGTGTGTAACTGACTGCACATGGACATAATATGAACCCATAAAAGTCAATGGGGCTATTCATACGTGCGATTATTATTTTTTTTTACTTGAACCAAGGTTTTGTATAAAGAAAAAAAACTGCAGCTGGCCTTTTCAGGTCCATTTCACGGGCCAGAATTACCCATTCAAGTCTGTGGGTGCTCAAACTAAACGGAGTACACGCTGAGGACATCCATGTGCACTCCATTTTTCACTGATCATTGCTAAGCAGTTTATAAAAAAAAAAAACATGTTGGGCCCCCCTCAGTTTTTTATTTTGCGCTTGAGATTGTACCAGATGACACATGGATCACAGACGGACGTAAAAAATACACATTCGGATGTCGCACAGACATGCACACGCATTAAAATATTTCTGTTTTCCAAGCACTGAAATTGGTCATGCGTGGCCCAAGTACGGCCTGAAGGATCTTGGGCACTAAGTGATGACCCACTTGCTCAGTCCTCCTCTTGAGTGACCACCAGGGATGGCTATATACTCCTCTGGGCCTTTAGTGTCTTTTTTTGGTACTATTTTGTCTAAAACCAATAAAGATATATTGTGTACAGTTTATCGTGACCTCAGCTCCTAGTAACATGCGATGTGTCTTTCACCCCTGAAGGTTCTAATACAGATTACCTTTTGCCAATGCCAACCGCCATCCCCTTTTCAAATTACACATACTTCCTTCTAAAAAAGAAGCTTACATGGTTTGAAGCAGTAAAGGAGTGCAAGAGAATGGATGGGAACCTGGCCAGCGTACACGACGAGGACCAGCAATTGTTTCTGGAGCAATTTGTCCGGCATGATGGGTATCCACTGTGGATTGGACTGTGGAATAATGATGTAAGTACTCAAATCTTACCATGAAAAACCTTTCTGAATCAAAGCCAGCATGGTGATCAGCGAGTCAATGTGGGTCCTCGCTAAAGAGGTTTTTTAAAAATCGGAACTGATGGGCATTGTGTGCTACTTACGGTTTGCTTATACAGCGGCCATGCTGAGTATACGACGGGACATATTGCTGATGTATACTCTCAACAGAAGGCTCTGATGAAATGTGAACAGTTTGACGCTCATTCTTGTTCTCAAAAGTGTGTTAAAAGTGTTTGGAATTCTTACTATAAATATGTTTGGCCACTAGGGGTCCAGTGTGGAGTGGTCGGATACTACTGAAGTCAACTATGCAACTAAATACTTTGAAAAGAAACTCGCTCTTGGAAATTGCATATATCTGGATACTAAAGGAGTCTGGACAATGAAGAACTGCAGTGAACGCCTAGATGGTGCAATATGTTATAAATCTGCATCTGCAGGTACTGCAAGTCACTTTTATTTATATAGCGCTTGCACATTACATAGAACTTTACGTCACTCGGAATCAAGTTCTGTCCCCATGGGGGCTCACAGTTGTATATTCTTGGAGGAAATTGAAACACCTAGAGGAAACCCACACAAACACAGGGAGAATATAGACTGCATGCAGATGTTGTCCATGGTGGGATATGCACTCAGGATACTCCTGGTATTTATGAGAATCAGCAGTCACCTCTGATCCTCATGTTTTACTGCTGATTTGGAATTTTTTTTTTAATTCCAGAAGCCAAAATGACAATAAAACAATGTCTGCCCCCTATCGGTCATGTTAGCATGTGAAAATATAATCTGGTGCCCTCTAGTGGTCATTATTGTAGTGATTATAGAAAATGTGCACAGTTTAATATACAGAATTGAATTTGTCTCCAAAGGATTGTATTGTTTGTGTAAATGAGTTAAGGCCCATTTAGACACGATTATCTTTTGAGAGATAATCGTTGCGTTTAAATGCGCTGCCAACGCGCACTGTTCGTGCACTATTCGTTCATCGGTGATTTCTAGCAAGCTAAAAATCACCGATGAATCTTATCAGCACCGCATGCTGATTTTCTCAGTGGTCAGTGCTGATAGCATTCTTTCAGCTGGTATCCCGCTGGCAGTTCTTAGCGGAACACCAGCTGAAAGCGCCGAGAATAATGAAGCTGTTTGCATATACAAAACAGCTGCTTTTTTCTCAGAGCTATCGGGGCGGTATCCCGCTCTGCCTACATTAACTCTTAAGTAGCTAATTAGCTACTTAGAGTTATGCAAAGATGATCGCTCAAAACTGTCACTCAAACTGTCGTTTGAGCGATTGTCTTTCAGTGTAAATGGTCCTTTACAGTAATACTTTTCTTTTTGTGATTTTGTCTGTTTTTTATGTACTGTAAATCCTTTGTTTTTCAGTGCAATCAGAACTTGTTGGCGAAGACGAGCTCTGTCCCAAAACACCGGGCACAGGACGCTGGGTCCGTTACAAGGATTCCTGCTATGGTTTTGATCTGAAAATTTACAACTACTCTGTGTATAGCAATGCGGAGGCCAGCAAGATGTGTCAGACTGCAGGTACGTCATCAATCTCATGTGTGTAAGATAGGGCATCTATTGTTAGCTGAGCTGCTATATAGATAATAAATAGAGATGAGCGAGCACCAAAATGCTCGGGTGCTCGTTACTCGGAACAAACTTTTTGCGATGCTTGAGGGTTCGTTTCGAGTAACGAACCCCATTGAAGTCAATGGGCGACCCGAGCATTTCTGTATTTCGCCGATGCTCGCTAAGGTTTTCATGTGTGAAAATCTGGGCAATTCAAGAAAGTGATGGGAACGACACAGCAACGGATAGGGCAGGCGAGGGGCTACGTGTTGGGCTGCATCTCAAGTTCACAGGTCCCACTATTAAGCCACAATAGCGGCAAGAGTGGGCCCCCCCCCCCCTCCCAACAACTTTTACTTCTGAAAAGCCCTCATTAGCATGGCATACCTTAGCTAAGCACCACACTACCTCCAACAAAGCACAATCACTGCCTGCATGACACTCCACTGCCACTTCTCCTGGGTTACATGCTGACCAACCGCCCCCCCTCCCCCCCACAGCGCACACCAAAGTGTCCCTGCGCAGTCTTCAGCTGCCCTCATGCCACACCACCCTCATGTCTATTTAGAAGTGCGTCTGCCATGAGGAGGAACCGCAGGCACACACTGCAGAGGGGTTGGCACGGCTAGGCAGCGACCCTCTTTAAAAGTGGTGGGGCGATAGCCCACAATGCTGTACAGAAGCAATGAGAAATAGAATCCTGTGCCACCGCCATCAGGAGCTGCACACGTGGGCATAGCAATGGGGAACCTATGTGCCACACACTATTCATTCTGTCAAGGTGTCTCTGCATGCCCCAGTCAGACTGGTAATATGTACCTTAACAGTAACCGCGTTGGTGGTAATGTGGTGGTGACTGCGGACCTAGTAGCGCGGTTTTATTTTGTTGGTTTTCGGAATGTGGCCAGGATTAAGTGGGCCGTGGCGGGGGGATGGTGGGGGGGCTCTCTTGTAGTGTCGGTAAAGGTGAAATTCTTGGACTGCCACCAGACGAACCAATGCAAAGGCATTTGCCAAGAATGTTTTCCCTGTTGGAGGAGGAGGGGGATGTTTTTGAGGCACTACGTGTCCTCTCCACGTGTCCGTGGTTATATGCACCTTAACAGTAACCGCGTTGGTGGGAAATGGCCTCGCCGCCATCATGTCTTTGGGAAGCCTCTGTTTCCACACCCCAGAGACATACCATTAGCAGCGGTATAGGCAGAGCCCAGAATTCGTAACATTTCAGCCGTAGCATTAGGACAGGCCCCACTAACATATCACTAGCAGCATTATAGCGGGAGCGCAGTCTTCGTTCCATGTCAGCAATAGTAGCACTCAAGACAGGCCCCAGTAACAATTCCGAAGCAGCAGTATAGCGGGAGCGCAGTCTTCGTTCCATGTCAGCAATAGTAGCACTCAAGACAGGCCCCAGTAACAATTCCGAAGCAGCAGTATAGCGGGAGCGCAGTCTTCGTTCCATGTCAGTAATAGTAGCACTCAAGACAGGCCCCAGTAACAATTCCGAAGCAGCAGTATAGTGGGAGCGCAGTCTTAGTTCCATTTCAGTAGCTGCAGTATAGCCAAGGCCCAAGTTACATTTATGTAGCTAAAGTGTAGGCCAACCCCACACACACTTCTGTACCATGAGTGCAGGCGAAGAACATACAAATTGCTATGATTACAGTGTAGGTGAGGGCCCCAAAAAATTGGTGTACCAACAGTACTAATGTACCTCAGTAAAAATTGGCCATGCCCAACCAAGATGGCAGGTGAAACCCATTAATCGCTTTGGTTAATGTGGCTTAAGTGGTAACTAGGCCTGGAGGCAGCCCAGTTTAACGAAAAATTGGTTCAAGTTAAAGTTTCAACGCTTTTAAGAGCATTGAAACATATAAAAATTGTTTCGAAAAATTAGATGAGTGAGCCTTGTGGCCCTAAGAAAAATTGCCCGTTCAGCGTGATTACGTGAGGTTTCAGGAGGAGGAGCAGGAGGAGGAGGAGGAATATTAGACACAGATTGATGAAGCAGAAATGTCCCCGTTTTGGATGGTGAGAGAGAACGTAGCTTCCATCCGCGGGTGCAGCCTACGTATTGCTTACGTATCGCTGCTGTCCGCTGGTGGAGAAGAGAAGTCTGGGGAAATCCAGGCTTTGTTCATCTTGATGAGTGTTAGCCTGTCGGCACTGTCGGTTGACAGGCGGGTACGCTTATCTGTGATGATTCCCCCAGCCGCACTGAACACCCTCTCCGACAAGACGCTAGCCGCAGGACAAGCAAGCACCTCCAGGGCATACAGCGCTAGTTCAGGCCACGTGTCCAGCTTCGACACCCAGTAGTTGTAGGGGACAGAGGCGTCACCGAGGATGGTCGTGCGATCGGCTACGTACTCCCTCACCATCCTTTTACAGTGCTCCCGCCGACTCAGCCTTGACTGGGGAGCGGTGACACAGTCTTGCTGGGGAGCCATAAAGCTGGCCAGGCCCTTAAAGACTGTTGCACTGCCTGGGATGTACATGCTGCTTGATCTACGCACCTCCCCTGCTACCTGGCCCTCGGAACTGCGCCTTCTGCCACTAGCGCTGTCGGATGGGAATTTTACCATCAGCTTGTCCGCCAGGGTCCTGTGGTATAGCAACACTCTCGAACCCCTTTCCTCTTCGGGAATGAGACTGGGAAGGTTCTCCTTATAGCGTGGGTCGAGCAGTGTGTACACCCAGTAATCCGTAGTGGCCAGAATGCGTTGAATGCGAGGGTCACGAGAAAGGCATCCTAACATGAAGTCAGCCATGTGTGCCAGGGTACCTGTACGCAACACATGGCTGTCCGCACTAGGAAGATCACTTTCAGGATCCTCCTCCTCCTCCTCCTCCTCCTCAGGCCATACACGCTGAAATGATGACAGGCAAGCAGCATGGGTACCGTCAGCAGTGGGCCAAGCTGTCTCTTCCCCCTCCTCCTCATCCTCCTCCTCCTCCTCCTGAACGCGCTGAGATATAGACAGGAGGGTGCTCTGACTATCCAGCGACATACTGTCTTCCCCCGGCTCTGTTTCCGAGCGCAAAGCGGCTGCCTTTATGGTTTGCAGGGAACTTCTCAAGATGCATAGCAGAGGAATGGTGACGCTAATGATTGCAGCATCGCCGCTCACCACCTGGGTAGACTGATCAAAGTTTCGAAGGACCTGGCAGATGTCTGCCAACCAGGCCCACTCTTCTGAAAAGAATTGAGGAGGCTGACTCCCACTGCGCCGCCCATGTTGGAGTTGGTATTCCACTATAGCTCTACGCTGCTCATAGAGCCTAGCCAACATGTGGAGCGTAGAGTTCCACCGTGTGGGCACGTCGCACAGGAGTCGGTGCACTGGCAGATTAAAGCGATGTTGCAGGGTGCGCAGGGTGGCAGCGTCCGTGTGGGACTTGCGGAAATGTGCGCAGAGCCGGCGCACCTTTCCGAGCAGGTCTGACAAGCGTGGGTAGCTTTTCAGAAAGCGCTGAACCACCAAATTAAAGACGTGGGCCAGGCATGGCACGTGCGTGAGGCTGCCGAGCTGCAGAGCCGCCACCAGGTTACGGCCGTTGTCACACACGACCATGCCCGGTTGGAGGCTCAGCGGCGCAAGCCAACGGTCGGTCTGCTCTGTCAGACCCTGCAGCAGTTCGTGGGCCGTGTGCCTCCTATCTCCTAAGCTGAGTAGTTTCAGCACGGCCTGCTGACGCTTGCCCACCGCTGTGCTGCCACGCCGCGCGACACCGACTGCTGGCGACGTCCTGCTGCTGCTGACACATCTAGATTGCGAGACAGAGGTTGAGGAGGAGGAGGGTGCTTTAGTGGAAGAAGCATACACCGCCGCAGATACCACCACCGAGCTGGGGCCCGCAATTCTGGGGGTGGGTAGGACGTGAGCGGTCCCAGGCTCTGACTCTGTCCCAGCCTCCACTAAATTCACCCAATGTGCCGTCAGGGAGATGTAGTGGCCCTGCCCGCCTGTGCTTGTCCACGTGTCCGTAGTTAAGTGGACCTTGCCACTAACCGCATTGGTGAGGGCGCGTACAATGTTGCGAGAGACGTGGTCGTGCAGGGCTGGGACGGCACATCGGGAAAAGTAGTGGCGACTGGGAACTGAGTAGCGCGGGGCCGCCGCCGCCATCATAGCTTTGAAGGACTCCGTTTCCACAACCCTATACGGCAGCATCTCAAGGCTGATAAATTTGGCTATGTGGACGGTTAACGATTGAGCGTGCGGGTGCGTGGCGGCGTACTTGCGCTTGCGCTCCAACACTTGCGCTAGCGACGGCTGGACTGTGCGGTGCGAGACATTGCTGGATGGGGCCGAGGACAGTGGAGGTGAGGGTGTGGGTGCAGGCCATGAGACGGTTGTGCCTGTGTCCTGAGAGGGAGGTTGGATCTCAGTGGCAGGTTGGGGCACAGGGGGAGAGGCAGCGGTGCAAACCGGAGGCGGTGAACGGCCTTCGTCCCACCTTGTGGGGTGCTTGGCCATCATATGTCTGCGCATGCTGGTGGTGGTGAGGCTGTTGGTGGTGGCTCCCCGGCTGATCTTGGCGCGACAAAGGTTGCACACCACTGTTCGTCGGTCGTCAGGCGTCTCTGTGAAAAACTGCCAGACCTTAGAGCACCTCGGCCTCTGCAGGGTGGCATGGCGCAAGGGTGTGCTTTGGGAAACACTTGGTGGATTATTTGGTCTGGCCCTGCCTCTACCCCTGGCCACCGTACTGCCTCTTGCAACCTGCCCTGCTGATGCCCTTGCCTCCTCCTCTGAAGACCTGTCCTGAGTAGGCGTTGCACATCAGGTGGGGTCAGTCACCTCATCGTCCTGCTGCTCTTCCTCCGAATCCTCTGTGCGCTGCTCCCTTGGACTTACTGCCCTTACTACTACCTCACTGCAAGACAACTGTGTCTCATCGTCATCGTCCTCCTCACCCACAGAAACTTCTTGAGACAGTTGGCGGAAGTCCCCAGCCTCTTCCCCGGACCCCGGGAACTTTCGAATGGTTGGGCATCAGTGACGATAAACTCCTCTGGTGGGAGAGGAACCACTGCTGCCCAATCTGAGCAGGGGCCCGAGAACAGTTCCTGGGAGTGTTCCCGCTCCTGAGCATGTGTCATTGTAGTGGAGTGAGGAGGCTGGGAGGAAGGAGGAGCAGCAGACAGAGGATTCGGATTTGCAGCAGTGGACGGCGCAGAACTGTGGCTGGACGATAGGTTGCTCGAAGCACTTTCTGCCATCCAGGACAGGACCTGCTCACACTGCTCATTTTCTAATAAACGTCTCCCACGTGGACCCATTAATTGGGCGATGAATGTGGGGACGCCAGAAACGTGCCTCTCTCCTAATCGCGCAGCAGTCAGCTGCGACACACCTGGATCAGGAGCTCGGCCTGTGCCCACACCCTCACTTGGGCCTACGCGTCCTCGGCCACGTCCACGTCCACGTCCTCTATGCCTACCCCTACCCCTCAGCATGCTGTATTACCAGTGATTTGATTTCCCAGGCAGGAAATAAATTGGCGCAAGCCTGCAGGCCAAATATAATGTTTTCGCTTTTTTGCAAAGGGAAGGACCCACTGCGTATATTCAATGAACAATAACTTTTAGAACTGTAGTGTGGCCCTGAAAAAGTGACACACAACTTTAGTATAGCAGAGTTATTAACTCTAGCAGAGCAGGTATTTGCCAGTCAGGAAAGACAATGGCGCAAGCCTGCAGTAAACCGTAGCTGGTTGCGTCTGATTTTTGTACGTTGTCCACGCAGCACACACGTACACGGAGACCTTAGGACTGACACAGGCAGGCCAAATATAATTTATTTTCCTTTTTTGCAAAGGGAAGGACCCACTGCGTATATTCAATGAACAATAACTTTTAGAACTGTAGTGTGGCCCTGAAAAAGTGACACACAACTTTAGTGTAGCAGAGTTATTAACTCTAGCAGAGCAGGTATTTGCCAGTCAGGAAAGACAATGGCGCAAGCCTGCAGTAAACCGTAGCTGGTTGCGTCTGATTTTTGTACGTTGTCCACGCAGTACACACGTACACGGAGACCTTAGGACTGACACAGGCAGGCCAAATATAATTTCTTTTCCTTTTTTGCAAAGGGAAGGACCCACTGCGTATATTCAATGAACAAGAAGTTTAATATCTGTGGTGTGGCCCTCAAAAAGTGACACACAACTTTAGTGTAGCAGAGTTATTAACTCTAGCAGAGCAGGTATTTGCCAGTCAGGAAAGACAATGGCGCAAGCCTGCAGTAAACCGTAGCTGGTTGCGTCTGATTTTTGTACGTTGTCCACGCAGCACACACGTACACGGAGACCTTAGGACTGACACAGGCAGGCCAAATATAATTTATTTTCCTTTTTTGCAAAGGGAAGGACCCACTGCGTATATTCAATGAACAATAACTGTGTTGTGGCCCTGCCTACACAATTCTGTCCCTGTAGTATCAATGGAGGGTACAATGCTCTGCACAGACGATTTTTAGAAGAAAAAAAATATGCAACACTGCTAACAGCAGCCAGCACAGTACTGCACACGCTTAAATTTGGCCCTAGAAAGGACCGTTGAGGTTCTTGAAGGCTACACTCACTCCTAACACTCTCCCTGCCTATGCACCACTTCTGTCCCTAATGCCGGGTGCAATGCTCTGCACTGCCGATTTTGAGAAAAAAAAAAAAACACTGCTAGCAGCAGCCTGCACACAGGTAGATGTGGCCCTAAGAAGGACCTTTAGGGTTCTTGAAGCCTACACTGACTCCTAACGCTCTCCCTACAGCAGCACCAGCACGATAGTACTTTCCCTCAGCTAACTCACAAGGCATGTGTGGCGAGCCGCGGGAGGGGCCGACTTTTATACTCGGGTGACATCTGATCTTCCCAGCCACTCACTGCAGGGGGGTGGTATAGGGCTTGAACGTCACAGGGGGAAGTTGTAATGCCTTCCCTGTCTTTCAATTGGCCAGAAAAGCGCGCTAACGTCTCAGAGAGGAAACTGAAAGTAACCAGAACACCGCGTGGTGCTCGTTACGAGTAACGAGCATCCCGAACACCCTAATATTCGCACGAATATCAAGCTCGGACGAGTACGTTCGCTCATCTCTAATAATAAAACATATTTGTATATAATCTCCACCTCCTCAGGAGATTACCGCACGAGCAAGTGGATGAGGTTTTCAAGTCTCGTCCACATTTTGCTTATGGGAATAAGGGCATGCTGCAAATTTTGAACTACACAGCATGATCGTTCTGTAACAGAATTGCACTTTCACTGTGGCAAGGGTGAACTCCCATGTAACTCTGCAGTAAATTCCACATGTAACACATGGGCTGTTTCACTTATTGAAGCACAGCCTTATAATAATAATCTTTACTTGTACAGCGCCAACTTATTCCGCAGCACTTTCGATTTACATGGGGAACACAAACAATATGAAAATTACAATATTGCCTTATTCATTGAGTGCAATACCACGCCCAGCCCATGGACAAGAGTGGTGCTGTTTCTAGAGGAAGAAATCACCACTTTTTTCTAACAATATACACCTCCTTCAGGTACTTCTATGTTCTGTAAAGGAGCTGTCCCACGAAAAAAATCTAGACATTTTTGTACTTAATCTCAGTGCCTTTTTATTACAGATCCCACCGCCGGACTGCTGACTGTAAATGATGAAGATGAAAATGTCTTTGTTAGCAAATATCTGAACTCCGATCCATATCTTACCAGCAGGGTTTGGCTTGGAGTAAATTCCACTTCAACTGGTAAGATTTTAAAAAGAAAAACAACTTGATAATAAAGTCTGTAAAGGAATATAAATGGCATATTTTGGCTTTTTTCTTTAACGCAATGACTAATATATTTATAGCATACCTAAAATTTCAGACAATGTAAACTCATCTAATAATCTGTGTGTCTCCTTAATCTTGTAATACCATTGAACGGTAGAGTTGGAAGGGACCTCCTGGGTCATCAGGTCCAACCCCCTGCTCAGTGCAGGATCACTAAATCATCCCAGACAGATATTTGTCCAGCCTTTGTTTGAACACTTCCATTGAAGGAGAACTCACCACCTCCTATGGTAACCTGTTCCCCTCATTGATCACCCTCACTGTCAAAAAGTTTTTTTCTAATATCTAATCTGTGTCTCCTCCCTTTCAGTTTCATCCCATTGCTTCTAGTCTTTCCTTGTACAAATGAGAATAGGGCTGATCCCTCTGCACTGTGACAGCCATTCAGATATTTGTAGACTGCTATTAAGTCTCCTCTCAGCCTTTTTTTTTTTGCAAGCTAAATATTCCCAGATCCTTTAACCGTTCCTCATAGGACATGATTTGCAGACTGCTCACCATCTTGGTAACTCTTCTCTGAATTTGCTCCAGTTTGTTGATGTCTTTTTTTTAAAGTGGGGTGTCCAGAACTGGACACAGTATTCCAGATGAGGTCTGACCAAGGAAGAGTTGAGGGGAATAATTTCTTCACATGATCCAGACTCTATGCTCCTCTTTAAAGCATCCCAGAATTGTGTTTTCTTTTTTGCTGCTGCATCACACTGTTGACTCATGTTCAGTCTGTGATCTATTAGTATACTTTCATTAAGCATTTTTTTGTTTTAACACTGTAAATCAAGGCTGACATGCCTGCTCTCTACAATCCACTGCCTGTTGCTAGACATTCATCTTCTCTAGCAAATAGAATGTTAGGATGTTTTCTGAGCTTTGGGGTAGGGGCATTTATCTGTATACTGTAGGCATTAGGTGTTTCATTTTGCTGTGGGCAAAGTAGCATAATGCCTTTTGGACTGATCTTTACTGCTACAGGGCCTAATAGGGTTAACTACATGGCAAGTCTTAGGACCATGACAACCATCGACACCCCACTATTGTATTACAGAGGACTGTTTTCAGTAGCTCACTTGTCAGGCTAGTCGTATAGTCTGGGAAATGCTGAGCAGAGTATTTTTTCAACAACACGCTGCAGCCATCCTTGTGAATGGATGAGAAAATACTAATTAAGATTGGGACTTGATTGCGGCTATTCTTCCTTCACGCAATTTTAGACGCGATCGCCGAGCGCAAAAACGTATACTGTTGTATAAAAAGAGACCTAAGGGTTGAAGAGTTAGTGCTCAGCCCTTCTTGTGCAGTAAAAGGTGTAAATGAATGCAATCTCTGTAAATTACTGAAGATTTTGGATTCTAGGATTGATAGTCATTGTATCTATATTCCTTCCTTCAGGTCAGAAGTCAGTGTGGCTCGATGGCTCCCCTGTGGAATATACCAACTGGAGGTCTTCACCGAATGAGCAAACAGGCTCATGTGTTATATTACTGTCCCAGACGGGAAAATGGAGCAAAGTACCATGTGCACCAGGCCATGCGAGAGTTGTCTGCAAAGCACCTCTGAGTAAGTTATTGCAAGATAACGACAATTTGCGTGTTTTGTTTTTTTTAATGAGAATTTATGAGAATGGAAAAAATGGTTCAGTTGTAGTGCCAGACACAGCCTATCAACAAAAGTGGCGCTGTTTCTGCAAAAAAATAAGTGAACCGTTTTTCTAATCCACATACATTGTTGTATGGATCGGAAAATCCTTGAAAATGCCCTAATTAGGGTTTTTTGGGGTTATTTTGATAAAAGATGTATCCCTGATTGGGTCCTTCCACCAATAGCTAGAGCCTATGCAAAACAGTAGCCCTCGTATTCAGTGACTCAGCACATGTAGTTGGTTTCAGTGGATGCAGTGTAAAATATTAAGCACCAACAATGCATCTTCCCTTGATGTGTTATCAGGCGACTAAGGAGATATAAGAGGGTTGTCCATCCCAGTAAACTCGACACCATTGTATTATTAAACCATTCATTCTTTCTGCATGTTTTCTTTTTGTCCCAGGATCCAGTGGGATTGGACTTGCCGTTGCTTTTGCCGTATCCCTGATTCTCGTTCTCCTCATCGGATCACTTGCCTATCTGTACAGAAAGAAAAGGCCTCTTTTCTCTTCGGTTCGGTATCAGCGTGCAGAGGATCAGATGGAATCCATGATTGATTATTCTTAGGACTGAAAATGAAAACATTTTCTTGCATTTCTATTTTGCACAAATGGGAAAGTATTGTTTTGGGAGTTTTTTTTGTTTTTTTTTTAATTGTTGCTTTTCTACTGTTAGGCCCCCTGTCCACGACAGTGATCACGCCGGCTGAAGCTTTCTATAGCATTGCTATGGAAAGCATCGGCCCCGTGTCCACCAGCGGAGAATCATTGCGATTCTCTGCTCGCCGCGGGCAATTCGCAGCATGCTGCGAATTGTCCTGATTCTCCGCTATCAGCCTATCAGATTAGGCTGACTGACAGAATTTCGTCTGCGGCTCCTCCTCCCGGGCGCAACGCCTGTGGACAGGGAGCCTTATTTTATTTAGTCTGTTCCCCAACAGATCCAATTTTCTGCTTGTTATGGAAGACTACTAGGAAACCGAAAGCCAATATGTTGGGACTTTCTGGATACTTGACAAATTTTACATTTTTTTTTCTCTTCTAGCCAAATTTAGATCGTATGGTTATTGTTAGTTATTTTTTATATTAGAGATGTTCTGAAAATTTGGAGAATATTTGGGTAAAAATAAGAATTTCTATTGTACAGTTGGTTACATTTAATTTACAACAATTTTCACAACATACCCTCTGGATCAGAATATTTACACCTCATCTTCTCGTAGTCTGGGCAGTCCCCATGCACAATAGAAGCTAATAAAATATATTCCTCCTTCTAGGGTTTCCATTCATTTCAGTGGAGGGTACAGTAAAGCCAGAACTTGGAGAAATCCATGGAAATACCTTACCATATTTTATACACCAATTAATGTACTTTTAAAGTATAGTACAATATGCCATCTTGAATATCGGTCGGGGCATTTAAAGGGTTAACAGCTCTGATGAGCAGCACGGCTCATCGGAGCTGTTGCGGGAGGGTGTCGGCTGTAAAAAAAACAAAAAACAGCCAACTCCTGTGTTGTATGGAGCGTAATCACCCTACGATCTCTCTTCATACATACCCTGAAGCTGCAGGACGTAATTGTATGCCCGGCAGCGTTGAAGGGTTAAAGAGGACTTGTCCCTTCATAAAGTCAGCGGAGCTGGCTACCCTACTGATTCTAGCACCACTTTTCATTTCTTGTTGCTGAAAGGAGGTGAGTCTCTTCTTGAATCTGACTTGCAGCGCTGTGAATCTGTCAAATGGGCGGTCCCCACCACTCATTGTCAGCAATTGATTTTGGACTGTCAATGTTCGACGTCATCTTTCGACAGTGAGCAGTGGGGACCGCCCATTTGACAGATTCACAGTGCCAGAAGCAGGATGCAAGAAAAGACTATATGGGCAAACAGAAGCGAGTATCAAGGAAAGGAAAGCAGAGCTATGCAGACAGTCCTGCTGACTGTACGAAGTGACAAGGGCTATTTAGTTAAACATGATTTTATTGAGATTTCCAACATGTAGAGAGTGAAGCTGTGTTTACATATGTCAGTCCTATTCCAGAAAAATTATCAATTGTGTGAAAGGTAATACATAATTGCATCTCAGCACAGAATGTCCTAACCAGATTTGATTACTTTCAGTAATAACAGAGGAACACAATATAAGAACGTCACTATTGTCATGGAAGACGAGAAACAAATGTTCCCGGACATAAGGCACAGCCCATGAAGGGTTTTCCCATTCAGTCCTGCAATAGTCTGTCCAGGGAACAAATAAGATACCTATAAGGTCCTCTAATCGGACCCCATAGATGCTCTTTAAATGTTCAGTATAGAAGATGATGAGGTGCAGATATACTGTATATCTGTTAGTAAAGTTCCATTCCTCCAGCATTTGATAATTCAGGACTTGTTTTCAACAGAAAACTGAGTGGAACCAATTAAGAGATCTCCTTTGATTAAAAACATAGTAATATTTGAGAATTTTAGTTAAAGGAATTGTTAGGGAATATTTTTTACAGCCAGGTCCCCTATGGCAAAAAATAATAAACCAGCTCATACTCCACTCTCCCGACTCCCCATAAGTCTACTGTCAGCAATTTCGGGTTTGCCCTGTGATGTCCTGTTTACAGGCTGTACGGGATGTCACAGGCTGCTGGAGCCAATCACAGAGCTCAGTGATCAATCACTGGACTCTGTGATTGGCTGCAGCAGCCTTTGACCGGTACACCACAGGCGAAACACGGAGCAGGAAGTGCGGAGAGGTGACCATTGGCTACTTTATTATTTTTTTGCCGTGGGGGTGCAAAACAATATATTTCGAACAACCATTTAACATTTTATTTTGGGTTTATTTGTAGAAAAGTAGATAAAATCCACTTGTAAGAATACCCGATACTCTGTCGCCTATGAGTTCCCATCTGTGCTGGATTAAAGGAATTTTACTGTACGTGTGTGCCCGCACATGCTCATGTGTTTATAGAGCTGTATATATAGTAGATGTCATTTTTTTTTATTTCTGCCTAATGCTACTGAAACAGCAACAGAAGGATATTACGTTTATTTTTGTGTAAATCAGAATATTTATTAGTAGCGCAGAGTAGGAGAGAACCTACTGCAGTTTGTGGATTACAGAGTTGTGCCTTTTAGTAGCTTTGAACAGTTATATTTAGCGAGGTATTCCCATCTCGGAAATCCTATTTATTTGTTTATTTCCCAAATGCTCCATTCTCCAGATATTGTGGATATTGATTCCTCTGCCCTCTGGTGGTTTACTGTTTGTTGCCAGGAAAACAGCAGAGAGAGAAAGAAATAATAGAGGTGGCCGACGTTTGCCCACTTCTTTCATCTAAATCTGATGGTCGGAATCTCAGGAGAACATGCTCCCAGGCTTTCGGACCAACCACCTGCTACTGTTGTGCTTTCCTATTTCTTTCCATAGAAGAGGTGGTCTGTTTTCTTGGCAATGAGCAGTAAACAACCAGAGGGCAGAGGAATCAACAGCTACAACATCTGGAGAATGGAGCATTTTCGAAATAAACATCACATGGGTGATTGTATTGTTTTTTGACTTTGAACACATTGAAATAGAATTCCCAAGATGGGAATACCCCTTTAAGTAAGACAGGTGTGAGTGCCTATAACTTGAGCATACTTGGGCTGAAATATTAGAGAATTGGCTTGCCAACACTCAGTTTGACACAGATCAAACCATATGTGGTTCAGGTACATACACGTGGCTTATACAGTGCCCATTCCACCAACTGTGTGCACCTTCTCAACCAATTAAATTGCTCGAGTGCTTCTAAAATGAAAAATTAAGCAACTTTTCCCAATAGTCTTTATTAGAAATCTCCTACCACTTTGTGACTACAACTCTGCAGTCGGACATCGGTACATGCAGCCTGAGGAAAATCTAACGTTCCTCTATATGTATACATATTTCATTACTTGGTTACTCTAAAGTAACCACTAATTTATAAAATTTTCCATGTGAACAACACGTAAACACATATATCAAATAAACTCGGGCAAAGCGGGGTATATCAGTTAGAGTGTGTGTGTGTATATATATATGTGTGTGTGTGTGTGTGTGTGTGTGTGTGTGTGTGTGTGTGTGTGTGTCCGTGGTAACTTGTGTAGCTTGTGTACTTGTTTTAGTAAGAAGTAAGGAACCAATGGATGCAAGTATGACTGCAGGATAAGACTACAGAGGGTATTTTTGTAGTGTGTTACCATGGAGACACATACGGTTGTAAAGGAGCTGTAGACACTAAGTGGTAGGAAGTTTTTAATCAAGAACATTTGCAGAACTGATAGATTTTTGGTTGTAGATGCATTGGAGCAACGAGAAATAATTGGTTACAAAGGTGGACATGACCTGTCATTCTTTTTTTTCATTTTTGGTACAATGTAAATTAATTATTCTGCGTATCTGGGTGTTGGTAGCTATACTGTGCAATAACGCCTGGTTCTGGACCTGCTGTATGCATTCAGTAGATGCAGGGTGTGATGTGTATGTTGAATATTAGGGGATATTAAGGGTTTGTATGATAGTAGAAAGAGTTTGCTTTTTTTTTTCTCTTCCAGAAACGACACCGCTCGGCTCTGTTTGGTTATAAGTGATATCGCAGCTCAGCCCCACATTACTAAGAACAATGGCCAGCAGTGGTGCACGGTGTCTGAACAGAAAAAAAATAAAGGGGTAGTATGAGATTAGAATTTAGGTTACGTCTTAATGGCCAATTATAATTCCTCCATCTTCTCTAAGAAGTAAGAGGGAGTCCTGCTGGAGGGCAGTTCTATAACTCCTAATGCCTTGAACTTGTTAATGCACAAAACTTGGAAAGCCATAACTTGCTTACATTTGCACTATGCAAAATTCACCTTTCTACTTCTTCCTCTATATCTAAGGGGCAATCACTCTTCATTTTTTACTATGTTCTGGGGTACTTCCTTGAAAACAATAGACTTTCACTGCTCAAACGGAGACCAATGAGGTCTACTTTTCAGCAGCTTTCTTTTCACTTCTGCCTTTTCGTCGAGAGCATTATTCTTTCCAGCACAAATGTTGGAAACAGACAGAAAGTTGTGCAGAGATCTTATTAGTGTGTGTCTGAGCAATGACAGACTATGCTTCCATCTGAATCCCTTTTTTAACCATTTTTTTAAGACGGATTTGCATGTACTGTTGTAAACTGCCAGTAGATGAAAGCACATGAAACCAACCCCAATAGACTAAATCTGTAAAAGCACCCATGCCTCTTATATGTTAACAAAAAGGTGTTTTATGTATGTTACTTTGTATATTTTTAGTAATTAGAAATATTTATTGTTCCATATTGTGGGCGGGGCTTAAGCAAATGTTGCTATTAGGGATGCAAATATTGGCAGGTATGCTAAATACAGCTAAGCACACATAGGTCTTGAACAATTAGTTAAAAGAAATGTTTTGCTTTGCTTCTATCTCCTAATACATCAGTGGCCCCTAACCAAAGGCCACATGCAGCTCATCGTATGGGGCCATGTGTTAGGACCACATGCACTGACTACAACATGCATGCTGACAATATGGCAGACCTCTTCTAAGGCTATGTCCGGTTTCATGTATTCTTGTTTCTGCATGTTTTTGGGGTCACTCCGCCTTGAATTGAATGTGCCTCCCAACTGTCACTCCAAGGTGAATGTGGTGCAGAAGGTTGGCGTCCTCTGCTATACATGGTTCGGCATGGCTCCTCGCCAGTCTGAGGCTGGGACTGTAGCAATTCGCATTGTAGATAAAATGGAGCCATTAAGATTACAAAAATCAACAAATGGGTGTTCACTTTTAGGTGCCTATACATGGTAACATAGCTCATCTTCTCTGACCTTGCCCTCAGCATGCATCGCCAGATGGGACTTTTATCCTCACTTTATCTATTCAGTGGAAGAGTACTGCAAGGAAAAAATCCCAAAAAGTTATAACAAACTTATTCTCAGCGATTTTATAAGGGAAATGGCTGCTTGTATGTAACTTGTACGTATGATGTGTACCTAAGGATGCATTCATATGGGTGGCAAGTTCCACTTGTGAGTTCCGTCTGATAGCAATATGGATGGAATTGCGAGATTGAAGAATCGCTGCATCTCCTATTTTTGAGTGATTCCTGATAAGGAATTGGCCATTATTTTCTATGGGATCTTTAAAAAAATTGTAGTGCACTTGCATGTGAATGCAATGCGATTTTTGCCATGGAAAAGTATTGGAAGCACTTGTGATTTTTTTTTCACATGTGTGAAAAACGTGCATGAAAATCGCAGGTACATAAACGGATGTGTTTTTTACGCAAAAAATGCATCATGCTCACATCCGGAATTGCAATTTTAGCAGCATGATAAGGGTTCACGTTTCTAGGACAGATATTGCGCTCGCCCATATAAATGCACCCTATGAACAATATATTCAGCCTGTGACTACTTAACTCTGTGCTCCTTACATTATAGAGATGCCAAGCCAACGTTCATTAAACATGTTTTTATAACAAAATTCTGTGTTTTGTTTATTTAATCACCCACATAACTATGAACAGTGACATGCGAATAGAGACCGTCCATGCAACTGCTATGGGGCCCTGGGCCAATTGACCCTATCCCCCCCCCCCCCCCCCCATCTGACCCAATAAACCACTAGCTCCCAAGCTTCCAGCTAGCACTACAATAATCTATTTTAGAATTTACACACTGTTGAGCCTGACGCCGGCCACATACTTTGAGCTTAATTCGACTCCTCACCCTCTTGCTGTTAGAGTACATTGTGCAGTAGATGGAAAGGAGTTGGTTTAACCCTTTCCAATCCACGGTCTGACATCTGAAGACATTCTGATTGAAGGCTGTTCAGCTCCAATGTTGGAAGACGTCAGGCAGGGTATTCTTACTGTAGATTACTGGCCGCTCTGTTGTTGGGTGCCTCTCCAGCATGTCCCATACCGCAGTACTGGCTCTAGCCAGCAGACGGCACCATTGTATAATGGCAGAAAGAGAAAGCCCCCTAGGAAACCCTGAATCCAAAATTGGATTGCAAAGGGTTAAGCTCTGAGCATGCAGAAGACAGGCGTCCGGCTCAGTAGTGTGTTATGAAGAAGATTCTTGTACCAGTGGCTGGAGTTTAGTGGTTCATCCGGTGGGACGGGAGGCACTAATAATTAGTGGGGCTATGAGGGAGCATTGGTATGATGAGGGGCAGTAGCAGAGGAGTGCAAAAAGTATGCGGAGACGAGTCGTGGTTGGAAAAAGTCTTTGTAGCAGTCTGGACCAGATTAGGTATGAAAAAAGACCACCACCAATCAGAAAAGTCGCTTGTGAACACTATCACTGTGTAAAACGGGTATCTGACTATTATTTGGTGGCTGCCATATAATTAGAAGTCTATGAGGGCTGAGACACTTTATCTATGTTTGCAGTGATTGCAATTTTCCTTGAGGACAAGAAGGAATTTTTCTCCCTGAGACACAACTTGCCCAAACGTATCCAGGTTGTTTTTTGCCTTCTTCTGAATTAACAGCTTTCGGTATAGGTAGAGAATGCATTTATGAAATCATGTTTAAGAATGCAATGGTCTCATCGTCATTTCTTAATATTATATAGCAGTTATGTAATATTAGATCTTAATTTTATAACCCAGGGCTACTGCAATGTAAAGCCAAGCAGTAATATATAGGCGGTAATTATATGCCTGGTAACTCAATGGCTTTATCAATGATGCATTCAATATATGAGCAATAAAGCTGGAAACTCCTAGAAAATCATTCCCACTTTTACACATCCTGTTATATTATTGTTGTCAATCGTAATCCTTAACTATTAACTTTACCCACCCTACTGGTTTACTGACCATAAAACGATTGTCAAGTTGCAAACTATTGATGGCCTATCCTCGGAATAGGTCATCAATAGTAAATTGGTGGAGGTCTTTATCTCATAATTCAGTGTAAATTCCAGTAGCGACTAAACGAAGAACAATAATTTGTGAATGGAGGTGGGCTGTCTGAGCGATCTCCAATGCACTCTGTCTCCATTCACTGAAAAACAGGAGTGATTATAACTGGAATGGCAGTGTGAAAGGACCCTAACTGCAGTGGCCAGGCTTGGTACCGCAGCCAAAGTTCCAATCCATTTCAATGGGAACTTAGCCTGCAATACCAAACCTGGCCACTGCAGTAATAACGGAGCTATCTGCTTCCTGCAGAAATTAGCTCAGTACATGAGTGCTTCAGCCTGGTGAATAGCAGATTAGCACAGGCCCAAGCTATGGATTCCTTCCAATCTTCTATTGATTATCTATCCTGAGCAAAGACCAATAGTTTTACAACTGCACAACCCCTTTAAAGAAGATGTACAACTGCAAACCATTCTGGAGTATGCAATGTTTTTTACTAGGTGGTGATGATGTGCTGTATATTTTGTATCATCCAGGTGCAGTTTGAACAAGTTGGTGGCTATGCATGTGCACACAAGGCTCGATTATTAATATAAGTCCTATAGCAGTAAATGTAGAAACAAGTAAATACAGAGCAACCTATATATTCAGTCCCTAGTAATATTATGCCACATTAGGACCACACTATGGCATATTCCGTTGATATTTAAATCAGATATTTCAATGAAACATCCATCAAAATATCTTCCATGAAAAAAAAAATTAAGGGACGTGGCTAGGCTGCTGAGGTGAATGGCTGCCTGAGTGCAGAGCTCTACCAACACCATGGCCATACAGCGACTTAACAGTGGTGTAAAACACCGCTATATGGGCCCTACCTATTGCCTACATACCAAGGATGCCGTGGACAGAAAAGCGAACGGCCGCCAAGCCAGAAAAAGAATCATCAATTTCTACTTTTCCCCAATCGCCGGAGCAAGACTAAGATGCGCGACTGGAACTTTGTGGGGAAGCTCCACAGCACCAGAACCCGTCCAAGCATTTAAAACCTGCGAAGCAACAGCAAAGGAGCAACTCTGCTCCTTCAGGCAATAAGGCTTCTCACCTACGCCACACAGTTACAATCGCTACTGCACCCAGCGGTTTGAAGGAAAGTCTCACGGAAATCATACTGGAGCCTCAAGACCAAACCTGTCATCTTCATTACCTATAGGACCACATGGCAGCCTATTCTCCTTCCACTAGTCCAGCAAAGCAAAGGCAGACATTGTACCCTCAGGAGGGCCAACCCACTGTAAGGGTGAGTGACCAACCATCTCCTAATGTTAAACCCTCACATATGGCGGACATTTTTGATAATATTCCTGTAACTGACACATCCGTTACTGGAGCCTCCATGAAATAAACGCTGGAAGCTTTGCAAATTTCTATGCAATCTAATTTTGATCAACTTATTCAACCCATCAGCTCAGCTATTAATAAGGCAGAGAACAACTCTTCACAGAGGCAGTATCAGTCCAGTATAAATTAAAGGAGCTAACGAAATGGACCTGAAAACTAATATTACTAAAATATAACTTTTATTACTATCAGTTAAAAGAATTGAAGGACAAACACATACATATATATTAAGGATAAAGGTGATCTTGGTCGGGCCACTTAAGTAAGCAGATAAGGACCAAATAGGTCAAGCGACAAGGTGTCAGCTTAACCTCTTTATTCACTTGGTCCCGTAGTGACCTGATGTCAAGAATATTTCGACAATTATAGCACAGTAGTCATCCCAATATAATGGATGACAAGGAAACCTGAGCGATTAGTTCATCCCTACGCATTTCCCCCACAAAAAGTGGGTTCTTCAGGGGCATTCAGAAAGAGATAATTCCAGTACAATGAACTGGATAGTGGCTTGCATATATTCACTTCAATCAGATAGGAAAATTGTTTCTTTATCTTATTTTAATGGAGCTTTAATCATATAGATCTGGGAGAATGAAATCTAAAAGATGAATAATTAGATCTCTTTGCCCTATGTCTGTCAGGATGCAGTTACTAGTTCCTAACCAGGGTTGTGCCGTTTAAATAAATCAGAATAAGAATAGCTAGTCCCTTAACTAATGTATAGAGAGCTCGATATATATCTAGCTAATCTATAAAAAAGTAGCGCCAAAGCTTGTATACTAATTAAATAAGCCTAATCTTGATATCTAATGATAGTCTTTCAGTGGCGCAGTATCAATTCAAATTGAAACAAAAATAAATAAAAAGAACGGCGGCATGACAGCCCTAGTGGTGGACTGACAGTATAAGGAAGAGAACGGGATTAATTTTGTGCAGACCAAAATGGTAGAATTTGCTACTTCGTGTAACAACCTCATTGATGCGTATTATACTCTGGAATCATAGCTAGATCGACTCAAAGCTAAGGTGGCCGATTTGGAGGACAGGTCACATCACAATAATGTTAACCTTCGCTGGATCCCAGATATTGTGTCTACGTCTTAGTATGATCGCTATGGTAAGGCACTGCAGGACGTCTGTTCTGCAATGCCTTATTGCTTGTAATAGCGCTCATAGGCAAAGCAGGAGGCCTGTATCTGGCGTCCTGTTGCCATTGCAACCTGTCGGCCCTCCGCGATTACATCATAGGAGTCTGATAACGTCACAGAGGGAACCCCCCCTCCCTCTGTGAAACATTTACACGTCTACCTTTACATGGGGGTCGCTGTCCTTATGCACCCTCCTTGTTGTAACAAGAGGCTGGCTAATGGTAACAGCCAGCCCCTGCTGCCGGATGGCGCGGGCTTACTTCCGATCCTGTGCCATCCACATGATGTAAGGTTATATCCTGTCGCATTAAGTACCACGCTGCCATGAGTTAACCTAACATCCTGTGGCGTTAAGACCTCTTTCACACGGGCGATGCATTTTTCATCCAGCCACATCGCGGGCAAAAAACACACGAACAGTAGAAAGCCGTGACCAGGTGTTTTTTCCCCAATCACATGGCTGGGTGCGGCGTATATATGCCAGAACACAAATTCCTTTGACTAGGAGAAATGCTTCAACTGGCTCAATAGAGCCAGCTGACCTAGTTTAGCAGAGCTAGCCGCAGCTAAGCTCACACCCCCTACCTTTGCCAGAAGCTCCCACAGGCTTCTATTAGAGCTGCCGGCTGATTCCGGTCAAAAGATAGGGCAAGACCAATCTTTTTTGGCCTTGTGTAAAATCAGCTGCCGAATTCGACCATGAAAGTGCTATTTTTTTCAGCCGGACGATTTTGCGCGGCTAAAAACCGGCCATCTGAATGAATGCATTGGAATCCAATGCTTCAGATGGTTGCGATTTTCGGCCGACGTTTTATGCGGCTAAATAACCGTGTAAAAAACGCACGTGTGAATAAGGCCTAATGCAGTGGCTTGGCTGACTACTGACAGCCAGGCTCCTGCTCTAAGTGCCAGGAAAGGAGAAATCTTACATTCTGGCAGACTAACCCCTCACATGCCACAATCAATAGGAATTACAACATGTAAGAAGATGGCAGGGAGACAGGGCCTTTTTAATCACTGATCGGCAGCCTGCAATGTAATCAGAAGGTACCAATGGGTTCCCATGGCAGGTGGAAGCCTGACAAGCCATCCATGTCTGCAATGTAACTTAGCCTATTAGGCCTGCTTGCAACAGAGTCTAATGGTCCTTTTACATGGGCCGACAGTCAAACGACTACACGATCGCTGATGTCACCGCTAAGGTCGTCAGCGCTCATGCAGAGCATTTAAACTGAAAAACGTGCCGCTGGCTCGTCGGCTTCTTATCCGCATCTTGCTCAGCGCTTCACGTCCAATGGGTAGATCTAAGTCGGGAGCATTTACACGGGGCGAGAAGCCAGCGAGCCAATGAGTTTTTTTTTAAGCTGACTGAAAAGTGTCTGATTTTTTTCGGATTCACACTGAACGATCATTGGTCAAATTCGTTCGTTTGCTCCGACCTCTGTGTTATTGCAGCGCTGACAGATAGATCAATAGTATTTTACTGGAAAACCCCTTTAATCATCTTCATTTTATTGTTATTTTCTTGTTGTTTTACTTTCACTTTTATGGAAGCAAATTCCCTTTGAATTGATACACTTGTCAATCCAAATACAGTTTATATGTAATATCGCTTTAAAGTAACAATGTTTGCAGATCTCTGAGTAGTTGTGACACGTCTGTCCGCCCTCCTTTCCTGATCACTCACAGGAATGGTGGAGCAGAAGTTGTTTTTCGCATTATTGTGCAATTAATAGTTGGTTAAAAGTTTCCAGACAACTTCCGCTGCTCTGCTGTGATTTTGTTCCTCTGAGTTTAGGGGTCTGTCTATAGCAGGTATGAGGGGACCCTTGTCTTATCTGGTTGCTGCAGTCAGGACTTGGCTTCTTATATATCTGTGCTCTGCAGTCATTGTGTCTGGTCAATCTGTAGTCCCACGAGAAGGAAGCGGTAAGTGATACCACATGGCTTGTATAATGTTATTATTGTGTTATATATAGACCAGGACATTATGTAATCAGTTCTTCTCCTCTGCAGGAGCCTCCGTACCAAATGCCCTTTCTTCTCACCCCATTTGAGCTTTTGTAATATCCTCATTAACATATCATCAGAATCAAGTTTTTATGTTAAACATTCTTTTTCAATTTTTGGTGATTTTTTTTCATGCCGCAATGTATGTTTAGAATATTCTAATTTCTTGCTTCTTTTTAACTCCAGCCACTGAGCCTCATACTATAAGCTGACAATTCTTGTTCTATACAGTAGCCTTATGAGCTTCTGTGGGAGAGTGTTGTGTGTTCCCTGATCTGTGCAGAGGTCGTAGTGAAGGGAGGGGGAGGAGGGGAGCTGTGACATCGCTCATTGTGAATGGTGGATCCTGTATTTTCTATATATAGGTGAACAGCAAGTGTCATTAGGCTTAGGGTAAAATGTGATTGTTCCTGGCAAGAGAAACCACGTAATCTTGTAGATATGATAGCTTTTATTGGCTAACAAAAATGCGTGATGTAATAGCGAGCTTGTGAACCTCTCGGGTTCTTCGTCAGGCTAAAAATGGATTAGATCTGAAGAGGCATGAATATTTATACACACTTATAACATACATACTTATGACAAGGCACAGACATGAATGTGATTGGTTTGCACTTAAAAGGAATTCTGCAACAGCAAACAAACTTTTTTTGTCTAGGCACTGATAGCAGAGTGAAAATTTTATTGCCCCTGAATTACTGTTGGGGGAGACGGGGGACAGGGGGGGGGGGGGGGGTCTACAGGCCAGGAATGCTACAAGAGGTACACAAACATTTGTAATTGGACACTGATAAGATCAGATCTAATCCATTTTTAGCCTGACGAATAGCCCGAGAGGTTCGCAAGCTCGCTATAACATCATGTATTTTTGTTAGACATTAAAAGGTATCACATCTACAAGATAACGTGGTTTCTCTTGCTGGGAACAATCACATTTTGCTCTACTGGCTAACACAGTACCAAACCTTTGTTTTCATTAGGCTTAGGCCTCCTTCCCACGAACGGATTTACGCCGCGTAAATTCGCGGCAAAAATCCGCTGCGTTGCCCGCAGCTATTAGGTTCTATTGAACCTAATAGCACAATGCTCACGATGCGTAATTCCAACGCGGAATTACGCACCGCGATTTCTCCCGTCCTCACCCGCAGCATGCTCTATTTGCTGCTGGTGAGGACGGGCTGCACGCGCTGACGGCTTCCATTGCAGTCAATGGAAGCCGTCCGTTCACGCTATCTCCCGCTGTAACCAGCGGGAGATAGCGTGAAAAAACGCTTCCCCACCTACCGCCGCAGCGTCATTTGACGCGGCCGGCGCGTCATTTGACGCGGCCGGCGCGTCACGTGACACTGCCGGCCGCGTCACACGACGCGACGGCGGTGGGCGGGGAAGCGGCTTCACGCTATCTCCCGCAGGTAAGTATAGGGGCTCTGGAGGGCGCCGTGACGGGCTTCACTGCGTAATATTACGCGGCGGAGCCCGTCACGCTCGTGGGAAGGAGGCCTTAGGGTGGGACAACTGTCAGGTGTTCGGTATTTTTATGCAGCATATGAATGACATTTTTCAAATATCTCATTCACTTTGCTGCTCCTATAATGTCATGGGTTTATCATACGGAGGGTCCATACAGAAAATCCGTGGCAAATCTGGCCAGTATGTACATGGCCTTAATCACAGAATGGTAGAGTTGGAAGGGACCACCGGGGTCATCGGGTCCAACCCCCTGCTCAATGTAGGATTTATTAAATCAGCCTCAGGGCTTTTTCCCATGAGCATATATATCGGCTGGCGTTTTCACGGCTGGCCGATATACGCTTCCATCTCAGCAGTCCCTCCCTTCCCTCCCCCTCACAGACGCTCTGCTTCTTTCCTCCCCTCCGAGCGGTTTGCAATGGGAGTGGGCAGGATGGGGGCAGAGCTAAGCTCCTACCCCCTCCCCGGCCCTTGTCCATAGCCAGCAATGAGAGTGGGGGGGACAGTGCAGAACTTAGCCCTGCCCTGCCCCCTCCCATTGCAAACTTCAGATTGGAGGAGAGAGGCAGAGAGCCGGTGATGGAAGAGGTGAACTGCTTAGATGGAAGCGTATATCGGCCGTCCGTGAAAACGCCAGCCGATATACACTCATGGGAATAAGTCCTTAGGCTAGTTTCACACGGGCAAGGGCGATGTCAGGCCGTGATTCATGGCCTGATATCACCCTCGCCATCTATCTGAAAGCCCTGTGGATGTGAGGCGTCTTCATGGGAAAACAGCCACGCATCACAGTGGGGAATCCCCCCATCCCATTGCTTCAGGGGTGAAGGGATTCCCTGTGGGGATGAAGGAATCCCCTGATACTGATGTAATAGAAGATCGCGAAGTTCTCCCATTGCTTTCAATGGAGCCGGTGTTGCTGCCGTCAGCCCCGTTTTAAAAAAATGGGTGATATCGCAGGATGACAGAACATGCGGCGATGTGTTTCTTGGATGGCATCGCATTGCTGTGCCATGCGGGAAAACATCACTCATGTCTATGAACTCATTAAAATGAATGGGATTCATATTTCAGCAAGATTTGTGCTTCTCACAACGCACAAATCTCACACGATTTTATCGCCTGTGTGAAACCAGCCATAAATATTCCGCTAATGTGAAATCACTCCTAAAAAACATTAAAAAGAACCACTTGAATTATGCAGTTTACTACTACTGCCACTTTTTATATACAAACTACACCGGGAAGGCGGATATGGCTGAACCTTTTGCAAAGTACACAAGCAATTATTAGGGCTACCTACCTCTATGGCGAGTACAGTAAGTCCTTATGCTGCACTATGCGTTATGTTGCAAATTATAGTCTTATAAATTCCTGCTACTATGTATTATGTCTTTATTGGTAAACGGTGTCTTCTTCTGTTATGCAGTGTGTTCTCCTCCATTATGGGTCCAGTTTAACAGCAGTTGTTACATATTTGTTGATGTAACACAGAAGGATTCACTAGGCACTGAACACGCTCGAGAACTTTGCAAAGGTAACAAATTGGGTGATGTAAACTTGGAAAAGATCAAAAGACGGTTGGAGTTGTGGGGTTTTATTTTAGAATGGAAGTAAGTCCAGAGACACACTTGCGTTTTTTAATGCAGTTTTTTTTAATCCAAAACCAGAAGTGGATCCATTAATGAGAAGTATAAGCCAATCACACACGGCGTTGGTTGCGAGGCCCCATTAAAATCAATAGGAGTATTGTACCGCGTTTAGCGTGGCGTTCAAAAATGCCACGGTAAAAAGCACATGTGTGAGAGTGGCCTAACCTGTCACGTTCTTTTCAGTGCATTCCCATGCAGCGGGTACCCACTAGCGGCTGTAATTCCACCCAGCCGCAGCTGCCATTGGGTGTGCGATCTTGCCGACCTCATCGGCAAGATGGCACTCCCATTGGCGGACTCGACTTGGTGGAATTGCAGCCACTAGCCGGTACCCGTTAAGTAGAAACGCACCCTTATACTGCCCTGACTGAAACCCTTTTAAGAACTTACATGTTGTTCCAGCAGCACCCAATGAGACACCAACTGTAACTTTCTGTATGTATCCCTCAGATATTGGCGCTGACATTATAAGCATCAGTTCAAAGGAAGAGAATTCATTTTTGGTTAAAATGTTTCAATTGGAATGGAAAGATACCACAGAGATCCTACTGGGCATGTTCTATGACAGTGATGGTAAGTTACTGATGCACCCATATTTGGGGCTAATGCAGCTTGTACTATAGCTCTGTTTATGAGCTGTACATAGTCTGTCTAGTGTCAAGAACCGGAGAGGAAGGGAAAGGATAACAATGCCAAGAGTTCCAATCTCCCAGAATATGATCCAATCCCATCCTTGGCACTAAATACATACGGTATATGACCAGGGGCTGTTACTTGCATGGATGTAACTAGTATCTTTACACAGACAACTCCCTGAAATGGTACGACAAGTCGGAAGTGACCTTCTTAAATTGGGGACGAGTGAATTTAGCTGACAATGACTTAAACACTTGTGTGAAAATGAATACAAAAAGTGGACTGTGGGACGTCACCGACTGCGATAGCTTTATGGAGTCATCAGTCCTGTGCAAATGTGAGTATCTGTAATATTTGTATGGCATCCATCAATATATATTGTGGCAGGTTCTAGATAATGTATATATTGTACAAGAGAACAGTTTGTATGAATCCATTTGTTTCTACGTTTTTCTGTTTCTCATTTTCAAAGCAAAACGCTGAGAAATGTTTCAGTTAAAGTATATTAGCCACACCACGGAGTTTCTTCACTCACACACGGACTACGTGAAAAAACTCTTGGCATGCACTATTCTGACCCCATTTACAAACAAGACTCACCCATTCAAGTCTATAAGATATGGCCAGCACTCAGATGCCATCCATTTTTGAAGGAGGGGGGGTGGGGGAATGCAAAAAAAGAAGTGAACCAGTTTCAGGTTTATTTTTTTGTGAAAAACAGATGGCATATGGAAGTTAAAAAACAGACCTACAACTGCACACAGATGGCATACAGAACTGCACATGGATGGAAAAATGTCTGGTTTTTATAGATATAGCACAGATAAGTTTTTTAATGCAAATGGGTACCTAACCTAACAGATAAACAAAACCCAACAAGTATAAATGCATTGTTTGTTCACAATAACAATGAATCATAGAATGGTAGAGTTGGAAGGGACCTCCAGGGTCATCGGGTCCAACCCCCTGCTCAGTGCAGGATCACTAAATCATCCCAGATATTTGTCCAACCTTTGTTTGCAGACTTCCATTGTAGGAGAACTTACCACCTCCTGTGGCAACCTGTTCCACTCACTGATCACCCTCACTGTCTGATATATAATCTGTGTCTCCTCCCTTTCAGTTTCATCCCATTGCTTCTAGTCTTTCCTTGTACAGATGAGAATAGGGCTGATCCCTCTGCACTGTGACGGCTCTTCAGATATTTGTAGACAGCTATTAAGTCTTCTTTCAGCCTTCTTTTTTGTAAGCTAAACATTCCCAGATCCTTTAACCGTTCCCCACAGGACACGATTTGCAGACCGCTCACCATCTTGGTAGCTCTTCTCTGAACTTGCTCCAGTTTGTCAATGTCTTTTTAAAATTAGAGTGCCCAGAACTGGCACCTCGACAGCGATAGATCAGCATATTGTTCTCATAAGTCATCTTATCTTCTTAGTGATAGCAATAGGATTTTTCTCATGGCAATTTCCATATGGGGGTCTTCACACTGGCGATAAAATTGCATGATAAGAGAGTGAAAATCATTGGTTTCATAATCATGCATTTTTATTCAATGGTTTAATTCCCATTTGGGATGTTTTCACGCAAGCCATGTTGTCATGAAAAAAAAATTGCAGCATGTCCTATATTTTTGTGACATTGCCCATTGAGCCCAATGGGTCTGGCGGCGGCAGCAGCGCTGGCCCCACTGAAAACAATGGGAGACCTCTACAACCCTCTGCCATGGCTGTGACAGCTGCAGCAGGGGATTCCTTCAGCCCCGCAGTGATGCTAGACTGTTTCCACATGAAAACACCTCGCATCCAGGGGTTTCACATGGATTACGAGGGCAATATCGGGCCCAATGTCACCCAAGCCAGCTTAAAGGAGTCTTTAGTCAGTTTTGATTAAACTTAGCTCTGAGGTTTTAGTCAGAGACAGACCAACACCCTGGATAGTTTAGTGACACTTTTTTATTCTCTCTTCCACAAAAAAGCACTCAGTGAATACTGTGTAGTGAATAGCGTAACTAATCACATGATTGTCTGAAACCCCCTATATGGTGGGCTCCTGGAGGTCTTAGAGGAAAAGCAGTTACCACAGGGGCTGCTTTCCCTGTAAGACCTCCTTCACACACACATTTTTCTCCTACATGTGCAGCGGGTAGAGAAAATAACCTTGTCACAGGGCTCTACCATCTCCTCACTATGGGTGGCTAGGTGCCTGACCTCATTATTACTGGGCGAGATCACAATTAGTAACGGGGGGTTACCTTAAGTCCTGTTTGTCACCATGATGCCAACGTTCCATTTTCTGCGGCTGATCACCCAGATAGAATAAAGTAGTCCACACACAAAAGGTATTTTCTAAACAAGAATCGGACACGTTCGGTCCTGTCCGTTTACTTAAACTCTTGATGAATCAACAGAAGAACAGTTCTTGTACGGAAACAAGTTATACATTATTGAAGCAGTGAGGGTTCCCAAGGCATTATTCATCCACAGTCTCAGTTATCTGTAGGATCTCTCTCTCTCTTGGGCCAAACTCTCTCAACTGGCAGGCACTCACTTTTCTCACATGCTTGCGGTTTTCCTCTCACTTCGGTGACATGCGGTTCTTACGCGGCACTCCCCTGCGTATCCAACATGTCCGGGCTTTCAAACTCCATAAAGGCAACTTCTAGAAGGAGGATACCTGGCATAGCTGCGCTCTGGCAGGAGCAGCAAACCACCTCTCCTCTTCCTCCATTCCTCCTCATCAACACATGACTAGACAAAACGATACATTTTCCAGACATTAACCCTTTCATGCCTGCAGGCGCCAATACACATAACCCTGATACACTCCACATTTATGACAGTAATACAAGACAAACATAAAACATGTATTCTGAGGTGCTGGAGGGGACCCCGAAACTCTAGGCCACTACACATGTTCAATTATATTTTGTAAGCTTTTTATCCCGGTAACATTTTAACAAAGAAAAATACTACAGCTAGAGCATGCTGCTTTATGATAAAACCACAACCCAAAATATTGTGCAGACTTTACAATATTTTATCATAGACTTTAACCCCTTAAGGATGTGGCCTACCTGGTACTTAAAGGGGTTGTACCAAATTTTCACCGCTGAAACCCTGGCTGGTCCTGAGAACTCTGCTCTCCTGTCACTGTGACTGCAGTTCTGGAAAATCTGCAATGACTTTGCAGATTGACTTTTCAAAAGCTGTAACTTTTTTTAATATGGCTGTATGTAGGTGGAGCTGCCTCCTTATTGGTAGCACCTTTGGTAACATGTATTGTATCCATGGGGGGGGGGGGAGGGTATGGTGCCTGCACTATACACGTGATATGGGAGAAAGAAAGAGGGACTTGTTATTTGTATATTGCCAACTTATTAACCCCCAGAAAGCTGGGCTTTCATTTTACAGACCTCAGATGGAAGGCTGGGTCAACCTTCATGCGGGGATTGAACTGGCAACCTGCAGGTCATTGCAAACAGCTGTCTTAACACTCTTCGCCACACAAGGTCCCTGCTATAAAATGTATGTCATTCCACAGGAACCCATTTCCACCCATGATGTACATATGTATACTGCAGTGGGAAGGGGTATCGTCATCTGAGTCAATCATTGCCAAAATAGCAATACTTCTCTGACTGGGTTGATCAGGGAAATGCGATGAATATAGTTTTTCTTGACCTGAGTACAGCATTTGACAAAGTGTCTCATACCATAGTTATTGAAAAAATGACCAAATATGGGATTGACAAGGCAACTGCTGGGTGGATTCACAACTGGCTGAAGGATTGTACTCAAAGAGTGATAATAAATGGCTGCACGTCCAAGTGGAAGAATGTATCAAGTGGGGTACCACAAGGCTCTGTCCTAGGCCCAGTGTTCAACATTTTTATAAATGATCTGGAGGAGGGAATTAATGGGAAACTGATCAAATTTGTTGAAGAAACAAAGCAAGGAGGAATAGCTAACACTAGGGAAGAGAGAGAGTATTCAAAAAGATCTAGAAAAGCTTGAACAGTGGGCAGCGACTAACAGAATGGTATTTATTTAACAAGGACAAATGCAAAGTCCTACATCTGGGCAAGAAAAATGAAAAAAGCACATACAGAATGGGAGAAATTGGGCTAAGGAGCAGCACATGTGAAAAAGACTTGGTTATACTAATAGATCACAGACTGAACATGAGTCAACAATGTGATGCAGAAGCCAAAAAGGCAAACAATTCTGGGATGTATTAATAGTGTGTCCAGTTCTGGGCATCCCACTTTAAAAAAGATATAGACAAACTGGAGCAAGTTCAGAGAAGAGTTACCAAGATGGTAAGCTGTCTGCAAATCATGTCCCCCGAAGAACGGTTAAAGGATCTGGGAATGTTTAGCTTCCAAAAAAGAAGGCTGAGAGAAGACTTAATAGCTGTCTACAAATATCTGAAGGGCTGTCACAGTGCAGAGGGATCAGCCCAATTCTCATTTGCACAAGGAAAGACTAGAAGCAATGGGATGAAACTGAAAGGGAGGAGACACAAATTAGATATAAGAAAAAACTTTCTCACACTTAGGGCGATCAATGAGTGGAACAGGTTACCACGGGAGGTGGTGAGTTCTCCTTCAATGGAAGTGTTCAAACAGATGCTGGACAGACATCTGTCTAGGATGATTTAGTGAATCCTGCACTGAGCAGGGGGTTGACCGATGACCCTGGAGGTCCCTTTCAACTCTACCATTCTATGATTATCACGGCCAAGAGTACTGCAACAGCCACATTTGGAAACTGCATAAAGCCAAGACGGGTCACAAATCAAAGAGGTGAGATTTGCCATATCTAAAAGAAAATCACACATTAAATATGAGTGCAGAGTTTTCATTATATCCTTTAGGCCAGTGACACACGAGCACATTACGGGTAGATTACACGCTCATAATATGGATAAGTGTTCCGGCCCAACTACAGGTCTGCTGACCAAAACCTAAAACATCAAAAGGATCTGGCAGGTCTGTATTACAAAAGCATAAATGCACCCATAATACTCTCGTACCCTTCATTTTTGTTCCGTATAAATATATACAGAGTCTAAAAACTATTTTAATAGACATTTTTCTGTCTTTTTTCCCAATTAATATAGATATTCTAAAAGAAAATCACACAAATGCTAAGACTGCAGTTTTGGTTATATTCTGAGGATGTCCCATACATACATGAGATGGAAATACTCTTTAGGCCAGCTTCATGTACACATTATCGGTGCACTTATGTGCCCGTAATATGGATGAGCGTCCTAGCCTAACCGCAGGTATCCTGAGCCCAACTCAATAGAGATCGGGACGTGGTCGGCTGGGACACTCGTCTGCTTTATGGAAGCATGAATGCATCTGTATTGCGGTCGGGTCATTTTTATTTATTTATTTTACAATTTATCTATAATAAAACCAAAAAGGGTATAAAATAATATCTATACGTGTCACAAATGTTTTTGGTAGCCCAACAAATAATAAAGTTAAGTCCTTTAAACCTCTATGTGTGCAAAATAGGACCAAAACATTGAAGGGGTTTTCAGAGTTATTTTTTGTATATAGTTTTGGGCCCCAGGTGCCCAAAAATGTATGAAAAGAATATATTCTGCAGGGCACCAGGCCACCGTTAAACCGCCGTGGCATTTGACAGCCCCGTAACGTCCTGTAAACATGCCATGTGGACTTCTAATATAGAACCCCCTTGGTATTTTTACAGAACATCATCAGTGACATCCCTGTTGGGTCTTCTATTGGCTACAATGGTCATGTGGGTAAACAGGTGACCACTGCAACCAATAGAAGGCCCGACAGTGAGGTCCCATAAACCTGCTGTGACATGACATCCCCTGTCAAATGCTGTGGCACCAAAGCGCAGGTCCGGCGCCATGGTGAGTATATTTATTTTATAAAGTTTTGGGCACATGGAGTCCTAACTGTATGGAAAAATTAACTCAGACAACCCATTTAAGCGGATAATGTAAAATAACTACAACTTAATACTTAGAATTTTTTCAAGTACAGAGTTCTAATAACAATTTATGATTTCGAAATGAGAATGGACATAATTTCAGTATTTTAGGGGTCGTCACAAAGCTTTCCTAGACTCAAGAATGGAAAATCTGTGTGGTAAAAGATAGGATCTATCGCTATCAGGGTAGTTTCACATCTGCGTTGTAAATTCCGCTTTCCTGCTCCGACCGTGGGATAGGAAAGGGGAATCCGTGCGGCCAACCAGTTCCGAATCAGAACAGTGCCGGACAGACCCCACTGTCTGCATGCAGGACTTTTCTTCCAGGATCTTCAGCCGGATCTGCGATGAGACCTCTGGCCGGACGTTCCGACGCAGATCTGAAACCAACCTCGGCCTACCATTCAGGTGTCTGCGAGATGTAGCAGCGTCCATATTGTTTAGTACTAAAGTTTCCTAGAAATTAATGTACAGTAACAAATTCTATAAATTCTACAAGAAAAAATGCAGTTATTTCGATGTAAACTGTTTGTTTGGAAACTAATTTAACAAAATGTTTATTTTCTTTGTAATTAGATGCTTCAAAAGAAACCCGCACATTTGGTAAGACTGCCCAGTTTTTCTAACTGCCTTGGTAAACTTTTCTAACACATGGATGCACCTGAATCTGTGGGTGCGTTCACACATGGATCTACACCGAAATCCGCTGTACGTTTTGGTGCAGATACACGTCAAAATTTGCAGGCAATACGTGAATTTTGTTGTGACTGTTACTCCTTCTTTTAAAGCGGTGCAATCCGTGATCTGCGTCACAAAGTGAATCTGCAAAATTTACAATCCGCACCACAGGTCAAGTTACACTGCAGATTTTTTTTCTGCAGCATCTGAATGAGATTTCTTGAAATCTAATCCATATTGCTGGCAATATAAAATGCTGCAAATTGTTTGCTGCATAAAATCCAGCAGATTTGTCGCATTCTCCTGTGATGCTGCTGCATGGAAATTAAACATTTGCAGTGATTCCCTAACGGATTATGTCTGGTTGGTGATGGTCTTAGCAACAATTCATCTGGTGATCAATAAAGGGGTTTATATATATTTTTTAAAGTCACGCAGTGATTAAAAAGTCAGGGCCATCCTTAATATCTTAAGAGATAGTGGTAGGTAACTTTGTAGATCACTTAGATGGGTGGTGAAAAACCTTTCCCCCACCAATCTAAAAGTTCTACAAAGTTTCCTACTTTCATTCAGAAGATATTCCAGGTGGCCCTAACTTTTGAATCACTCTGTAGTCCTAGTATCCTCCAATTTTTGGCTTATGTTCATAATTAACATGTCTTCAAGGTGGTTGTTGCTTTCGTTTTTCTGGTATACATCTCCAAATTCCCTGCATAAAAGTAGAATGTTATACTTTAACTCTGTCTCCCTGTATCCAGCACTAGAAGGAGCTTACTGTATACTACTTTACTAATAAGTTTAAAGTACTGTACAGTATAGTCAAAGTATAAAAAGTAAGAAGTAATCTCCCCCTAGTGGTGGCTGCATGCAGACAGAACGTCATGTCTTAGGCTACATTAACATTTGGGCTTCCGTTTTCCTTATTATGAGAGCCAGAAGTGAAATTGCTGCCTGAACAGATCTGTCCTATTATGGAATCAAGCAGCCCCAAACATACCCCATTGACTATAACAGGGTCTGTCTAGCTTCTGTTATGCCATCCAGCATTTTCCCACACAAAGTAGCACAACATGCTGCGCTATTTCATCCAAGATTCCATGTCGGAGCCCTTAGATGTGAATGTGGCCTTAGGCTGGGTTTACACCAGCATTAGGGGTGTATTTGGGTTTCAAGATTTGTGCTCCACTATTTGAGCGGGAAAATGGAATCCCTGACAGAAAAATCCATCCTCTGAAGGAACTGAATGACTCCAAATGAACCCCATTAACTATAAAGGGGTCTGTTCGGCTTCTGTTATGCCGTCCGACATTTTCCCAAACAGGGCGTCCCACACAAATGTGAACCCAGCATTAATTATATCTATGCAGGGCATTTGGGGCCCCGAGACAGAAAGAAATTACCTCTGGCTGCTATAAAGGTATATTAAGAATTGGGCATTTAAACTCATGATTGATCCTTCCCCCCCTCCAACATCACCTGTTCCCCAACAGTTGTTCAATCTTACTTAAAGGGGTTTTCCAGGGAAATGCTATTGATGACCTATCTTCAGGATAGGTCATTAACAGTTAAAAGGTTGGGGTCCGTTGCTCAAGGCCCTAGCCAATCAGCTGATTGGACGCCCGCTGTAGAAGTTGCTACTCCGACTCCTGTGTAGTAGCTGGTGCAGCTCAAATAAAGTCAACTAGCAGTTAAAAGCACCAGCTTCTGTTTCATACCAGTGTGTAGTTGCGCTGAAAGTGGGCCTGATGATCGGTTGGGGTCCTGAGCGTTACACTCCAGCCAATCAACTGTTGATGACCTATTCTGAAGATACGCCATCAATAGTACTGGTTTTTCCTGGAAAACCCCCTTTAAATCCAACATGATACATTTCATAATCTGAGGCTGCGCCTCAAGCCTTCTGCCAGGGATTTACATTGGAAAATGCAGCAGATCCACATTTGGTTTGCACCCATTCAGCGGTACTAATTTGTATGCAATTTCGACCTCAAAAACAAACGTCAATTGTTTGGGGAGCAAAAAGGACACGGATTTTTAAAAACTAAAAAAAACACACATGGCCCAATTGACAGGATTAATAAATCTACATTGTGTTGCTTCTACTTTACACCCGAGAGTATTTGATCTGAGAGAGAATGTAAGTAACAGGTCATGACGACCAGAAGTGCAAAATCCAACGTTGGGTCCAGTCAAGTTTAGGACCATCAAGGGCACTAAAGATGGTGTTTTTCATCCTTATGGATACGAACAATTTCAGTGACCATTCAAATCTCATTATTGCCTCTGGGCTTTATGGTTAAAATCCCAAAGACAGCACCCCTGGCCAGAACTCAACTTGAAACCATCTTGTCACTAGAGAGGTTGTCCAAGTTACGAATGGCCATCATCAATTGGCTGCAGTCAATGACAGCGCTCAGTGACAATCACTGAGAGCCGTCATTGGCTGCAACAGCTTGTTTGCAGATGGATCAGGCTGACTGCAGTCTCTAGAGCTGACATCAGCTGGGAGACCGGAGCCGGCTGACAACCCCCTTAATGTAATCTACTGAAACGGAGACCCGTAGTTCTGTGTTTCAGCAGCTTTCCATTCATTTCTGTGGTTTTACGCCAGATAGAACAGCGTGGTAATGCTGGAAATGAACAGAAAACTGCTGAAAGCAGGCAAATGCGTACAAAAATACAGTAAAAAGATGCAGCATTTTTACATTCGGTCATGTGAGTGTGGCAGCCTTAGACAGGTTTCTTTCTTTTCGATGCAACCCATTATACACAGCTTTTTTTTTTTTTTTTTTCAGGCAATAAAGGCACAATGATTGCTTTGATCACAATATTTACCATAATTATCCTAGTATTACCCCCCATAGTAATATTTCACAAGAGGAAGAACTGGTCCGTTGGACTACACCGGGCTGAGACTCTCCCATACAGCGATGATGCTGCTCTGGCGGACACAATGGAGAGAGAAGACTATGCCTGAAATTAAAATGTTTGTGACTCAGTAACAGTGACAGATGTGTCGCCTACAGGAAGGACAGCCCAGATCTCATTTTAAGCGCAACTTAGAAGATTAAAGCCAAATCACAATTAGTTATGAGCAGCAAGAGCTCTTGGACCATGGAGGCACTAGATCCAATGTGACCCTGTATATGGCATGGATGGTGCTGCCCACCGATATGTACATCCTCTTGGAAGAAGCATCTCATGGCTTAAATAACCTGTATAAAAAGTTAAACATTGTTGAGCCGTTTGCTTTACTTATTTTAGCAGTGATTTAGAATTACACGTTTTGCAGGCCGTCAACAGAAACCGTTCGGCTCAGCTCCTATAATGCAAGGAGTTCTAGATCCCAGTGCAGTGCATGGTCCAGGCAGCAAATAACCAGAGCAAGCAATGCTGACTGACTTAACCCATTTAGGACTAAGCACCGTAAATACACAATGCTTGGTCCTGGGATTAAACCTCCTGCAATCTAGCAAAAGCAGGTTGGATGCGTAGCTGTCAGACACCCAAGGACCCGGAAAAGGCAAACTGTTTTAATCCATCTCTGCCTTATCTTTTGCAGTCCACATAACAATCAGCGAGCGTTATGTAGAGAATAGATGGATTGGCAATGCAGTTTCCTTAATTGGTCCTGGTGATCAAGAGATTGCTGGGTGCCCCCTGGCAGGGCAGTGCTGTAGGATCTTAGCAGACCCAGGTCAGCCCTGGTAGTGACGGTCACAAGGGGAGGTTTTCCTTTAACTGGGACACGTATAGAAGCTACAGTAGAAAACTTCAAAATAAATAATAAATTGTGTGAATGGTCTCCAGAGGTCTTACATCATGGGAGACATACATTTTGGGGGAAAAAATATGTATTCTGTAAATTAATTCATATATATCCATAGCAGTTTAAACAGTCACCACAGCAGCCCTCTAATCCTGGATTCTACAAATTTATATATCAAAATGTCCAAAACAAGACTAGCAACCCATTCCTGTACTTTGTATGAATATACTAATTTTAATAACTATTTTTAAATTTCTTGTATACATTACCCCTAGTAAAACAAAAAAATTGTTTAAAAAACCCACTAGATTTTGGCAGCCCAAGAAAAAAAAATAGGGTCAGAAAACAATCACATGGATAAAATTGCTAAAGGCCCATTTACACCAGCCGATGATTGCAAAAAAAAAAAATTTTGCTAATCGGCGATCGTTTTAGCGATAATCGGTGCGTGTAAATGTGCGCCCATTGTGCGCTTTTTGGGCACTGCTAGCTGATCGTTAAATTCAGTCCAACCTAAAAATCGTCCTTCAGCCTAATCAGTAGTTCTCCACGGGAAGTGCTGATAGCATTGGTTCCCCGTGGAGAACAGAGGATCTAAGCTCAGGTAAGAGCCCTTGGACTATGAACTGCATTCAGGGAAGGCTTCATTTGGACACCTAATTGGTACTTAAGTAGTTGAGTAGCTACTTAATACTTTATGCAAAATGATCGCTCAAAGCTGTCACTGTCGTTTGAGCGATCATCTGCTGGTGTAAATGGACCTTAAGAGTCTGATCCTTTAGGACTGAAGCACTCTGTCCCTTAAGGGGTTAAAGGGAGCCCGGTCACTAAGGTCCAGCAGACAGTTTTGCACAGTAATAGTCTGTGTAAATGACCCTTAAGAGACCTGAAAATCATGATTCGGAAAGGGCAGCCACTTCTCCCCAAGCACATATGCCACCACCCAACAATAAGGGTATATTTTACAAAGGCCAGGTTACTTTAGAGTAACCGAGGAATAGAATATGTGTATATATATGAAGATTCTCCTCAGGCTGCATGTACTGATGTCCCACTGCAGAATGTGTCACCCCTCCCACTCTCCTCATTTAGGACCTAAAGACTGCTTGCGCCAAAGTTCATGCTCGTACGGCACCGAGAAGTTACATTACATAGGGGGTGTACTTTTGCAATTAGCATTGAATAATCGAGTTGTGACCCCTTTGATTTTCCTATTTAGGACCTAAAGAATGGTCATGCCAAATTTCATGTTTGTATGACACCAGGAAGTTAGAGATGTAGATTAGGTACATTACATAGGGGTGCCAATACTTTTGTACTTAGCACTGAATAATTGTGTTGTGACTAGAGATGAGCGAATGTACTTGTCCGAGCTTGATACTCGTTCGAGTATTAGCGTGTTCGAGATGCTCGTTACTCGTAACGAGTACCACGCAATGTTCGGGCTACTTTCAGTTTCCTCTCTGAGACGTTAGCGCGCTTTTCTGGCCAATTGAAAGACAGGGAAGGCATTACAACTTCCCCCTGCGACGTTCAAGCCCTATACCACCCCCCTGCTGTGAGTGGCTGGGGAGATCAGGTGTCACCCGAGTATAAAAATCGGCCCCTCCCGCGGCTCGCCTCAGATGCGTTGTGAGATAGCTGAGGGACAGTGCTGTTGGTGCCGGAGCTGCTATAGGGAGAGTGTTAGGAGTTAGTGTAGGCTTCAAGAACCCCAACGGTCCTTCTTAGGGCCACATCTAACCGTGTGCAGTAGTGTGGAGGCTGCTTTTAGCAGTGTTGCACATTTTTTTGGGGGGGTATATCGGCCGTGCAGAGCATTGCGCCCTGCAGTAATACTACAGGGATAGAATTGTGTAGGCAGGGCCAGAAGACATATATTATAGCTTGAATATACGCAGTGGTCCTTTAGAAAAAAATATTTGAAAAAAATCTATTTGGCCTGCCTGTCACTCTGCTCAGTGTTCTGGGTCTGTGTCTGCTGGGGGTAGTAGTTCTCCAAATAAATATGCAGCCAGCTAAGTGTTACAGCAGGCTTGCGCCAAATTATTTCTTGGCTCTGAAATCACCGGTCTGTTGCAGTTAATAACAGTGCAACACTGCAGTTCCGTCACACACACATCAGGGACAGAATTGTGTAGACAGGGCCAGAAGACATATATAGATTGAATATACGCAGTGGTCCTTTTGAAAAAAATATTTGAAAAAAATCTATTTGGCCTGCCTGTCACTCTGCTCAGTGTTCTGGGTCCGTGTGTGCTGGGGGTAGTAGTTCTCCAAATAAATACGCAGCCAGCTAAGTGTTACAGCAGGCTTGCGCCAAATTATTTCCTGGCTCTGAAATCACCGGTCTGTTGCAGTTAATAACAGTGCAACACTGCAGTTCCGTCACACACACATCAGGGACAGAATTGTGTAGGCAGGGCCAGAAGACATATATAGATTGAATATACGCAGTGGTCCTTTTGAAAAAAATATTTGAAAAAAATCTATTTGGCCTGCCTGTCACTCTGCTCAGTGTTCTGGGTCCGTGTGTGCTGGGGGTAGTAGTTCTCCAAATAAATACGCAGCCAGCTAAGTGTTACAGCAGGCTTGCGGCAAATTATTTCCTGGCGTTCCGTAAGCGAACTCAGCCTCCAACCACAGGCCAATAAGCGGCACATTTAATTACAGTGTTGTGTTTCTGCATTCCTGGTAATACAGCATGCTGAGGGGTAGGGGTAGGGGTAGGGGTAGGCCTAGAGGACATGGGCGCGGCCGAGGACGCGGAGGCCCTAGTCCGGGTGTGGGCACAGGCCGAGCTCCTGATCCTGGTGTATCGCAGCCGACTGCTGCGGGATTAGGAGAGAGGCACGTTTCTGGCGTCCCCACATTCATAGCACATTTAATGGGTCCACGCGGTAGACCCTTATTAGAAAATGAGCAGTGTGAGCAGGTCCTGTCGTGGATGGCAGAAAGTGCTTCCAGCAACCTATCGTCCACCCAGAGTTCTGCGCCGTCCACTGCTGCAACTCAGAATCCTCTGGCTGCTGCTCCTCCTTCCTCCCAGCCTCCTCACTCCATGAAAATGAGACATTCTGAGGAGCGGGCAGACTCCCAAGAACTGTTCTCGGGCCCCTGCTCAGATTGGGCAGCAGTGGTTCCTCTCCCACCAGAGGAGTTTATCGTGACTGATGCCCAACCATTGCAAAGTTCCCGGGGTCCGGGGGATGAGGCTGGGGACTTCCGGCAACTGTCTCAAGACCTTTCAGTGGGTGAGGAGGCCGATGACGATGAGACACAGTTGTCTATCAGTGAGGTAGTAGTTAGGGCATTAAGTCCGAGGGAGGAGCGCACCGAGGATTCTGAGGAAGAGCAGCAGGACAATGAGGTGACTGACCCCACCTGGTTTGCTACGCCTACTGAGGACAGGTCTTCAGAGGGGGAGGCAAGGGCAGCAGCAGGGCAGGTTGCAAGAGGCAGTGCGGTGTCCAGGGGTAGAGGCAGGGCCAGACCGAATAATCCACCAACTGTTTCCCAAAGCGCCCCCTCGCGCCATGCCACCCTGCAGAGGCCGAGGTGCTCAAAGGTCTGGCAGTTTTTCACTGAGAGTGCAGACGACCGAACAGTGGTGTGCAACCTTTGTCGCGCCAAGATCAGCCGGGGAGCCACCACCAGCAGCCTCACCACCACCAGCATGCGCAGACATATGATGGCCAAGCACCCCACAAGGTGGGACGAAGGCCGTTCACGGCCTCCGGTTTGCACCGCTGCCTCTCCCCCTGTGCCCCAACCTGCCACTGAGATCCAACCCCCCTCTGAGGACACAGGCACTACCGTCTCCTGGCCTGCACCCTCACCTCCGCTGTCCTCGGCCCCATCCACCAATGTCTGTCAGCGCAGCGTCCAGCCGTCGCAAGCGCAAGTGTTTGAGCGCAAGCTCAAGTACGCCGCCACGCACCCGCACGCTCAAGCGTTAAACGTGCACGTAGCCAAATTTATCAGCCTGGAGATGCTGCCGTAGAGGGTTGTGGAAACGGAGTCCTTCAAAAGTATGATGGCGGCGGCGGCCCCGCGCTACTCAGTTCTCAGTCGCCACTACTTTTCCCGATGTGCCGTCCCAGCCCTGCACGACCACGTCTCCCGCAACATTGTACGCGCCCTCACCAACGCGGTTACTGCCAAGGTCCACTTAACAACGGACACGTGGACAAGCACAGGCGGGCAGGGCCACTATATCTCCCTGACGGCACATTGGGTGAATTTAGTGGAGGCTGGGACAGAGTCAGAGCCTGGGACCGCTCACGTCCTACCCACCCCCAGAATTGCGGGCCACAGCTCGGTGCTGGTATCTGCGGCGGTGTATGCTTCCTCCACTAAACCACCCTCCTCCTCCTCCTCCTCCAACGCAACCTCTGTCTCGCAATCAAGATGTGTCAGCAGCAGCACGTCGGCAGCAGTCGGTGTCGCGCGTCGTGGCAGCACAGCGGTGGGCAAGCGTCAGCAGGCCGTGCTGAAACTACTCAGCTTAGGAGATAGGAGGCACACGGCCCACGAACTGCTGCAGGGTCTGACAGAGCAGACCGACCGCTGGCTTGCGCCGCTGAGCCTCCAACCGGGCATGGTCGTGTGTGACAACGGCCATAACCTGGTGGCGGCTCTGCAGCTCGGCAGCCTCACGCACGTGCCATGCCTGGCCCACGTCTTTAATTTGGTGGTTCAGCGCTTTCTGAAAAGCTACCCACGCTTGTCAGACCTGCTCGGAAAGGTGCGCCGACTCTGCGCACATTTCCGCAAGTCCCACACGGACGCTGCCACCCTGCGCACCCTGCAACATCGGTTTAATCTGCCAGTGCACCGACTGCTGTGCGACGTGCCCACACGGTGGAACTCTACGCTCCACATGTTGGCCAGGCTCTATGAGCAGCGTAGAGCTATAGTGGAATACCAACTCCAACATGGGCGGCGCAGTGGGAGTCAGCCTCCTCAATTATTTTCAGAAGAGTGGGCCTGGTTGGCAGACATCTGCCAGGTCCTTCGAAACTTTGAGGAGTCTACCCAGGTGGTGAGCGGCGATGCTGCAATCATTAGCGTCACCATTCCTCTGCTATGCCTCTTGAGAAGTTCCCTGCAAAGCATAAAGGCAGACGCTTTGCACTCGGAAACAGAGCCGGGGGAAGACAGTATGTCGCTGGATAGTCAGAGCACCCTCCTGTCTATATCTCAGCGCGGTGAGGAGGAGGAAGAGGAGGAGGAAGATGAGGAGGAGGGGGAAGACACAGCTTGGCCCACTGGTGAGGGTACACATGCTGCTGGCCTGTCATCCTTTCAGCGTGTATGGCCTGAGAAGGAGGAGGAGGAGGATCCTGAAAGTGATCTTCCTAGTGAGGACAGCCATGTGTTGCGTACAGGTACCCTGGCACACATGGCTGACTTCATGTTAGGATGCCTTTCTCGTGACCCTCGCGTTACACGCATTCTGGCCACTACGGATTACTGGGTGTACACACTGCTCGACCCACGATATAAGGAGAACCTTTCCACTCTCATACCCGAAGAGGAAAGGGGTTCGAGAGTGTTGCTATACCACAGGACCCTGGCGGACAAACTGATGGTAAAATTCCCATACGACAGCGCTAGTGGCCGAAGGCGCAGTTCCGAGGGCCAGGTAGCAGGGGAGGCGCGGAGATCAGGCAGCATGTACAGCACAGGCAGGCCAACACTCTTTAAGGCCCTTGACAGCTTTATGGCTCCCCAGCAAGACTGTGTCACCGCTCCCCAGTCACGGCTGAGTCGGCGGGAGCACTGTAAAAGGATGGTGAGGGAATACGTAGCCGATCGCACGACCGTCCTCCATGACACCTCTGCCCCCTACAACTACTGGGTGTCGAAGCTGGACACTTGGCCTGAACTCGCGCTGTATGCCCTGGAGGTGCTTGCTTGTCCTGCGGCTAGCGTCTTGTCAGAGAGGGTGTTTAGTGCGGCTAGGGGAATCATCACAGATAAGCGTACCCGCCTGTCAACCGACAGTGCCGACAGGCTAACACTCATCAAGATGAACAAAGCCTGGATTTCCCCAGACTTCTCTTCTCCACCAGCGGACAGCAGCGATACCTAAGCAATAGGTAGGCTGCACCCGCGGATGGAAGCATCGTTCTGTATCCCCATCAAAAACGGGGACCTTTTCGCTTCATCAATCTGTGTATAATATTCCTCCTGCTCCTCCTCCTGAAACCTCACATAATCACGCCGAACGGGCAATTTTTCTTAGGCCCACAAGGCTCAGTCATATAATTTTTATAAACAATTTTTATACGTTTCAATGCTCATTAAAGCGTTGAAACTTTCACCTCCACCAATTTTTATTTTAACTGGGCTGCCTCCTGGCCTAGTTACCAATTAAGCCACATTAACCAAAGCGATTAATGGGTTTCACCTGCCCTCTTGGTTGGCCATGGCCAATTTTTTGGATGTACAATAGTACTGTTGATACAGCAATTTTTGTGGGCCCTCGCCTACAGTGTAATCAAATGAATTTTTAGCCCACCTGCATTACAGCTGACGTTACATCCGCTGTGTTGGGCAATGCAATGGGATATATTTATGTACCGCCGGTGGCTTCCTGGCACCCACCCATGCTGTGGGTCCACAGGGAGTTGTAAATGCATCTGTTTCCACTTCTAAAGAACCCCAGTCTGACTGGGGCATGCAGTATGGGCCGAAGCCCACCTGCATTAAACATGACATTACTACCTCAGCTGTGTTGGGCAATGCAATGGGATATATTTATGTACCGCTGGTGGCTTCCTGGCACCCACCCATGCTGTGGGTCCACAGGGAGTTGTAAATGCATCTGTTTCCACTTCTAAAGAACCCCAGTCTGACTGGGGCATGCAGTGTGGGCCGAAGCCCACCTGCATTTAACATGACATCACTACCTCAGCTGTGTTGGGCAATGCAATGGGATATATTTATGTACCACCGGTGGGTTCCAGGAAGCCACCCATGCTGTGGGTGCACACGGAATTCCCATTGCGGAGTTGTGCCTGCCTGTGACTATTTATAAAAAAACGCGGTCTGACTGGGGCATGCAGACACCTTGACAGAATGAATAGTGTGTGGCACATAGGTTCCCCATTGCTATGCCCACGTGTGCAGCTCCAGCTGGACGTGGCACAGGATTGGATTTCTCATTGCTTCTGTACAGCATTGTGGGCTATCGCCCCGCCCCTTTTAAAGAGGGTCGCTGCCTAGCCGTGCCAACCCTCTGCAGTGTGTGCCTGCTTTTCCTGTGGCAGACGCACTTATAAATAGACATGAGTGTGGCGTGGCATGAGGGCAGCTGAAGGCTGGGTCGTGTGGGGGGGGGGGGAATTGGCAGCATGTAACCCAGGAGAAGTGGCAGCGGAGTGTCATGCAGGCAGTGATTGTGCTTTGTTGGAGGTAGTGTGGTGCTTAGCTAAGGTATGCATTGCTAATGAGGGCTTTTCAGAAGTAAAAATTGTTGGGAGGGGGGGCCACTCTTGCCGCTATTGTGGCTTAATAGTGGGACCTGGGAACTTGAGATGCAGCCCAACATGTAGCCCCTCGCCTGCCCTATCCGTTTCTGTGTCGTTCCCATCACTTTCTTGAATTGCCCCGATTTTCACAAATGAAAACCTTAGCGAGCATCGGCGATATACAAAAATGCTCGAGTCGCCCATTGACTTCAATGGGGTTCGTTACTCGAAACGAACCCTCGAGCATCGTGAAAAATTCGTCTCAAGTAACGAGCACCCGAGCATTTTGGTGCTCGCTCATCTCAAGTTGTGACCCCTTTACTTTTCCTATTTAGGAAAGGAAAGTGAAAAGTGAAAAAAGTTAAAGATTCAGATGCGCTGATGGATCGGATCCATCAAGGCAGCTGAGCATACTCACCTGCTTTGTCTGTGGTGAAGGGGTCCTCTGGGACCAGTCGCCGCTCTTCTGCGCATGCACGCCAGACGTATGATGGAAAAACAATGAAGTTCCCAGCAGCACTGCAGCAATCCTTCAAGTAAAGCCAGGCAAGTAAAGAGTGCAAACGCCAGTATCAGAGCCCAAACCAGATAAGCTCCAAAAATGCAGTCCACGTAATTAGAATGACTGGCAGCAATCCAAGGTATGGAAAAATACAAATGCGTTTATTTACCCCATAACAAACAAGCAACGTTTCAGTCAACAGACCTTCCTCAAGCTCAGACGTATGATGTCACGCGCATGCAAATTTGAAATCTCCTGGCTCCTTGCCCCTGAAAGTCACCGCGGACATCACGAAAAAGCTTTAAAAAGTTGGTTTCACCTCCCCTCATGGATCCGATCCCGGGTCCTCATCCCGGGTCCTCCGCAATGTCCCGATCTTCCAGGACCCAACATCAATCAGGCGCGTGCACAGAGGGGCTTAGGCCCCGGGAAATTTAAAATCACTCTACTCCTGGCTACCCTGTGTAGCCAGGAGCTGCGTGAGGTCACCAGGGACATGATCACTGTTACCCAATGGATAACAGCAATCATTTAAAGTTGTTTTTGTTTTTTTCAAACTTCTCTTTATTTGTTGATTTTGCATATTTTTCAATAAAAATAGTACAAAGACATCACGCTTGTTGTTTTACATAGTATATACCATGTGTAGCATATAGAAACTAAATCAGCTGTTTGTATTAAATTAAAACAAACTAACAAAAAAACACAGCATAGACGGAGCATACTCATATTGTATTCATGTAGCTAATAATTTCCGAATAAAATAATTAAAAAAAAAAAAGAGAGATTTCTTTCTTTGAGACTATTGTGTGGGAGCATAGTTGATTAAGGAAAATATGGGCTGGGGGGGAGGGGAGATAATGCTGCAAATCTACCATATCAATTTGCCTCCGTCGTGTCGTGGTTTGTCAGATCCTTGCAATTTTCTTGCAGATGTGTCAGTTCTCTTTGGGAAAATTAGCTTCTCTCTCGTCCCGCCAGTCTCCCTAATGTTCCTTTCAATTCCTCTATTAGATACCATTTGGTATATTTGAAAGGAGCAACTATAGCCGAAATCTCAGAATCTGAGAAATGCGATACCAGAAAATGTTTCCATTTTTTAAAATGGTGTTTTGCCCCTTTCTCCTTGTTGCGCTCCACTTCTATTCTTTCTAGTCTCATTACATGTATGAGTTGTGCTTCTACCTCCATTACATCTGGCATTGTTTGTTCTAACCAGTGTTTAAGTAATGCCCGTTTGGCTGCCAAGAGAAAAATATGTAGGAAAGGTGGTAATGTCTGTTGGTCCGGCGTGTCCATTGTCTGTTGGTCTGGCGTGTCCATTGTCTGTTGGTCTGGCGTGTCCATTGTCTGTTGGTCTGGCGTGTCCATTGTCTGTTGGTCTGGCGTGTCCATTGTCTGTTGGTCTGGCGTGTCCATTGTCTGTTGGTCTGGCGTGTCCATTGTCTGTTGTGGTGCAGCGTGGAATAGCATGGATTGTACGTCTACCGATATTTTTATCTTCCATTTATTCAAGATATGTTGTGCTATGGTAGTCCAGAAGGCGTTTACATATGTGCACGACCATATGCCATGTTCAAAGTCAGTAGCGTGTGCGCCACACTTTGGGCATTCTACCAATTGATTAGGTCTATGCGGCGCTGCACGTATGTTGAAGCCATATATGGCGTAGTGCATCACCTTGAAAAAAGTTTCCCTCCACACCTCACTTTGAACATGTTTACGGATCGTATTCCAGCCCTTCAGTATTTTGCTTTTTAGATCCATGTCATTGGTAATCCCTTTCCATTGTGAAAAAAGCTTATTTTTACCTTTTTTGTTGAATTTGTGTGTAATTGCTTTTTGTATGTTGGACAAGGAAAGGAGTTTGCTGTACCTGCGCAATTAACGAGTCAAAATCATTGGTCGGGGCTTCTCTGGTTAAGTTTATCAGTTTGTCTGTACAGAAAGAAAGGGTTTGTTTGATTTGTAGGAATTGTGCGCTGGGTATCTTGTATTTGTCATGGATTTCCTTCTGTGTATACCATCTCCGGTCTTCCTCATGCATGAACTGCCCTGCTGTTGTCAGGCCGCATGCACTCCAATCTCTGAAGATCTTATCATCTAGTCCCCTATGAAATTCAGGATGTCCTATCAGTGGCATGTGCTTGGATATTAGAAAAGGTAAGTTAAACGCCTTCCTTAACTCTTTCCAGGTTACTATGGTGTCTCTTAGTAGCTGCGATCTTTTAATGTCTCCCGGTAATTTGGATATTGGCGTATGTAGGCACGCAACTAGACTCCAAGGAGCTGCTAGGTTTGATTCTATTTTCCTACAGGAGTATGCGTCTGTTTGTTTTATCCAGTCCACTATATGTCTTGTGAGACACGCTATGTTATAGCTACGTATGTTTGGGAAACTCATTCCCCCTTCCTCTTTATCTAGCATCATTTTTTGTAATGATATCCGTGCTTTCTTGCCCACCCATAAGAAACGGGTGAATGCTGAGTTTAGAAGTTTCACATCTTTATGTTTTAGCAGTAAAGGGATCGTCTGCATTGGGTACAGAAGTTTTGCAAAGCTCATCATTTTGATGAGATGACATCGCCCCAGCAGAGACAATGGGAGGTGCATCCAACGCTCCAGTTCTTTTTGTATTTTATCAAATAATGGGATATAGTTTAATGTGTACAAAGAGGTGGGGCTTTTCCTATTTTGACACCCAGATATGTGATGTATGGTTTTACTATAGTGTTTGGCCAGCCTAATGATGTCCATAACTCTGGTGGGCAGGGGGAGCCTAGCTCCAGTATTTCGCTCTTTAAGGGGTTAATGTGATACCCTGAAAGGTCTCCAAAATCTTTTATGGTTTTCAGCAGCGTCTTTAAATGTTGTTCTGGTTTTTCTAGAAATAACAGTATGTCGTCTGCAAATAGGGTCATTTTAAGCTCTTGGTCTCCAATTTTTATGCCTTCGTATGTACTAGGGTCATCTAGCTTTTGTACAAGTGGTTCTAGTGCTAGATCAAATAATAAGGGTGATAATGGACAGCCCTGCCTGGTGCCCTTGTGAAGCTCAAAGGGTGTTGAGATGAAGCCTGGTGTATGGATTCTAGCTTTGGGGTTCTGGTATAGACTGTCAATGTATTTTCTGAAAGGGCCTTTAATGTTTGCCTTGTCTAGCACTAAGTTTAGCCATGTTTAATTCACGTTATCAAAGGCTTTATCAGCGTCTAGTGATAGCAGTATTGAGTTGTGTTTTGTGCTTTGTGTCCGGGGCTGCGTATTACGACGCTGTGCTATGTCTAGTGTTGCCATAACCTTGCGGATATTTGTGACTGCTGACCGACCCTTTATGAACCCTACCTGTGCCGGTCCCACCAGTGATGTCATATAGTTACTGAGTCTGTCAGCCATGATTTTGGATAGTATTTTGATATCCTGGTTTATTAGTGATATTGGCCAATATGATTCAGGTAGTAGGGGGTCTTTATTCGGTTTTAGGATTAATTTTATGTGTGCTATTTTTGATTGATCAGGTTGCTGCCCGGTTTGTATTATGTGATTGTAAAAACTTGCCAGAATGGGAGATATTTCAGTTTTAAGGTGTTTATAAAATTCTCCAGTGTAACCGTCTGGACCCGGTGCTTTGCCATTTGCCAAAGAGGTTATGGCTGTCTTAATTTCGTCTGCTGTTATGGTTTCATTTAAGGTTTGCTGTTGTTCTGGGCCGAGAGAGGGCAGGGGCAGATTTTTAAGGAATTCCATCCCTTTCTCTGTTTTCTGACGGGGCCTTGTATATTTCTGTGTAATATTCTTGCAGTATTGTGTTTATCTGTCTCGGGTGGTTCTCTAACTTTCCTGTCCTGTCCTTCAAAGAGGAGATGTTTGTCGGGGCATACCGGCCTTTTGCCAGACGCGCCAGCAAACGTCCCGCTTTATTGCCATGTCTGTATAAGTCAGCCTGCAGATACTTGTTGTGTGTCCTCTCTTTTCTATCTAACCACAAGTCAAAGTCCGCTTTGGCTAAATACCACTTTTCTTTGTTTTGTGGTGTTTGTGACTGTAAGTAGGCTGTGTAGGCATTGCGTAGCTCTAGACTGGCGGTGTCATACTGAGTATTAATTCTTTTGCGCAGGTTTGACATATATTCCATTAAGTTGCCTCGTAATACAGCTTTTGCTGTTTCCCAGAACAGTGTGGGATTTGTTATATGTTCTTCGTTATTAGTCACATAATCTAGCCACCATGTTTGGAGCGCTGCAGAGAAGTTCTCATCCCGGGTTAAGTGAGATGGGAATCTCCATATAAAGTCTGTGCCTTTTGGGTATGCGTCCTGCAGGGTTATCGATATTGGCGCATGGTCTGAGATTACCATTTCTAATATTTCCATTTCTTGTATTTTGCTGATCATGTGTTGTGGTACTAATGTGTAATTGATTCGGGACCATGACTGATGAGCATGCGAGTAGAAAGAATATTCTCTACTGTCAGGATGATTGTGTCTCCATGCGTCGCATAAGCCCATGTTTAGTGTAAATGATTTTAATATTTTGTCTCTACTGCGTGTGACTGTGGACGGGCCCTTGCGATCTTCCTGCACATTCATCACTGTGTTCATGTCTCCACAGATCAGTTTTTGCTCGTGTGAATCATTATACACTAATCGTTCCAGACCCCTAAAAAAAGATTTGTTTTCTCCATTTGGTGCGTAGATGTTATAGAGGCTATATTTGCTGCCTTCTTGCTCCAATATTACATGAGACCATCTACCTTCCTGGTCATTGCTGTCTGAAATGATCGTACCCTTAAAGGATTTGTTGATCAATGTTATAACTCCCCCTTTCCCGTTTATCGCTGGGGATCCCATCACCATACCCACCCAGTTTTTCCTCAGCCGGTGAAAGTCTTTTTCCAGTAGATGTGTCTCTTGCAATAAGGCTATATCGGGGCGTAGTTTTTTAAGGTACCGTAATATCATGTTTCTTTTGTGAGGGGAGCCTAGTCCCTTGACGTTCCACGACACGACGTGCATTTTGGTGATTTGTTAATCTCTTACGCGTTTCTATGCGTATTATTGCTTTGATGACACCTCTAAGTTTAGTACTTGTTGCTTCCCTGTCTACTAGTAAAGGGGAAGGGTACGGGTGGGGGGGAAAATAGGGGTGATATGCTAAACTTACACACAATACTTTTTATATGCTGCTATGGAGAAATTCTCGGTTAATATCTTAGTAACAAAAATAAAACTAGAACAGAACTACTCAAACAGAAATGTGGTCTAGGTTAATCTCTAGCTGTTAATCTGACTCACTTTATACTCTGCCACCTATACAGTTCTGGTAGTGAGATAAACTAGACTATATATTCAGAGCAATGCTCCTAGTATTAGGTATTGGACTTCCTTTTTTCTAGCATGTAGTGCCGCAGTTACCTCGGCCTGCTGTTTAAATTATCGCATCCTAATTATGCTAACATTTTAAAATCTGTTTAAAGCATGAAATAACTTTTCCCCTCGAGTTAGGGCTTCCAGGTTAAGTCTGTGGTGTCAGTTCTTGTCATGTACTAAGTCCCGGTGTTGTGTATGCATTGTTGTACACATACTCACTCCTTCAGGTCTGGCACGTGGGTGAAGAGCGGTCATCAGGGGGAGTGCGTGTCTCTTGTGACTGCTGTGTAGTGGAGCGCGCTGCGTTCATCGGTCTTGGTTGACTGTTCGCAGTCTTCTCTCCTGCACTGTTTGTAGGGCGTCGTGGAGGTACACCATCTTGTTGCTTGCTGGTATGTCCCCAGTCTGCTTCTGCTGATACAGGTGATCTGTACATCTTGAAGGTGCCGTCATTCTGGAATACTTTGAGGAGCGCTGGGTATTGTAATTGGAAACGTATTTTTTTTTTGTATAGTATGGTGCAGATATTGCTGAAGGCCCGTCTTTTTTTTGCTACTTCTGCCGAGAAGTCCTCAAATAGCAGGATTTTGTGATTTCTGATGTAGATTGGGTGGTCTCTGTTTCGAAAAGCTTTTAGAAGAGCTGTTTTATCATTGAAGTCCAGCAGTCGCATAATTATTTGCCGTGGCCTTTGTTGCGCTGCTTTTTCTTTCGGAGGGCCTCTAGTCGTTTGCAATTCCGGTCCCACTTTGTGCACCCGTTCCACCCTGCAGTAATGTTCAATGCCTAATGCTTCTGGGAGCTCCATCTCGCTTATTTTGAATAAATCTGATTGTCGGATGGTTTCGGGCAGTCCGACTAATCTTAAATTATTTCTGCGTGATCTATTTTCCAGGTCATTCATTTTATTGGCCATGGTCTGCATAGTAGTAGCCTGCTCTTGGATGGTTTGTTGGAGTGTTTCCACCTTACTTTGCTGCTCTTTTAAGGATTGCTCCGTCTCGCCCATGCGTTTGGAGTGTGATGTCAGCTCGGCGTGGATATGCATGAGAGATGCTTGCAGCGCCTGTTCCAGAGTTTTCTGTATATCTGGCATTATGCGCTGAGCTACTTCTGATGCAATTTGATGGAAGTCCATAGAGGAGCATGTGGGCAGTTTGTCCGTTATTGGTTGTGCTGCTGGCATGTTAGGGTCATGTGCTTGTGTTTCCTGTATCACTGCTTCCTCTGTATGACTTTGGAGCGATGGCATTTTGGGTATATTTTCAAGAGATAGCAGTTGTGGCACAGATGAAGCTGGTTTCTGGGCACTCCGCAATAAATATCGTTCCATATAGTGCTCCGTTATGGTTTGGGTTTGTGCTGTAGGTTACGTCTTTACTGCAGTTTTTCTATCTGCATGGAATAGGGCTCTATGCAGATGTCTAAAGTTTGTGAGCTTATTCTGGCTTGGGTGGTAGTATGATCAGTCTCCCTGTCTGGCAATGCTGGGTGTTACAGGGTTGACTTTTCACAGTTCCCTGCTGACTGCACTCTGATATTCAGTGCTACTTTCAGCAGTGGCTTCAGTGTCCCACTGACTGCTCGGTCACTTTTGCTGGTTACAACAGGTTTATTGCTTTAGTGCTTTATTGCTCTGTAATCTGCCTTCTAGCAGTGTGCTCCCGTTGTTCCTGCTCTGCACTGTAGTCTGCCTTCTAGCAGTGTGCTCCCGTTGTTCCTGCTCTGCACTGTAGTCTGCCTTCTAGCAGTGTGCTCCCGTTGTTTCTGCTCTGCACTGTAGTCTGCCTTCTAGCAGTGTGCTCCCGTTGTTCCTGCTCTGCACTGTAGTCTGCCTTCTAGCAGTGTGCTCCCGTTGTTCCTGCTCTGCACTGTAGTCTGCCTTCTAGCAGTGTGCTCCCGTTGTTCCTGCTCTGCACTGTAGTCTGCCTTCTAGCAGTGTGCTCCCGTTGTTCCTGCTCTGCACTGTAGTCTGCCTTCTAGCAGTGTGCTCCCGTTGTTCCTGCTCTGCACTGTAGTCTGCCTTCTAGCAGAGCATGTGTGCTGCCGGCCTCACTCAAGCAGGGGGGCGTGGCTTCACCTCCTGCTATGGCCGGGCTCATGGCTGGAGATGCAGGGGCTGAGGGCAGAGAGCAGGGCTCTGATGTTGTCTGTTTTCCCTCCTGTTGGTGAGCCCCTCCGCTGCTAGAGGTGCCTATCCAGGTATGTTGCTGGGCACTTCACTGGCTGCTGTCAGCAGCGCTGGGCCTCCCTGCACAGGCACATGTCAGTTAACCCCCGGCTGTTGTGTCTAAGTGGAGCTGGTGTGGGGAGGCTCCTGATGGCACAGACTCTTTCAGCAGGACTGGGACAGGTCAGACGGGTGCCCACTATGTTACTGGCCTGTTCCTGGTCTGTCAGCTGGATGTTGCTCCTTGTGTAGCTCTCTGGGGCCGGGTATGCAGCAGGAGCTTACCTATCTGCAGCTCTCCATGCTAGCGCCGGAACAGGAAGTCTTTTTTAAAGTTTAAAAAAAAAAAGTGTAAAAAAGAAAAATTAAGAGTTTGAAAACGTAAAAAAAAAAAAAAGTTTAAAAAGCTTTAGTTTCATCTCCTCTCACAGATCATATCCTAAGGCCCCCAGATTTATCTGCAGACCTTGCCCCAGCTTCTGTGCACATCGCCAAACCGGCAGACGCATGCGCAAAAGCCGTGGTTTGCCAGCATAATTTAAAATCTCCCTGCTCCTGGCTACAAAACTTAGCCGAGAGCCTGGATATTTCAGGGGGGGGGGGGGGGGGGGGCGCGGTACACGATCCCTAGTCACGTGACGCAATTATACAATGGATAATGGCGATCACGTAAAAGTTTAAAAAAAATAAAAATTGAAGTTTCATCTCCCCTCACCAATGCGAGGAGATGAAATTTTTTACCAGAGCCTCCGTATTTGAAGCCCGACGCGTTTCTCCTCCGTGAACCTTCTCGGAATCTGCGCATGCAACCGCCGGCAAGATGCCGGACACGTGCAGGAGGCAGGGAGCCCAGGAGACTTAAAATCTCCTTGCTCCGAGCAACCCAGGGTCGCTAAGAGCCTAAAGCAGTGACCAGAGGCCTCGTTGAGCGGTCCCCGGTCACATGATAAAAAGGTAGTGATCTACCTTAGGGCGGTCTCACGTGACTGGATAGCAATTACGGATTCCGCATGCGTCTGATCCGCGGTAATACACAGATCAATCACATTGGATTATACAATTCCGCACAGTGGGTTGGAATTACGTAATCCACCGACCACTCCTTCCATTTTGGGCCCCGTTGTGCATCCAGACATAAGACTAGGGCCACAATGGGTATGTCTCTGAACACAGGACAAACAGGGGTATCCATTTTGGGGTGCAAGTCTCCATTCAAGTGTGTGCTGTACAAAAAAAAAAAAAAAGTTTTTCAAATGACAGAATTGCCAAAAAAACAAAGCTCAATTCTTCCTTCCACTTTGCTTAAATTCATTCAAAAACTGTGGGGTCAACGTACGCAGTACACATCTAGATGAATTTATTAAGGGGTCTAGTTTTCAAAATGGAGTCATTTGTGGGCGTTTTCTATGGTTTGGGCTGCTCAAGAGCTCTACAAGTACACAATAGGGAACAAAAGGCCTTCAAGGAAAATTTCTGTTCTGAAAGACACTGACTACTCCTTTCATTTTGGGCCCTGTTGTGCATCCAGACATAAGATTAGGGCCACAATGGGTATGTTTCTGAAAAGAGAAACTGGGCTATCCATTTTGGGGTGTCAATCCTCATTTTTCAAGTGCACTCTAGAAAAATAAAAATCTCTTTAAAATGACATATTTGCAAGACTAAGATTGTTTTCAGGAATTAATGCAATTTAGAGAAAAAAAAATAGTGGGGTCAAAATACTCGACACCCCTCAGTGAATATATTAAGGGATGTAATTTTAAAATAGTCATTTGTGGGGGATATATCATTCTGACACCTATGATCCTTTACAATCTTGGCTTGGTGTTGGAAAACAGTGTTCCTCAAAATGCTGAAAAGTAATGTTAAATTTGTACGTCTCCCAAATGGTTAAAAAGCACGCAAAAGTTTTTCAAACGTTCATTCAGAATAAAGTAAACAGATGGAAATATATATCTTAGCAAAAATTTGTACAGTATGTTTGCACATATTTCAGATATTAGTTGAAAATGTGAAAAAACGGCAATTTTTTCTTACCGATAATTCCCTTTCTGGAAGACATCATGACAGCATACGCTGGAGGTTGCTCACCTGCTGACCTGAAGGGACAGGAAGAGGCAGAGTATAAAAAGCACCTCCCCTCCACCAACACCAGTGCGTTCCAAATGACCACAGTGACCAGCTATTTAACCAGAAGGTGTGTTTTTATTGACATCACACACCTCAGAAGACAAAGTCAAAGCATACACATTACCTCATGTATTGGACAAACTAGGGTAACCATGTTGGTAAGGGGGGGAAAAAAGCCCGTATGCTGTCATGATGTCTTCCAGAAAGGGAATTATCGGTAAGAAAAAATTCCCGTTTTCCCCATGACATCATGACAGCATACGCTGGAGGAATACCAAATAAGTGGCATGGGCTTTTTAGGGAGGGATTACGGCTTGGAGCACCTTCCTACCGAAGGATGCGTCCTGACTATATTTAAAGTCCAGCCTATAATGTTTAATGAAAGTATGGCCTGAAGTCCATGTGGCTGCGTTACAGATTTGCTCAATCGATGCGTGCGCTCTCTCCGCCCAAGAGGATGCCACCGCTCTCGTTGAGTGGGCCTTCAATACTTCTGGAGGGGGGATGCCCTTGGCCTTGTAAGCCTCCTGGATGGCTCTCCTGAGCCACCTGGCGATCGCATCTTTAGAAGCGGCCTTTCCTTTGGCCTGCCCCTGAAATTGAACGAAAAGTTTGTCAGACTTCCTGAAACTTTCCGTTGCCTCAAGGTACGCTAGTACCGCTCTTTTGACGTCTATATTATGGAGCTTTTGTTCTTTTGCATTTTTGAAATTTTGGCAAAAGGCTGGAATAACTATTGGTTGGCCCCTGTGGAAATCTGACAATACTTTAGGCTGGAAGGATGGGTCTAAAGAAAAAACTATTTTGTCCGGGTGGATAGTCATATATGGGGCCCTTCGTGAGAGGGCCTGGATTTCCCCCACGCGTCTGGCCGACGTAACTGCCACAAGCAGGGCTACCTTGTATGTCAGCCAGGCGATGGATAGATCCGTAATCGGTTCGAATGGGGGGTCGCATAAGGCCTGAAGGACTATGGTTAGATCCCAGGGTGGTGCCGTGGGCCGTGTGAATGGATGTAATCTGCTCGCCCCTCTAAGAAATCTCCTAATCCACCTGTGCTCCGCCAGCGCGAGATCGAAGAATGCCCCCAAGGCCGCAATTTGGACTTTGAGCGTATTCGGACTCAAACCTTTATCCAGGCCCGCCTGGAGAAAATCTAAGATTTTACGGACGTCTGGCTGATCCAGCTGCTGGATGTCCTGGCCTGACCACTCCGAAAATTTTTTCCAGACTTTGGAGTAGATTTTGTGTGTCGAGGGTTTAAGGCTCTCGCTAATGGTGGAAATAACCTTAGGGGAAAGACCCTTCCCTAGGAACTTTACCCGCTCAAGCTCCAGGCCGTAAGCCTGAACTTGTGAACTTCCGGGTAAAGAAGAGGGCCCTGCGACAGTAGGTCCGGTCTTGTTGGAAGGTGGAAGGGCTCTCCCACTGACAGGGATCTCAGGAGGGGGAACCACGGTCTTTTGGGCCAATATGGTGCTACAAAAATTACTGTTAGGGTTGACTGCAGTAATTTCCTTAGCAGAAGTGGGATTAGTGGTAGAGGGGGAAAGGCATACGCTAGGTCCCAATCCCAGGGGTGAGAGAGAGCATCCGTGCCCAAGGCCTGTTTCTCTGCGCCTCTGGAAAAGAAAAGCCGGCATTTGGTGTTTGCGCTTGACGCAAAGAGGTCTACTTCTGGTACCCCCCACTTCTCCACAAGAAGGCTGAACACCTCTGGATGGAGTTCCCACTCTCCTGGGTCCACTTTCCTTCTGCTTAAAAAGTCCGCGGCTGAGTTCTCGGTTCCTCTTATATGAAAGGCCGATAGGGACTTTGTTGTGCCTTCCGCCCATTGAAGGATCCGCCCCGCCAGTCGTTGCAATGGAGGATTCCTGGTGGTACCCTGGTGGCGAATGAGTGATACTGTTGTCATATTGTCTGAGAAGATCCTCACATGTTTCGCCACTAACCGTGTTTGCAGGCTACGCAGGGATTTCCATACAGCTTTAAGCTCCCTAAAGTTCGATGAGCTAGCTTTCTCGTGAACGTCCCAAGCCCCCTGTACATAACCGCCTTCAAAGTGGGCCCCCCACCCTTTGGTGCTGGCATCGGTCGTGATTATTACAGCCGGGTCCAAATTCCAATCGGATGCCTGAGACAGGTTGTCCGACGACACCCACCAACGGAGTGAAGCTCTGGCTTCCGCAGGAATAGGGATTGTCTGATCAAGCGAAGCCTGCAACTTGTCCCAATTCTGGAGAATTAGTGACTGGAGTCCGCGACTGTGGAACTGGGCCCAGGGGACCATGCCGATGCACGAAGTCATTAGTCCCAGGATCCACATTGCGTCTCTTATCGTTACCCTATGTTTTTTATAGAGGTTGGAACATTCCTCTATGATAAGATGTTTTCTTAGGGGAGGAAGGGACGAATTTTGTAGACTGGAATCCAGGATGACACCCAGGAATTTCTTCCTGGTTTCTGGCTAGATGTTGGATTTTGACTCGTTAACAATCCAGCCAAGCTCCTTAAATAATTGCAATGTGGACTCCAAGTGTGATCTCAGGGTAGACGGGGAATCTGCCACCAACAGGAAGTCGTCTAAGTAGGGGATGATCATGACACCCTGATTTCGTAAAAAGGCCACCATTTCCATCACGACCTTGGAAAAAATTCGCGGAGCCGAGGAGATTCCAAATGGTAGGCAGACGAACTGAAAGTGGCGGATTTCCCCTTCCATCCTCAGCGCAAACCTCAGGAACTTTTGTGAGTTGGCATAAATAGGGATATGAAAATAGGCATCCTTAAGGTCTATTGTAGCCATTACGTTATCCCTGGCAATTAGAGGAGTTGCAGTTCTAATGGTTTCCATTTTGAATCTCCTATATTCAATGAATTTATTCAGTTGTTTTAGATTGATAATGGTGTGGTGGGAACCAGAAAGAGGGGGGAATAGAAACCTTTTCCCTGTTCCTTCTTAGGGACCGGGATAACCGCGCCGAGACCCTGCAGGCTCCGTACGCCCTCCAACAGAGCCTGTTCTAGGCCTGGAGACTGGGTTGGGGTTATCATAAACCTGTCGGGGGGGGGGGGGGGGGGGGCGGGATAGTAGCTCGATCCTGTACCCCTCCGCCACTAGGTGCAGTACCCACTCATTAGTTGTAATACTACGCCAGCTATTGGAACAGCGAGCCAGTCTACCCCCTACCGGGCCCGAAAGTATGGGCTGAGGGACAAAAGTTAAAGTCTTACCCCTTCCGCCCTTTGGATAAGACCATCTTCCGGTCTTCCCGGCGTACGTAGACGAGGGATGAGGAGTGAAGGGTCTCTTGGGTGGTCTGGTGGCAGGCAGTCCGTGACTCTTGTCAGCTGCTTTCTCCAGCAGACGACCCAGGTCTGGTCCGAATATACGCCCGCCCCGGAACGGTAGGGTACATAGCCTATTTTTGGACGCTGCGTCCCCTGACCACTCTTTCACCCACACTGCCCTTCTAGCGGTGTTCGATAGTACTGCCATGCGGGCTCCGAGGCGGACTGTTTCCATTGAAGCATCCGCCAGGAACCCTGTTGCCATTCGCAGCAGAGGGATGCCACTTGCGAACTCCTCCCTAGGGGCTTTTTGGTCGACTAGGGCTGCGAATTGGTCCAACCAGATTGCCATGGAACGAGCCACGGAAGTGGCCGCGATGTTAGATTTCGTGATGAGACCGGAGGTAGACCAGGCTTTACGCATGGTTGTGTCCACCTTATGGTCCAATGGGTCCTTTAAGTGGGACGTATCCTCAAAGGGCAATCCAGACTTTCTGGATACCATGGCAATTGCAGCATCGACTTTAGGTATCTCGTCCAAAAAGGACACTTCATCTCCCGGAAATAACAGGCGTTCTTTAAATTCCCTGGGGATTAGCGGAGCCTGATCCACGCTCTCCCACTCATTCAGAATCAGCTGCTTGAGTGCGGCGTTTACGGGGAATGAAGATTTTTGTTGCGGGAGTAACCCCGCGAACATATCCTCCTGGACTGTGCGGGGTTGCTGCACGTCTTCCTCCACCTGCATGGTCCTGCGTACCGCTTTTAGCAGTTGATCCATGTCTGAGGTAGAGAAAAGATATTTCTTGTCCTCCTGCGTCACTTCCCCGTCAAAATCCACATTTTCCGCTATGTCGGAGTCAGACTCACACCGCCGGAACCGACCTGCGTGTAACCCCGGAAGGCCCAGGTTGGAGGTCCGAGAGGGAGGACTGCACTTCTCGGACGACTGACCGAATTTCGGCCATAAGGGAAGTTTTTTCCTCCTGCAAAACTTTTGCGGAGCAGGTAGCGCATAACGTTTTTGTGCAGGAGTCGTCGAGTTTGGTTAGACATACTGGACATTTTTTACTCCTTCGTCTAGCCTCCCTCGGTTTTTGAGTATCCCTGTCCTGTAAGACAAGGGAAACTCTGTTAGTCGGGAAGTGTATGTAGTGCAGGTGTAGGTTGGTCCACTGGACCACTTACAGTTTGGAGGGTCTCTGGGTCCTCTCTGGCCGACATCTTGCGCCTTGCAGGAACGCTTCCTGTGCTTAGGATCGTTCCTTAGCGTGGAGAAACACCACCAGCTGATGCAGGGGCAGCAAATTTTTGAATTTGGCGCCGGCCGCGCCAGGCCACGCCCCCTTTGCGGAGCGTCAGACGTCACCGCGCTGTATCTGCTAAAACCACGCCCCCTGGAGCGCTCCTGTCGGCCCTGGACCCGGAGATGGCGGCCGCCGCCGCAATGACGGCCGCAGTGGTGCCGGCAGCCCGTGCTTGGACCCCGGCCCACCGGAGATGGCGGCCGCCGCCCAAAATGACGGCCGCAGTGGTGCCGGCAACCCGTACTTGGGCCCCGGCCCACGCAGTCCCCGGAAAGCTCCCAGATGGGGTCCTTCCCACTGGGTTTGCCGGGGCTGCCCGAAAAATCCACGCCGCCGCTTCGCCGGTAAGTCCTCCTCCGGCATGGGACAGCGTTGCTGGAGCTCTGCCGTTGCTGTCCTGAAGGGACAGGAAAAAACACTGTTGGTGGAGGAGAGGTGCTTTTTATACTCTGCTCACCTGCTGACCTGAAGGGACAGGAAGAGGCAACCTCCAGCGTATGCTGTCATGATGTCATGGGGAAAAGACATTTTCAAAGTTCTCCCAATTTTGGCACTTTTAATACATAAATTCTATCAGCTACTTTTTCCGCCTAAATGAAATACAATATGTGGCGAAAAACCAATGCCAGAATCACTTGAATATGCAAAACCTTTACGGTGTTATGTTAAGTGACACGTCAGTTTTCCAAAATTTGGCTCCATCACTAAGGCGCAGACAGGCTTCGTCACTAAGGGGTTAAGCAGTTTGTGGTTTACTGTGTATGGAGGCGGCCAGCTGGAATTATCCTGCCCCGCTTTGCCTCCATTCACTTGAATGCCTGTCACTACTGTATAAGCACTGGAGCGATAGTTGCCACCCGTCCCCGAGGCTGCCATGCAGGTACTTATGTACCCAACAGTTGTCCTCATGTAAGGTACCTTTACATCTCTAACATTGGGTATGTGGAAGGATTCCTGGTTTGGTGAGCTGGTTGCATCTACTCCCTTTTAAAGGGGTTGCCTCGCGGCAGCAAGAGGGTTAATCCACTTCTGTATGGCCATATTAATGCCCTTTGTAATGTACATCGTGCATTAAATATGAGCCATACAGAAGTTATTCACTTACCTGCTCCGTTGCTAGCGCCCCCGTCTCCATGGCTCCGTCTAATTTCGCTGGCTTCTTGCTTTTTTTAGACTCGCTTGCGCTGTGCGGTCTTCTGCCTGGTGAATGGGGTCGCTCGTGCCAGAGAGCTGGTCACCGCGTCGTCATCGTAGCTCCGCCCCGTGTGCCGATTCCAGCCAATCAGGAGGCTGGAATCGGCAATGGAACGCACAGAGCCCATGGTGCACCATGGGAGAAGACCCGCGGTGCACCATGGGAGAAGACCGCAGTGCATCCCTGGGAAAGGACCAGCGGCCATCTTAGGGAGAAGATTTTTAAAACTTCACATTTCAGCACATCGGTGAGTAGCAAGCGGCTTAAAAACCGCTTTAAATTGCTATTTTATGCCGGGTGGGGGGGGGGGGGGTGACACGGGTAATGGGGTAAAGTAAAATTTTGATGTTTGCCGTAAGACAACCCCTTTAAGTTCTATTCTACCATTTTAACTTGACTGACAGCTGCAATCCCTTCCTGCCTCCATGGCCACAATCTAGTGCAAGGTTTCCCAGACTCCACTCTTTAACCCCTCTAAACACAAGTCAATGATTTTAGGTCTGGGGCACTGACAATTACATCACCTGTGCAATACTATGGAGAGGGGGTGGGTGTTTGTTGCAAGTTTGAAAACACTAACAAATCAGTTATGATCAGCATTCAAACAGCGTTTCCCTGAAAGCCCTACCTCTAAAATATGTACTACCCTGATTTTCAGAGGGTAAATATATTGTAATATAAGCCCTAAACAAAAAAAACAAAACCCCCCCCAAAAAATAGGCCCTCGCTACACCAAGTGGGGAAAAAAAAAAAAATACAAGCAATGCTTACCTAGCAGATGCCATCCAAGTCCCTGCTGCTCTCCACAGTTCTCTGCGCTGACAGAACATCGCTTGCTGGTAATGCTTGCTGCGATTGGCTGAGCTCGACAACCAATCACAGCCATCATATTGAATGACTAAGCTGCAGCACTCGAGAACCAATCAGAGCAATTGCTTTCTTACAAACCCCATTACCAGCTAAGAACAGCAAGCAAGCCTGCTGGGAACTGCAGAGACTAACGGGAGGGACCCAGATGCCATCTGCTAAGTATAAGACATACTCTGAAAATAAGACCCTGTACCTCTTTTGGGGCAAAAAAAATTAAGTGTTTTCATGGAAATATGGTGGTGGTTGGGGTTTGGAAGAGTTCAGGAATGGCAGGAGTCAGCAAACCTGGCAGTCTCTTATGGGAGTGTCCAGAGGAGAAAAAACAAAACAAAAAAAAAACACTGATCTACACGTTCCAGCCATGATCTAAAGGTTATAGAAAATAGCTCCCCATGTAAGCTGGGAGCAGACCCTTTTGAATGAAGGGATAGAAACAGAAATTCATAATAAGTTTTGTAAAATGTAGGTTCAATATAATGTTAATAAACTGAAGTACCCCGATCCATACATAGTCTTTATTGTTTTTTTTATCATACAACTAAAACATCAATGTGCATTTAGAGTGAATATACAGGGGTCTACAATTGTTTAGCAATTACAAGTGTTTAAAATTTTTAGCATTTATATTTTTTTTTTGCAAAGTCTTACTGTAAAATGTGCTTTATACCGATTCTGGAAAGGGAAATAAAAAGTCATCAATTCACAACCTCAAAAGGCCTTTATACCGAGTCAGTAAAAGGCAGATATGGAAAAAAAATAGCTCTACAAAACCTCTTATATTAAACAGTCAACACTGGAGGCAAGACATAAAACAAGAGCCTGCAAGATAAGGCGTGGGGCTTCATCCCTTAAAATGATCACATTTATACCTGTTAGAATATATTTATCCACTTCCCCCCCCCAATTCACACAATAAAGTCACTACTTTTTGTGGCGTACCCATTACATCTAGAGCAGAGGCAGTTTGGTAGGCTGAATATTGGCTTGGCCTACTAGTATCACCAAGGCTTCAGTATAGTACCGCCTAGAGTCTATGAGGCCAGTCTTGTCAATCGAACAGATTAGGTAAACTTATAAATCGCTGTGTAGCTGAAGAGCGCCCCCCTCCACTATGTGCAGGAGACACGTCCGAACAGAGATGGACAATAGTTTAGGTTACACCACACAAAAAGGAAACAAAAACAAGACACATTGCAGCAAACGGTCACAGCTTTCAGCATAAAGAAAAACAAAACAAAAAAAAGGCAGAAAATATGAATTGGAGGTACAAGAGGCCAAGCTGGATCTGAGGAATTGTTAGAGATTCCATATAAGGAAAAACGATCAAGTGCAACAAGTGAACAGACAGCAAAAATAGTGAGTGAGCCGACAGACCTGCCAGCACCGGCAGCCGCAGCAAAAGTAATAATGAAGCAAGATATGCAGGTGAAGGACTTTAATTTTGAAGGAGTCATCAAGTTCCACACATTTGCTGTTCTTCACACTCTTTCATCTTCAGAATCATCTTCTGATGCTAAAAAGACAGACAACGTTGTGAGTGACGGATCTCATAGGCCGCATTCCATAAGCTACAGCAAAAGGCAGATTGTTCGCTCAATATTACAGACGGGGCAACACAACTGGTGACAGATTCCCTTTAACTCCTTGATTAACTTGGCCACATCTGAACAGAGCCGATCATGGCGTGTTAAACTTGACACTTTAACCTGTTAGTGACCACACTTTAACCTGTTAGTGACCAAGCTTTTCTCTGTTTTTCTATTTTAGTTCTTTCCTCCACCTTCAAAAAAAACAAAAATTGAAACACCTTTGTTTTTTGCAGAACAAGTGGTTTTTCCTCAATGGTACTATAATGTACCATATAATGTACTGAGATTTAATGTTTTTTTTTTTAATTCTAAGTGCAGAGAAATGGAGAAAAAAAAAAAGCCAATTCCGCCAACTTTTGGTGCATCTTGTTTATACAGCACACAAACTGCAACAAAAATGACAACTTTATTCTACGGGTCAGTACGATTACTACTACTACAATGCCAAACTTGGTACAGCAAAAAACCGCTTCATTTTTTTTTCAAAGCTTTAATTTTTAATTTTCTGCTGCCATCTTCTGTGCACAATAGCTTTTTTATTCTTCCGTCGACCTAGTTATGCGAGGGCTAATTTTATTGCTGGACGTCCTGTAGCTTGAGTTTGTAACATTTTGGAATACGTATGACTTTTTGATCGCTTTTTATTGCAATTTTTTTGGAGACAGGGTGACCAAAAAAAGGGCACTTCTGGCATTAATCTTTCTGAAAACGGTCAATGTGCAGGGTAAATAAGGTGTTACTTTGATAGATCAGACACTTATGGATGCAGAGATACCAAATAAGTATTTTTATTTTATTAGATTCTCTTATTATAAAAGTGGCAAGGATGGGGAAGGGGAGGGGGGGGGGGGGTTACACTTTTTAAAAAATTATTAGTAAAAAAAGTGAAGATCAAAAGTTTGTTTTTTTGTCTCCAGAGGGGACAAATTGCGATGCTTCGATCGCTCCTGCAGTATGTAATGCCAGTAGACAATTTGGTTAATGAGGCCTAAATATTCTGCTGTGGTCACTAAGGTGATGTGAAAATCAAGGAGACCATCTTCCAGTCTATTATTGTGAAAGGTAATTTTTAAAATAAAGTTTGGTGAAAAGACTCTCAGCAGGCGCACAATTTATAAGTGGCACCCGAATTTTAAAGTAAAGATAGCAACTGTAAGTGAAAATCATCTGACTGGCCACCATTAAGCACAGAAACAGTGGAGTGTATCCATGCAAGTTTCACATTAATTCCTCAGAAATCCTCCGTCTGAGCAGAGAATTGGACATCCCGCAGCCGACTGTGGGAGATTCTGCGCACACACTTGTGCAGTCATCCCTACAGACTAGTTCTTTCGGCGTGAACTGATGGAAAGCGATGGTTTCATGGCGTCTTCAGGGGTTACATTTGTTAACTGCACATGAAAAGTGGAAGGTAGCTGCATCACCAACTCAGAATCTGGGAGAGAGAACCCACATGTCTACGTGGAGGGCATGTACGACTCCCAAGGTGAAGGTGTCTTGTGCTATAACCTGTAGGAAAGTGTACGGCCCCTTTTTCCATGAGGAAGCTATCCTGTGATTTGGTACCTGGACACTACAGATATCGCCTTTCCTGTTCCAACTGCGACAAACTATATTTCAACTTGCAACAAGATGGGGCACCCTCACCAGCCCCTATTTTTACAATGAAGTCAGAAGTAAGCAGCCATTACCAAACAGATGGATTGGCCATGCAGGTGTGACTATAGAGGCCAAAGAAGAAGTCCACATGTTTCCGAACCTTGTGTTTCCTCTGTGGGAGTCTTAGTCTACATGCCCTTTCACCACCCACCATGCATGATTTGTGGCATCCCATAAGCTACTGCATCAATCATGATCTGCTACATGTATGGCAGCAACTTGACCACAGGCTCCATGAGCGTTTGGTGACAAAGGGGTCACATTGACACCTCTGATCGGGAAAACATTTTTGATGTTGTGCAACAAAAAACAGTTTCCACCAATATCAAGTTTGTTTGTGTCATTAAACGGAGTTATGAGTTTCATAAAATTGGGGAGATTTGTAATAACTTTGTATTGGGCTTTCCAGCCCAACATGGCAGAGCACTGAACAGACTAATGCCCCATTCACTCAGCAGGAAACTCAAAGCCCTGCAACGTGCCCATCTGTAGCTGTGCGAGGAGTGAAATCTGTAACGAAATCCACATTTGTTCGACTTCCATTCTCTAGGCAGTTTCCATAGCATAGTTTATGTAGTGTGTCAATTTAGTGTCCAACCAACTACTAGTTCGCTGTAATCCTTTAGATGAAGGTGCAGATGATAGATTGTGGGAGCTTATTTCTCATGCATATAAAGCCATGGGCATCTTTATTAAGATGGACCCTAAACCCATGGCTCCATTTGCCATTTTATCTGATATACTGACCCGCCATTTGAATATTTCAATTCTGTCCATCATAAGATACTTGTAGAGATGCTGTGGATACACTTCTGATGAACCATTTGTAAATACGGTTTTGAAGAGTAAATTGTTATATTTAGTTGCCTTAGAAGCAATTGTTAGGAGTCTTATAAGGCCCCTGATAGAAAAGCACCAAAAATTACATTCTATTGGGAATTCTTAAAAATAAGTGACAACTTACTTTCAAGGTCTTCCATGCATGCTTGAACAGTCCTAGCAAGGTTAATGAACTGAAAAGACAAAAAAAAAAAAACTGTAAAGTAAAATGTTAACATTTAATTGCTTAAAAACTAAATCAAATGATAGTCATGCCGTGTAAAGGGGCTTTCGAGTGAGAATACCATTGATCATTTATCCTCAGAATTGGTCATAAGTAGTTGATTGGCCAGGGTCCGTTGCTCATGACCCCGACTGATCAGCTGAGTGGGTGCATGCTGTCAGCACCACAGATAGAGGTTGGAGTGTAAGCCTCTGTGCCGACCTGTGTACTGGCCGGAGCTTGTAACTGCAGGCACAGCTCTTATTGAAATTAATGAGAAGTCAAGTCAATTGAAATGTCTGTACTGCAACGTATTATCGCTATTGGTAACGATCATATACCATTGCAGACCCCAACTCCAGAAAATGGCATCAGTTTGCCATAGCACTACATCAGTCCCATGTGATGACATAGCAGCAGGCCAATGTCAGAGGGAACATGCTCCCTCTGTGAACATTTTACATGCCACGATCAACATTGATCCCGGCATGTAAAAGGTCATCAGGCATTGGTGTTCTCCCCGATCTGACAGCTGGCCTCTAGTTGCACCAGCAGTCAGCTCCTGCTGTGGATGGCACAGGATGCAAGATTACTCCTGTTGCCTTAAGTACCAGGCAGCCAGGATGTAAGCTTACGTCCTGTGGAGTCAAGATCTTAACACTTTATGATCTCACATTACTGACTTATGCCAGCAGTATGCCTTTCCAAGTACATTTACTTAAGGTCCATTTACACAGGATGAGCTGTGGGGCAAACGATGTCCGGCAGCTCGTCCCAGTGGTGCTTGCTCCTGCACTGTAACACAGGAGCAAGTTCGCTGACAGCGGTGGGGGGAGGCAGCCGATTTCAGAAGATACATGACTAAAGAAGTTTAATTTGACTTAACACCCCCAGCCCTCCTCCAAAAAAAAAAAAAAAAAAAAGTGCTTTTTTGGCCATAGTCTCCAACTGAAAAAAAAATAAATAAGTGATCCCCTGCTCCATACTCACCAACAGCTGCCAGAACAGCTGAGGCACTGAGCAACCAAGACAACCTATCCTGAGGAGAAGTCATCAATTGTAAAGGTGGACAACTAACACTAAGGGAAACTCCACACAGGTGAGGGGGTAAAGAAAAACAAAAAACAAAAACAAAAACACAAGATTTGTGCTTTGCAAGACGCACGAATATGAAACTTATTCTTTTGAATGGAGCCAAACTGATTTTTTTTCCCCTGCATCCCAATGCAGGGGAGAGAAAAAAAAATGCAATACGCCACAAATCCTTCTTTTGAGCGTGCTCTGGCATCGCATCTCCCATTATTTTCAGTGGGGCCGGCAGCAGCATCGCGCCATGTGCTAGGTGCACGCAGTGTGATGCCAGGTCTTCCCCACTGAAAACAATGGGAGAAGCTCTGCAGTTATGGAGGATCGCTACTTCACCAAAAGGGATGCGAGCCAGTTTTATTACAAAAATGCCTCGCATCCAAGAAAAAACAAAAGCAGCCATGATTCACAGCCCGATATCGCAGTCTTCATGTGAAATTAGTCTAATATTCGGCACCCTTTTTTACTAACAAGCATGACAACTGAAGAGGTAATGTAGAAGTACAGGAACTCACTCTAACCCGAGTGTTTGCTTCGTTTGCAGCTCCCAGCATGTCAGAAAAGCGCTGTTCACATAGATGCAGTAAGACCACGAGATACAGACCGGAGCTTATAAATTCATATTCCGCCTAGAGACGTGGGAACAATGAGGTGCAAGGGTTAATTGAAAAATACAGGTTACTATGCAAGATAACTAGGCAGCTAAACAAGTCATTTACATTCAGTCTCTGGTCACTTCCACAGGGCAGTAGTTGGGCAAGTATTTGCATCAGTATGTAAAAGCCAAAAACAGGAGGAGAGCCCCAAACCAAATGGGTATAACGACAATCTGTTTTGGACCCCCTGCTGTTTTTGGCTTATAAATGCCAGTGGAAAATGCTGCCATGCGAAAGTACATAGCAAATTCAGGAAACTCCTAAGGGCTCACTGGCATAAACATTTTTGACATAATACAGAAAGCATGGCCCCCATTGCCTTGCATCGGGGTATTCATAACCATTTATCAAATGTGTAAAATACACATGTGAAAAAATGAAATGGCATGTCCCATTTGATTCGTAATAAAAGCGCAATACACGCATTCAAGTCTATAGGTGTATAAACTCCACAGTGAACACGCGTGTTACTAGAACTCGAGAGTCAGTTTCACATCCTTTGGGACAGTTTGCAGTCGTTTTCTGCATGCATCTTCAAAAAAAAAAAAAAAAAAAAAAAAAACTGTAAGCAGGCATAACTACACATAGTAAAAACACTGAATATTCTGCAGACCAAGTCCACGGACACCACTGTGTGAACCTTAGCAGTTCCAAATGTATGAAGTCTATTTAGACAGCTTGGAAGAAATTCTCAAGCCCCAGTCCTGATCACTGGTCAAAAATCCTGGCAATCTATATGAATACCCCACAAATATTTAGACAACTTCTCCAGAACGCCCCTATCTTATGTTTGTGTGAGAGTGGCCTTAGTGGGCAAAATTAACCTAACCTTTTTTAGTGCGTTTAGTGCAGCGTTTCAAATGCTGTAAGTCACCTACATGACTTTCAATGGGGCTTCTCAAACGAGCGTTAGAACGCAGCTTTACCAACACCACTTTTTGAATGTGGTCTACTCTTAGTGTTTCCGCGCTGTGGAACGAGTCTGGAATCACGCCCCAATACTATACTCCCCACCATGTGAATTCCCTATGGATATGAGCAGTTAGTGTCAAGACAACCTTGCATCACTTTTGGGGATGTAGCGATCCGACAGAGCAGTCAGCCACAGCGGAGCTTCGTGAAGTTTCTCCCATTGTTTTCAGTGAGAGACCTTGCATCCCGTGCACCTAGCATGTGATGCAATGCTGCCACCCACCCCAATGAAAACCCACTCCAATGAAGATAGAAAGATAGTGTGGCGGTGCCATGCAGGAATGTGTGACCCCATTCAAAAGAACGGGGATCATATTTGTAAGTCTTGCACGATACCTGCCCATATGAAGTTAACCTGAATTACAACTGTGGATCCGATACTCACCCTTTCATTGGCATGGGCACGGTAAAGTTCTTGTATGTCAAAATCCTCCAAGTTTAAATCCAGCTTCTCCTTACATAACTCACACGTGGTTATCATTTCTAGACTAGAACCTGAAATAAAAGAAAAGTAAAAAATATGATGCACATCACAGTAAAGTCACAGGTAAAACAGTCAGTTTTTCACAGCATCACTCATCAGAATACAATCTTAATCCAAGGTTTGGGCCAGTTATACACTTCTGGAATTTTGCTAGGTTTGTTGTACATGTAGGAAAACATCCCACTGGAGTTCTGTCAGGGCCAATGCAGTCTGTGTGCAGCGCCTGTCAGCCTCCGGAGACGAGCCGTGACATCCAGCTGACACTTCTGCTGGGGAGAACATCCGGCACCATACAGACAAGCCATCACCCCGCTGTGTTTATCAACTGGCATTCATTAGACTTGAACGATTGCAAGAAAGGTTGAAGAGAAAAGGGCAAATGATTTTGCTGTTTGGTAACCCCAATGTTCCTTTATCACACCTAGTCTTTGCTTCAAGAGCCTGTCAAGCTAGACCTATGGGCTAAGAGTAGTAGCTGACAGTCTACGGTTGTTTTATGCTTACCTTCTTCCCAGTCAGCTCACATCCACATGTGGCAATACATTCTGCAGACTACATGTGCGCACCATATAGTCCTCATTTTATATGCATGCCCATGCAGTCCTCCAGAAGCGCATGTTTGTGAACCAAGGGGAATGATGCGAAAGGCAAGTATAAGACTTACATCTTGAAATAAGCATCTCAGCTACTTTGAGCACTAAAAGCCAAGCTCGTGTGGCACAGAGTGCCAAGGCAGCAGTATGCAGTCCTAAGCTCTCGCTCACAACCTGAAGGTTGCCAGTTTAATCCCTGCATGGTTCAGGTAGCCGCCTCAAGGTTGACTCACCCTTCTGAGGTCGGTAAAATGAGTACCCAGCTTTACTTGAAAGTGCTGCGGAATAAGTTGGCGCTATACAAATAAGTTTTTTTTAAAGGGGTTGTCCCGCGCCGAAACGGGTTTTTTTTTTTTTCAACCCCCCCCCCCGTTCGGCGCGAGACAACCCCGATGCAGGGACGTACAGAAAGCTCACCGGAGCGCTTACCTTAATCCCCGCGCTCCGGTGACTTCAATACTTACCTGTGAAGATGGCCGCCGGGATCCTCTGCCTCCGTGGACCGCAGCTCTTCTGTGCGGTCCATTGCCGATTCCAGCCTCCTGATTGGCTGGAATCGGCACGTGACGGGGCGGAGCTACACGGAGCCCCATAGAGAACAGGAGAAGACCTGGACTGCGCAAGCGCGGCTAATTTGGCCATCGGAGGGCGAAAATTAGTCGGCACCATGGAGACGAGGACGCTAGCAACGGAGCAGGTAAGTAAAAAACTTTTTATAACTTCTGTATGGCTCATAATTAATGCACAATGTATATTACAAAGTGCATTAATATGGCCATACAGAAGTGTATAGACCCACTTGCTGCCGCGGGACAACCCCTTTAATTTTATTTAAGCTTATGGGCTCTTAGAGGCATCTTCACCCATTTATCCAGACAAGGCATAAAATGCGTTTTGTTTTGTGGTGCAACATCACCAAAGTTACCACAGACTGATTTTCCTTTCATTCTGTTCACAGATCACAATTGACAGGAAAATGCAGGTAGCCGCATAATTTATCTGAATATACACTGCAAATTGCATAATGTGTACATGCTTTTAAAGTTCTGCTCACATTACTTACACCAGGGCAGCAGCCCCTATTTGCACAGAAGACGGTTAGAGCCTACAGACAGGCTTGTAATCGTAATGGACGTCAGGTATGCACCCTGGCATTCAACTAACACTGATTTAATAGGGAAGGGGGGGGAAGTAGTTTGGGGAGCAGAATCCATACAATATTACTACAGCAGGACCTCATGTCTGTTCGTGTCAGGAGAAGCTGCTCTTACATTCTTCTACCAGTCTCTGATATGTTCACATGTGGTATACTTTATGCTATGGATCCGCAGCAGATTTAATTGAAAAGGTGAATTGCGCTATGGATCTGCAGCAAAATTTAGAAGTTTTTTTGCTGTAGAAAACACACCAATTCTGCTACATGTGAAAGCATCCAAACAGCCGCTTCGCCAGACAATGCTGTACTATAAGATATTGTATATAATGCCTGCTCTTCAGTGCGATACTATTCACCCTAATGCCCGATTAGTGTCAGCTGAAGACCAGGAGTCACATAACAAGCTTGTGGGTCACCTACCTGACATCCATTACCTTGTAGACATCAGTCCATGGACTTTAAAATTCTGCTTGCTTAATTTATTGGTGCAGAAGAATGATAAATATGTGTATAATCGAATAATTGTAAAATAGGAAACAGTTAAAAAATATGTTACTAGAAAGTGGACAGCCCTTTACAGCTTCCCTGTGCAATAGCACAACTGCTTGCCCAGAGGTTAGAAGTGGCGCAGCAACATGTGGATTTGTGTACATTATGCCTGTATGTTTGAGAGGACTCACCAGAACTGATTTTAGCATGCAGCCATTTCTTCATACAGTCCTGGTGAACGTACTGAAGACTTCCAGAACATTTACATGGCTCAATAAAAGGATTGGTTGGAGATGAGACACCGGTCTGGCAGATCCTACACAAGTCCCCATCCTCCTCTTCAGAGTCCTCCAGTAAGAGGCTAAAAAGACAGATGAGATTTGGTTAAAAGATTTGTAAGTATTGCATTAAGTAGTACTATATAAAAACAGTTCTAGTTACTCAGATGACGACAAAGCCGAACTGTACTGGGAAGTTGAAACAACTAGTCCCATCACATCTGCATCCAAGTAAAGTTATTCTAAGGACCCTTTTACACCAAAAATTAATCGCTCAGATGCTCGCTGGATCATTGGAATAGTTGAGGGTTAATGCTTGTAGTGACTGAACGACAAATCAGAGTTCGTTCACTTATCATTTGAAGTTAAACTTTTATACCTGCCTAAACTGATCAAAGATCGGCCAGTTCATCTAGAGGTCTATGTGCATGGGGCAGTTATTGCGCAAAATTTGTTCAAAACAAATATGGGCAATAACAATCCTGTCTAAATGCAAAAACAATTCGTTAATTTAAGCTCACTTTCAATCAGTATAAAAAAAAACACGCTGAATTGCTGACTTCTTGCTGCGTGTAAAATGCTCCACGCTCAGCGCATCACATCGAACGTGAAGTGCTCAGCGAGAAGCCAGCGATGATCCGTCTGTCTAAACGCTCTGCACAGGAGCTGACAAGCTTAGCGGTGACGTCAGCGCTTGTGCAGTCACAGACAGTCGTCCCGTGTAAATCCAGCATACGAACTGCCCATTTACTGTGCATGGAGGGGGGCAGCCAGACGAGATCTAAACCGCTCTGCCTCCATTCACTGAGTGATCACAGCTTGTGTAAAAGCAAGCCATAGTCGTCGGCTGTAACCCTGTTCTCTTTTAAGTGTTGCCTCACCCAAATACACTCAAACAGCAGCAAGACAATTGCTACTCAGTATTTACACCTTCTGTTCCATTAGCTCCGTGACCATCTACAGGCCATTTTGCCCGATTGTCAGGCAAGAACATTCCTCTGCACAATAGGTCAACGATTGGGCCACATAAAAGGCCCAATAATCTGCAAGCGAACAAACGCTCATTTGTCTGTTGATTTTCAGCAAGCATAAAAATGCTCATCGAATTCTACCTCTCCCCATGTGAAGTCATTCATCCCCATATCCGACTGTCAATGTAAACCAAAGAAACAAGCAGAGATCAATGAGCTTGTCGAATGGAGTTTACATTGAGCCAAGAATCAGCCCACGTAAGAGAACGTCAAGACTGGATGCTAGACGAGGCACACGGCCAAGTGTCAGATACATCGCAAAGACCAGATATTACAGCTGACTGTCAGATCTTGTAGGTTACCTCAATCTGAGGGCAGCATAGGACAAGGAGATTCTGAACGCAAATATATTTTAGTCTAAGATTTGATTTTTTTTATTTTATTCATTAAACAAAAGCAGCATTGGGAGGGGAAGTCACAAAACCCTAGCAACAAACAAAAAACCAAACAAGTTATTCTAGTTTCTGTACAGAATTAGAGGATCAATCTTTCCATCCGAGATGTACTTTACAGCAGCCTCACAGACACACCTTGATAAGCAATCATTCATGGCAGCCTTGGCTCTCCAGAAGGCCAGAGGCTGCCATAATGGAATAGCAAACCCCAAATTGAATTGCAGGTGTCTGGTTGCGGCATTTAAAAATGATCCTGGCTGTTGCTAATAAGCGTCTATATAGCAGACTCTGCTCCTGAGTCCACTCCATACACAGACCTGATGTGTGCCATACATATATGGCACACTGGGAAGGGGTTAAAATGTTGCCAGAAAGTTCCGCTTCCATCCACCCACAGCAAGCAATCAGCTTTCCTATAAGAATGTGTGCAGGAAAAGCTGTCAATTGCTGTAGGCAAGGAAAGTGGGACCCAAGTGTGTCAGGTCCTGGCAGTATTAGGCTGTTGACAGGGTTTCGTTTCAAAGCCACCAAGGCTTTAACGCTGGCATTATTTACCAAAAAGATGCCACATCGAGATGTTAGCTGTAGGTAGAGAGGAAATTATGAAACATCCTACAAACAAGTTTAGCTTTTTTTTTTTTATAGTGCCTTTTAAAAAAAAAAAAAAAAATCAGAGAATGCTTTGGTTCTGGTTATTTTTGTAGTTTTTTTTTTTTTTTTAAATCATGGCTTCTCCATATAGAATAAAAAAGTTATATAAAAAATACTGAGTTACCAAAAACTATTCCAAGTACAGCATTTGTCACTTTTCTATGCTGCTCTCAGGTAAGGAGACCTCACACATCTGCTTTAATACATCTGGGTTTTGCCCAACTTCCATAAATGAATTCAACTGCATTACCCACTGCCAGTCAGACACTTGCCTTTCTTTAATTTTCTTAAGCTTCTCGGGATCCCTTGAGTTTTCTGACTTTTCACTTTCTTGTGAGTCATTTGTCCTACCTGAGGGAACAATGTCTACGGTTATCATGACATTGTCTGATAAGGAGTTCCCAAGTGCAGCTGGCACAGAGAAATGCAAAAAGGAGTTAGGAAGCATGCCTGATATTCCTGAATTTCTCCTACTGAAAAGGGATTCTGCTAGAGATGCAGCCTGGGCAGCGCCACCCAGAGAGTCCGATGACAGTGGTGAAGGGCTGTCGGCAGTTGCACCAGCTCCTTGGACAGCTTGTACTTCATCTAATGAAGAATCTTGAGACGCCCTCCTCAAGAGATTGTGCATCCTACTAGAATCAGAGGTAGTTGATGCTCTGAATGGTTCATCTCTTCCTTCTCGTCTTCTCCTGGAAAACAGAGGTGTGCATCTGTTCCGTAAAGATGAAGGCAGCCATGACCCAGAAGTCCTGGTCTCCGAATCTTCAGATCTATAGCTTTCGGCATCAGAATCAGAACTTTGATTTGGAGACACTGATGATACGCCCCATCGCCGCCGTCTAAGAAATGCAAATCCCTGAGATTGTTCTGAAGGCCTTGTTTCTGGTGTCTCTGTATTGGCAGGAGTTGTAGCTACAGGCTGAGAAGGGTTCTGTAAACTTGAATGTGCTTCTTCTGCTTCTGTTGACCTTCCACTTAGGGACTCTTGGCTAGATCGCCTAGAGAAGAAGGTGGAAGACATACTAGAAGCAAGGCGCGAAAACAAGTGCCTTGTGGTACGTCTGCTTTCAGCATCTGTACTTTGCTCGCTTGTAGGCCTTTGAGGAGCAGGGGATACTCTTCCTGATGCAGTCCTTGTCGTTCCTTCATTTCTACTAGAAGTATGGCGAAAGTCCAGCGAACTGTCTCTTTGCGGGGAGCGGCGGTCTCTAGACATGACAGATCTTGAACTTCTGCTGGAATTTCCGAGCAATGAGGAACTCCGAGAAGGCAACTGGCGGTTGATAGATGTGTTAAGTTGTACTGTGCTTAGTGAATTCTCTTTTGGTCTTGCGCCTTGTGCATATGAAGAAACTCGATCCTGAAGATCTATATTAACAGGAGGGGGGAGAGAAAAAAAAAAAAAAAAAGTAAGGAATGTCACAAGTGTTCAGCAAGGCTAACAAATGAAGACAATCTACAGCCAATGGGACCCATGGTATTATTGTATCTTGACGACACCAGGAAGTCCTGGTGGAGACAAGACAGACAGGGGAGGGGGTGATGCCCCCTGTAGCAGAGTGGCTGTCGAGATTCCTCACTTGCAGGTCTGAATGATTCTGCTGTCCGTGATGTGCATTGCTGCAGTGTCCCCCCCCCCCCCCCCTCCTACCCCCCACCTGCCCCCCTCCAAAAGGGCCGGCGCCATTGCTGCCAGCCTCCATTAAAAGCAATGGGCAATATCGCATAGTAGTTCCATGCAGGGAAATATCACAAATGTGAATGAACCCATTTTATGTTCGTGTAGCAAACATCACATTAATTGAGTTACTTTAATGTCTATAGCAAATTACTGAAGTTCATGCACAGCATCTATCTTTGCCTGGATATGGATTTGTTTCCTAGCAGAAAGGAATACTGGACGAGTTCCTCTTTGATGCCTGCACATTTGTGAATGCAGCTCTAGAACTATTAGGCCATTTGTGTATGGCATAATTTTTTTTTTTTTACTAGATTCCACAATTAAAACCCATAATCAAGTATAATGCAATGCATGACAATTGAGTTAAAAAAATGTTTTTCTCCATTAAAGGGGTGTTCCCATCTCAGTTTATGACAGAGCCATAAAGTATGCAGAGTGTGATAGTTACAGGTCCCACATCTGAGACCTGCACCCATCTTAAATTAGGGCCACCACTGCTGTGGCCAGGAGCATAATAATAACTAAGTGTCTACACCGCTTCCATAATACCCATAGAAATCATGGGGAGTCACTCAAACAGCGCAGCGAGTCAAGCTCATTCCACAAGTCAAGCTGTGAAAACACTGCAGTCCACTTTAAGACTGTTGGGGAAACTCCCATTGATTTCTATGGCAGTTACAGAAACCATATAGCTCAGCTGGTTTTAGTCAGCCCTGCCACCTTGTAATTGGAGTCTTCCCATCTCAGCCATGTTTGGACAAGTTAGGAACTCCTTTTACAAAAGGAGAAAAAGTGTTGGGGGGGAAGCAAATGGTAAAAAGAAAAATCTGGCTTTAACAGAGCATCTGTTCAGATGAAAATCACTTACATGAAGTCGCTGAATCACTATTTCTATGTCCATAATCCATAAATCCGTTTGCAGAGGTCTCTGTCCTCCTTTCTCTCTCATGCTCACTTGCTAAATCAAACATCGCAGAAGTCCTAGGAAACCGCCCATACCTGCTTGACGTGTCTGAAAATGATAATAGACCATTAAAAAAGGATGCCTATTAAAAAACCCACACACTGTAGATCAAGCAAACTCATGACAAAATCACCCACAATTGCCAAGTACACTGCAATTAAAGCGGCATGTCTCCTAGGCATTGTCTGGCAATTTAAAAGGGTAGCTTTCCCGTTTTTATAAGTCTGACAGTCGGCTGCATGCTATTATTTTAAGACATTCTTCCCGACTCCCACATTACATTTAGGTTTTAAAGGGAACCTGTCAGCTGAACACTGTTTAAACTACAGGCATTTTATAGAGCAGAAGAGCAGACTGATATAAAGGAATAAACTACAAGTTCTATAGTTTTGTGGAAGGGAATTCGGTATATGGGCTCGTTCTGAGCCTTGAGGTCCAGTGGCAGGCCCATCAGTGATGACAGCCACCTGTGTGCATACAGAAGTAGATGTCAATCACTGATAGGACTGCCCATTGGACCCCAAAGCTCAGAATGAGCCCATATATGAATATAATACAAGTTAAACTGAATCTTTTCCCCATAAAATCAATCTGCTCCGCTCCTCCTGCACTTACAAGTCCATAAACCCAGATGCATTTCCACTGACGGGTTCCCTTTTAATAGTGCAACCAACTTCATATATTAGGAGTTTGAAGTTATAGTGTAAACCTTTAAACTGGAGGTCTTTGAAACCATGCAATTAGCTCCATCTCATGAGCTTCACCGGGTCTGTACCTCCACGTTGCAAGCAGCGGCAGTCAATTACAACTCTTCAGACAGACGATGGGGAAAACTGGAGTTTCCAGCTCCACAATAAAGATCAGGACGGCTCCAATCAATCTGAGCTTTATCATCCATTTGTTACACAGGATTGATGAGGAAACTCAAGTCTGAACTTACAGTACCTTTATATGGGGCCATTATTGCTTAAATAACTAGAAAAAGTGATTTTCAGAAAGAAGGCCCTTTTACATGGGCCAACGGTCTTTCAAATGACTGCACAAGCACTGATGTCACCACTAAGGTAAACAGAAAATATACTAATATATTGATAATTGCCTCGCCATATGCAGACGAAGTGCTGCTGACATAATTGTCACCGGTAAGGTAGTCAGCACTCCTGCAGATAGTTTACACAGAAAGACTTGCCACTGGATTGTTTTTTTTTCTTGCGCAGCGCTTCTCCTATGGGAAGTGCTGAGCATTTACACGGAACAAGCCAACGAGGTTTAAGCCGACTGCAAAGTCAGCGTATACAACTGCAAACAATAAGCCATTTTTTCACACTGAATGATTATTGCTCAAATTTATTCTTTGAAGGAATTGAGTGATCATCGTTACGTGTAAATGGGCCTTTAGTCATACTGTGTACGCACAGACAGGATACTTGAATGAGTAGTAACTCCGTAATCCCTTTATTTCGGCTCAATGAAACAGACTAGCGAGCGGCTTCTTGCTCCATGTAAACAGGAGTCATTCAATCTTTGAACGACTGCTTGTCAATGTAAACGCAGGGAGCTAGAAGCGAGAAGGTGTCTGACACGCTCCACCTCCACTCACTGAGCGACTATAGGGCGCTTCTGTGCACAACAGTTGTCCCGCATAAAGGTATCTTTAGAAAGCAGTTTGCAGCATTTCCAAGGCTTTGTCGGGGCTGCTGAGACCTGAGGTTACTTTCCAGTCTAAAGCAAACTTTTTTTTTTATTTTTTTTTAAAGTCTACAATAGTGGACATTTATCAGTCTAAGGCCTTGTTCACACAGGCTACAAAATCTGTTTTGTAGCCTGAAGGAACCCATTGGAGACTATGGGCTTCACATACATGCGTTTCTGTAGTGCTACAAAATTGCACGATTTTGTAGCCTGTGTGAATAAGGCCTTAAAGGGGTTGTCCCGCGCCGAAACGGGTTTTTTTTTTTCTTCAACCCCCCCCCCCCCCCCCCCCCCCCCCCCCCGTTCGGCGCGAGACAACCCCGATGCAGGGACCTAAAGAAAGCTTACCGGAGCGCTTACCTGAATCCCCGCACTCCGGTGACTTCTATACTTACCGGTGAAGATGGCCGCCGGGATCCTCTTCCTCCGTGGACCGCAGCTCTTCTGTGCGGTCCATTGCCGATTCCTGATTGGCTGGAATCGGCACGTGACGGGGCGGAGCTACACGGAGCCGGCATCCTGCACGAGAGGCTCCATTGAAGAAAGCAGAAGACCCGGACTGCGCAAGCGCGGCTAATTTGGCCATCAGAGGCCGAAAATTAGTCCGAAACCATGGAGACGAGGACGCCAGCAACGGAGCAGGTAAGTATAAAACTTTTTATAACTTCTGTATGGCTCATAATTAATGCACAATGTATATTACAAAGTGCATTAATATGGCCATACAGAAGTGTATAGACCCACTTGCTGCCGCGGGACAACCCCTTTAATCTCACTTGTACTGGATTAAAACCCAACTGGTTTATGAAGAGGCACAACTTGAATTAGGCACATTTCCTTTCTCTGTGCGCCAGTCAGATCTATCCCAGCTATACACTGGAATAGATTAACCCTGTAACTATTGCTAGTCGTTAGCATATATGCTCAGCAGTACCACTGCAATGAAAACTGCGGTGCACGTGTAATAGACGCAGGCTTCATTGCAAGATATCATTCCTGGGATTGGTGGAAGCCCGAGGTTGTACCCCACCAATCAGCAAGTTATGCCCTATCCTGTGAATAGGGCAATCCCTTTAAAAAGGTGGCAAATCAGAGCTGCAGATTTAGTGCAGCATTTGACTCCAGTCCTCAGGTACCCCGAACAGGTCACGTTTCCAAGATTTCCCCAGTATTGCACAGGTGATTGTGCAATACTCAAATTGCCACAGGTGTTTATAGGACATCCTCAAATCCTAACCTGTTGGAGGACTGAAGTTAAGGCACACTGGTTTGGGTACATGCAATACCTGCATTGGAAGTGTGGCTTGAACTTGTGCTTCTTACACCAGGCAGAGGGGTACGGCCAGAATAAGACAGCTTTGGCCTCTTAGAATCCCAGTCTTGCTGCTGACTATGCAATCCTGAGTAAGTGCTTTGAGACCTTTCCACTGGATCACACCAAGAAGGCTGCGAGGAGGATGCTGTGGACTGAACAAGAAGTCGATTAAGTTACCAGTTACAGTAGGGATTATAAACTTCCAGTCAGACCTTACAGTGGATAGCAGATGTGTGTGGAATGGGATTAGTCTGGGCAGTTCTGCTGCAGATGATTGTGGCAGCCTGTATTATGACATCACGTGGAGTTAGAATACAGCGTCTAGACAGAGGAGACCTCTGTGGACCACACGCTGGGCAAAGGCAGAGACAGGAGCACTGCAGAGACCAAATATGTCTGGTGCCGATTGTGGTGACTAATTATCTTCTGACCCAAATATGAAGTAAATTAAATAAGCCAACTACAGTCCAACCTCACCTGCAAGTTAGTCATATGGTATTAACATTTGTAAGCAGAGACCAATAAATTGTTGGAATACTTTCTGTACATAAGTTGCACGCTGCAGTCTTATTCTGAAGCTCTGTCAGCGGGACACGAGTCAATGTAATAGTTTTAAACATTTATTGTAGAACAAAAAAAAAACAAAAAAAAAAAAAAACAAAACACACAAAACACTGTTAGAGAACTTGCCACCCATTAGGCCGGTCTCACACCAACGTATTTGAATTGCGGATTCCGCGATCGCCGTCTGCGTGTATGATATCCGTTAATACGCAGCATTAAAATGCATTGACTTGCTGCTTCGCTCACACTTGCAGGCGGCAATTGCAGATTTCACGAGTGGAAGTAAAATCGCAGCATGCTCTATTTTACCGCGAATGGACGCGGATTAGTACGCAAATTACTAGGACTCCAGGTAACATAGTATCAAAAAAAACCAAGAATTTGTGGTTAGACAATGCAGGACAGCGTCAGGGGAGCAACACACCATCCAGACTGCTGTCTGAAACCTCCGCTTATTCTTCTGGGCTCTTCCTCCACAAGAACAAGTGCATTTTAATTTTCTTTCTAAGTGGTTTATACTACCTTCAAAAAAAAGTATAAAACCAGCTGAGCCTAGAGAGCAGTATCCTGTTCTGAAGAACATAGCAGCACAAGGGAATGTTACCTGAGTGATAGAAGGCAGTTTCCAGGGGGTTGGACTACTATCCTTAAGTGTACATTAGTGCGGAAAACTGAACGCATATGCGACAATTCGCTTCCGCAATAATCCACAAGTCTTCAGCTGCAGATATCTGAACGTGGGATTCCAACCCGTTCGTGTGAGCCCATACTGAGGGTGCTTTCAGATGTGCAGAATACTTCAAGATGTAGTGAAACATGCAAACAAATTCCACACCAAGATCTGCATGTAGATGTGGAATTTTGAGCCATTTTCCTGCATATGTGCATCTTTCAGAAATATTTTGCTACTCTAAAAGCACCTTTTTTTGGTCCTCAGATCAAACTACATATGGAGGAGCAACAATCAAATTTAGCACAAATACGCCGTTTCCCTTAAAATAAGACCTATCCCAAAAATAAGCCCCAGCATGATTTTCAGGATGCTTGAACTATAAGCAATAAAAAAAAAAAAAAAAAAAAAAAAGTTATATTATGCCCAGGCAGCTATACATGTAAAAAAGTAAAATCTTTTGGAGCAAAAATTAATACAAGACTCTAATTTTCAGGGAAATTGGGTATATGAAAACCTCCCATTTACTGTAGCGCTAGGTTTTATTTATATAATGGGCTGGAACGCTTTAAGCCATTCAGAAGCTCAGAGGTTGAGATGCCAACATAGAAGGTAGCAGCATCATAGTAACCCCATAACAATGGTGCTTCATGGATGCACATACACGTCAGCTCTGCTACAATGCATCACAATATAATACGTGGATTAAAAGCCGTACAAATATGCTAACCCGCACTGTGGCAGCACCACAATGTTGTTACCCAAGCCAACATGATAAAGGGCCCTAGCCTGCTCTTCTACTTTGTGTTTTCACAACTTGCTGGAGAACCGAGGCTTAGTTCTCACAGGGCGGAATCTAGCAGTTTTGGCACAGTGAGAAATCGTGAGATTTCTGCTGGGAAAGCGCAGCTTCAAAACCCGCGGCAAAGTGCAGTGGGTTTTGAAACAGCTTGGCCACATGCTTTTCTGTTGTGGACGGTGCTTCCATAGAAAGCAGCATGGCCACAGCGGGAGGAATAAAGAAAAAAAAAAAAAGCCGAGGAATCTGCGCCACTTCTGCCAGCTTTGCCCTGGATTGGCTGTCCCATGTGGACGTCCACATGGCTGCTAATCCCAGGATTGGCAGCTGGACTTTCTGTAGCGAAATTCCAGATGGAATTTCAACGGCAAGTCTGCCCTGTGTGAACCCAGCCTAATAAGCACTTCAGCCCGACATGCTGGTATTGTGCCATTTTCCCTTTAATATTAACATTTTCTACGTTGCTTTAATTCTACGATAACCATGGTATTGTAGAAGAGCCTCAGCTCTACGTATGCCAAGTAAAGCAGTTGGACAAACTTGAACACTTAAGTTATTGCAGGAGTGCCCAGATCATTTTCACGTGGACTAGTCCCAGAAAGCCCCTCTAGAGGAACTGAACTATTGAGGACTTGTCCCCGAGGACAGGTCATCAATTAGTTGATTGCAAAAGTCTGTCGCTCAGGACTCTCGATAATCTGCCAATTGAAGAGGGCCAGTCAGGTGAGCACTGTTGTAGTCCATTCAAGGTATAGCAGCTCAATCCCATTTACTGGAATGGGACTGGGCTGCTGCTAGGCCGTCTGTTAGATGGCAAGTCAAACGTAGAGGCCGCAGCCCTCAAAACTGAACAATCTCTTCAAATCGCAGCTGCACCAACTTCTCCCCACCATCAGGATAGACACACAATCAGTCTTTATGCTGATGGGGAGAGCCTGGCACAGCCCACCCATTCTACTCCAAAGTTTTGAAAGCCAAGTTTACAGTTGAACATTTGACCCCTGTATGTTTTTACTGAAATGTTGCAGTGTTTCAGGGGTTAAACATACATGGGTTGAATGGGCATACCTGTCCCAGGTTTATGCTGCCTATGTTTTGGGCAGCATGAATAGGTCCCCTTTACAACTGACATCTTGACAAGGCCCCGATCTCAGAATGGAGAAAATACTGTCCATGCTGCATTTGTAAAGCACCTTTTTGCAGTCAACACATGGGATTGTTAGAAAGAGGGAAAAACAGAACAAAAACAAACTCAGGACACTTACAACTCTGTTCCTGTTTGCCAAGTAACTACCAGATATTGGGAGGTCATATGTTCCTGAGCAGCGCTGGTAAGTAGAAGAAGGAGTCTTCCAAGAATGCTCAAGGCCGTCCCTCTCTCTAAAAGTCCAGTCTCTGCTTGAAGTCCGCAATGGGCTGGCATCCTGGATAACAAGAGCTACAAGTCACATTTCATCTCAAGTGGAGACATTAACAGCTTTTTACACAAACTGTTAGAGAGGAAGGAATCAGAATGATTAAAGATAGTAAAATCTGGCAAGTTTTCTTCATTTGGAGGGCAAAAAAACCTTGATCTATAGAAGACTGTTCATAGTCCACCATGTCAGCTGTTTGCAGAACTAACACTGTCACATGATTGAGAAGCACAATATCTGCTCTTCTATCTACATGCAGACCTAGAAGTATAAGACGGTCACCACGTTTTTGGACCTCCAAGGGCAGCACAAGATAGTGACAGTCACACTGATTGCAACGATATGTCTGCTATGTGGATCTGGGCTGTAGTTTAAGAAACTCCCTTTTATCAATAGCAGCACATACATAAAGGACTACTAAATAATTGGATGGAGGCAGAAGATTAGCTCCTTCAAAAGCCAATCAGGTGACAGAACAATTCATAACCTAGTCTCAGAGAAACTATAGTGGTATCCAACTGACAATAGACAAGCAATAGTCACAATGTTTTACCTGTAACAGATTCAAATGAGGAATATGTACAGTTCGCCCTTCCCAGAAGAATGCTTTACGTATTGGGCAAGTTGGTACAGACCACTTAAAGGAGTTGTAGTCAAGTAGTACTTACCCATCCTGATCACTAGCAATCCAGCGCTGCAGCTCTGCTGTTCTCCCAGTCTAACAATAGAAGTCAGGTGACCACTGCCTGCCAATCAGAGGCCGCAGCGTCTGTTCGGAACTTGTGGCATCATGGTGCCTAGGATAGGAGTCCAGACGCAAAGAAGGTGGTGACACTGTGGCCTCTGACTGAAGGGCAGTGGTCACTTAACTTCCACTAGTAAAGACTGAGAAAAGCAGAGCTTCACTGCTGAATCGTCAGGGCCCAGGACCGGCAAGTACTGCTTGATTTGTTATTTTACCAAAGATCGGAACTTCTGCTTACCATTTAGGGCGGCTGCACACAAACAGATTTGCATTGCGGAATCTGCAGCGGTCGTTCTGCACAGTGGATCCGCAGCAAATACCATTCATAACATGCCATGGAAGGAGAGCTAAATACAGACCATTTTACTTCAGTCTAAATGCATGCTGGATCATTCCTTTTACACATGTATAAACACTGAATGACGATCAGTCGTGTGAACAGGCAATTCTTCATCTATGAATGACTGCCTGTTTACTGTGAATTGTAGCGGTAACAACTCCTGTCCCGCTCCGTCCCCCATTCACTGTGCGAGAATCGTTCCTTTCTCAAAGCACAGCAATGCTCATCGCTTGGATGGCCTGTTGGGCATCTGCGCCCAACAGGTCGTCCCAGGTAAGAGGGCCCTATGCTGCCAATAACACATTTGCTTTAAGAAGCTATTCCTATACACGACATTTTCATGAAATACAAGATATTTCCAGTGAAAATCATCAAAAGGAATAAAATGTGTTTGAAGCAGCCTTACCTTGACTGTCACCCAGAAGACATGACGGTGATCCAGATATTGAATTATATGACATGAATTGGTATCTTACAGTACAGCTCGATATTAAGTGTTCCACACTGATGGAGAAACCAATTCATCCTTTGGAGCCGTTGGAGGGCCATAAACTTAGGGCTGCGATACTGCAGTGGAAAGTCACAGTTCCAATCACCCAACCTGTTTTTCCAAGAACACAATAAGAAGCCAATCCTGTGTGTATTCTGGCTGTGAGGCATGACAAGTCAACATATGTTTTCAAGCCAAAAAAAGGGACCTTGAGTATCAGTTCAGATGCCAAAAAGACTTTTAAAAGCAATATATGCATTACATTTACAGAAAGCAGTGTGTTTAGAAGTGAGCAACGCAGGAGAAGAGACAACAGAAGAAAAAAAAAAAGAAAGGACTACTAGTATTTTTGATCATGTGTTAGGCCTTATGCTAATTTCACACAGCCAATGTGAAAAACTCACTCAGCTATGGTGCTGACCATGGATGTGAGGCGTTTGTTAAAACCACCTCGCATTCCTTCAGGGAAGTAGTGATTAGACGCAGCGGATAATCAAAGTGTTACCATTGTTTTCAATGGGACAACCTCGCATTGCACATCACACGCTGTTCAATGGTGTGCTGGCTCCATGGAAAACAAATTGGCAATGCAAGGCGTTGAGGGGGAAAAACACAATATTAGGTTTCCTACACTTACATTTAAAATGCTAATAAAAAAAAAATTTGTAACAAGATTCAACTGTTTCCTTCAGTTTTTCACAGTGGCCAATAAAAACAATAAAGGCAAATCTAGAGATTGCTGCATAGAGGGAAAAAAAACAAAAACAAAACAAGTGCAACTAGACTATTCGATAATTTGCCTCTTACTTTAAGCATCAAGTTGCAACATTTTGCAAAAAAGGTGCCAGTGAAAAACATGTTAAATCCCACCTTAGCCCGGCAACTGCAACAGGAGCAGCACCACAAATAGATGAGCAATGTAACACCCAGGCGTCCCGCAATGTCACGTCTAGGGTATCTCCACTGCAAGATCCTGGCGGATTTATAAGAGCAGCACAGAGCTACTGACGGCCAGACACCTGAAGACCCAGTTATAGATGTACACATGCTAACAGTAGGAGAGATATGCAAGTAAGCTTACCCGAAGGTCCGTGCCGTGTCTCAGGGAGCTGTCTCTCAAGTGATATGTTTCACTATGGCCACTTAATCTGCCAGTCCTCAGCATCCGAGCACTTATGGGAGAAGAGGGGGAAGGCTGAACAGTTATCCGCCGGGGCAATCTTGATGGCTTGGGTTCCATTTTTGTGCCTAAATAAAAAAAAAACAAAAAAAAAAAAACTAAACTAAAGATTACTATATATCCTTTGCTCTGTATCTGATCTGTTAAGCAAAGCAACCACAAAGGAACAGCAGCATCAGATATTGTTTGTTTCCTGCAGGTAGAACATAAATACACAACTTCCTTGGAGGAGGCGTCTCGACAGGCGAGGTAACGAGCGGCTGCTGCTGGCGTACAAGCACCTAGGAGCCGACAGAGGAATGACTTCAATACATGGACGATGCAAGCCCACCAGGTTTAATACGGCATATGAACAGTTGCTTGTGATATTTCACCAAGGCTACCACCAATGCCTGACGATTCAGAGACACCCCCATCCGCTCGGTCAATTTTTTACGATGAAACTAATCAGTACTGGAAAACCCATTGTGCTGAAATTTTCACACCCCCCCCCCTTCCCAAAAAAAAATTTCAAAAAAATACCACAACCCATGACAGAAACCAAATGGAACCCTTTATACATTATAGTCCATGCCTTGCATCTGGCTCCGCTAGTGTCGGGCGTTTGACAGACCTGGTATGCAGTAATTTTTGCTTTTGTTCTATGGCTGTATTAAATGAGTCTGAAGTCTTCTTCTCCATTAGTCTTAAATGAGAGTCTGACATCTTCCCCTCTTTTTTAGAATCTTACTGCCATTATTTCAGTGATAGCTCCGAAGGGATCCCAATGGCCAGACCACAGCTGGTATACACACCTCTGTTGAGGGACGACCCCTGTAACATACCACCAGTACCTGCAGTTGCTGTCCACTGCACTCCTCCGACCTGCTCAACATCCCAACACCAGTGGCCGTATCATCATAATGGGGAAGAGTCTGGAGACGCCAGTGAGAAAGCTATTCTGGTATATTAAAAAGTAACTCATCTCAAAACATCCGTACAGCAAAAAACAACTATACCTGAACTGCGCACTTCCCCCTGCGAGCTCTAAACTTAGACGTCGGCGATTTTATCTAGGACACTAGGAGCAAAACAGATAGTGAGAAGGCCGTGCCAGTGTCGGGTTGCTCTGTACAGAACACACAGCATCAGCCCTTGTCCATCCCGCTGACAGCCAGGTCAATAGCAGAAGGAAGTAGGATGTGTACTATGCAGCCTCAGCCATGTGAGCGGACACACCGGGGGACGAAGTTCAACCTCTGAGTCAATTTTTAATTTGTTTCCTGTTTCTTATGTAGCACCAACAGACTCTGTAGTGCAGCGTGCAGATTCAAGCGAGAAAGCGACAGACAATGAGCAAATGTCAGTGCGCTTGTGCAGCCCGTTTATACAGAAATCATTGGCTCGTGGAAGCGAGAAGTCGTTCAGTCGGTCACATTTGCTGTGTAAGTGACTGAGAACAACTGAATGATGGTTAGACAATTAGTTAACCAGCAAACAATGATTTTTATGCCTGCCTAAAATGGAAGAGCGAAAAGCGATCATTCAATCTTTGGCCATGTTTACACTCCATTATTGGTCATTTTGCTTGTTTGAACGGTAATCGTTCCTTCTAAGAGGGCCTTACTCAGGTTTGTCCTTGTTTCCAAATGGGACTTGATTTATTGTCCTTGTATACACACAGGGACCAGTTTCTTCTTAGGAAGCCAACCACTTAATGGCATCAGCACTTGGAGTAGCCATATTGTTTATTACAGAGCCATAAGGGCCATGTGTCACTGGACAGTACCTCCATGGGGTGCTGGGTTCAGTCCTAAGTGCAATGATTCTAGTAGAGAATACTTCTAATATAACATGATGGGTGCTTCATAAAAACCCAAGATAAGGATGGCGAGGAAGTCCCCAATTGTAGGAGGTAACCTATACACACACACACTAGTTTTTGCCCTTGCCCGTCATACCCATGACCCAGGAAATATTCCCACTGCTTGCCATATAATACATCTTACTAAATTCCCTTGGAAAAACAACAGATTTAATTAAAGGGGTTGTCCCGCGCCGAAACGTTTGGTTTTTTTTTTCCAATAGCCCGCCCGTTCGGCGCGAGACAAACCCGATGCAGGGGTTTCAAAAAAACAAAAAAAAAAAAACGCATAGTACTTACCCGAATCCCTGCGCTCCGGTGACTTCTTACTTACCTTGCGAAGATGGCCGCCGGGATCTTCACCCACGGTGGACCGCAGGTCTTCTGTGCGGTCCATTGCCGATTCCAGCCTCCTGATTGGCTGGAATCGGCACACGTGACGGGGCGGAGCTACGAGGAGCAGCTCTCCAGCACGAGCGGCCCCATTCATTAGGGAGAAGACCGGACTGCGCAAGCGCGTCTAATCGGGAGATTAGACGCTGCAATTAGACGGCACCATGGAGACGGGGACGCCAGCAACGGAACAGGTAAGTGAATAACTTCTGTTTGGCTCATATTTAATGCATGATGTATATTACAAAGTGCATTAATATGGCCATACAGAAGTGTATACCCCCACTTGCTTTCGCGGGACAACCCCTTTAAGGAAATGTTAAGTATTTTCTGGGACTTGCGGTCCTTTTAGACGAGTCAGCAAGTTTGACTGAGCGAGTGATGTCCTCATTAGCGCATTCGCTCACATGCGGCCCGTTCGCTCTCGTGCAGACAGGCAAATGCATCGTTGGCTCCTTCATAATAGGTCTTTCCTAGTCGCTGTATAAGTGAATGTGAAATACTAACCCATCGCCATTTAAACTGAACGCCAAGTCAAGGATGGCCTTTATGCCTGCAGAAAACGGACGGACAAAAGTGATTAATTCTAGTTTGTCGTATAGTTGTTGGCTTGCGTTTAGACAGAGCGACTTTTGCTCATTTGAACTTTTTTTTGAACGATAATGGTTCAGTCTAGGCACCTTTTTGAAACTAATGACTCCTCAGGATAAGTCATCAATATGTGATTAGTGGGGGACGCACCATTTGCAACCCTCACCAATATGAAGTGGCCACAGCGATGACTTTGCATACCGGGCACACCAATGTACATTTCATGGCAGCTGTGCCTGATATAGCAGCTCAATCACTTGACTGGGACTCAGCTGTCCTTAAATCATGTGACTGATGAACGTGACATCACGGGCCTGAGAAGAGGCAGCAGCGCTCACCCGAGCACCACAGCATCTTCAGTCAGCTGATCGCTGGGGGTCCAAGAAGTAGACCCCCAGCAATTGATAATGTGTCATTCTGTAAAATCTTTTAAAAATAGCGGTCTGCCAGTCATCTCCACCGTATATATGGCACTGCCCAAATCTGCACCACCTTTTATTCAAATGCTTTAGCGCAAACTACTGAAGAAATATATTTGGCTTGAAAAGGGAGAACAGAACAGTAAAAAGTGGTAGAAGCAAACTTAGACTTGTGCGGCCAGCCTGGAAATCTAGGCCATCATACTGCAGAACGATCAAGATTCACAGATATGTACATTGGCCAAGACGACCATATGGGACTATGCCCAGACGTTTACCATTAATGACCTTTTCCCATGGTAGGTCATCAATATTTAATTGGGGTTGGCTGTTCAGGATCCTAGTCGCATGCATCCACTGTCAGCGCAGAGGGCCAGATGTCATAAGTGTTCGAGGCCGGAAGTGTAATGGGCTTCACTCCACTCAAATAAATAGGAGTGATGGCTATTTTACTTCTAGCTCCTTGTTGCAGTCAGAGCAATAAGAGGCATCGCGCCATTGACAGACGATGCCCAGCCCTGCTGCACTGACAGTGGGCCGAGGGGTCAGCTGATCTTTGGGATTCCCAAGTGGTGGGTCCCTGCCGATAATCGATCCTTGGCACAAGTCAACAATAGTTTATCAGTAGTCAAAGTCCCAGAATATCCCCTTAGTGACTACAGGGGCACGTACAATTCATACCCCATGTGATAAAGGCTAGACAAGTCCCTTAGGGCTGGTAAAGGTCTGTACACTCTTCCCCCAACTATATGAAATAGTATAGCATGCTGCGCCATTTCATAGAGCGAGAAATCAAACTGGCCAGAGATGGTTTCTGCCAGCAAACACCAATTTTAGACTACTATATCTGACTGTTGGGACTACCAGAAAGTACTCTGAAGGGACAGGTTGAAGCGATAGCCATGTAACCATATTTCTCCCCAGACATAAGCGGCGCCAGACATCCGACAGCCACTGAGCTGATTGTCTGCATTCTGAGGACCCTTCTACATAACATGGCTAACCTGTGAATTGGCAGAATTAGCCATTTGCACAAGCATTAGGCATAAACATGCGCAGCGATCCATGTTTAATAAATTGTCAGATTATCACCGATTGGACCTAAAAGTCATTGTTAGCTGCAAATCCTTTCATGCAATCAGAAGTAGAAGGCGGCTTCTGGAGCGCGGTGTCAAAAGAGGATCTTTATTACATAGAAGCAAATCCTTTCGTGTAAACCGGCATCAATCATTTGCCGACTAGAAAGCAGTGGCAGACGGGATGACTACAAGTGCAGTCATGTTCCAACGAATGATTGAAAACTACCCAGTTATTGGTTAGTATAAACGAAGGCCAAGTGAACGATATACGATCGCTACATCGCCGCTGGCTGTATGCTTGTTGCAGTTTATCTTGCTGAACAGAAGGACCGTAAAGGCCCTTTTACATGGCAAGAAATCAGAACCAGCATACAACCATCGGTGATGTAGGATTGTATGTAGCTTGCTGGGTATGCATTACACTGAACTAGGTAGCTTCAATTATCCATTAGAACATAACCAGGTCTAAACCACTTTTTTAGGCTGGCTGCACACTGGCAGATTTGCATTGCAGAATTGGGAGTCAGAAACCCGCCTCCGGATTCCACAGCAAATACCGCCCATAGCATGCTATGGCAAAATGTGATTTCCTCTACAAGAGCGGAAATAGATTGTGGTTTTCTGCTCGCAGAGAAGAAGTCGGAACATGCTGTGATTCTGTGCGGATTCTGCACAGACGGTTTCCATTGAAGTCCATGAAAGCAGTCACCCTCGGTGGAAAAGTCGCAGGATCCGCGTCATTGCCTAGCGATGGCGCGGCATGATCTGTGCTGCGCATGTGTGCCTGCCAGTGCATCCATAGCACTGATTAAAAGACTGCATACAGGTACAGAGAGGTTACCAGCTGGGCGCCGGGTCAGACTCCGCTGCGGGATCCTGCATTCAGAATCCGACCCGTTTGTGCAGCCGGCCTTAGTCGTATGATTTGCTCACTCCTCTTCATATCAAGTGATGCAGCGGCAGACAAACAATTCCGGTCTGTGAGAAAGATCTGATCAACGATAATCTAGCACCGATTTGATGAACGCATTTACACCTAATCATTATGCAAATTACTTGATCCAAGGATTACTTGTATGATAATTGTACCATGTAAATGGACTGCTCATCAACAGAGTGTTAGAGAACCAGTTCCCACCCCCAAAATGGACAGCTGTATTAGGGCTTCATTGTAGGACACCTTTGGATATTAACGACAGGGGTGGGAGGGTTTGAAGTGGTACCAAAACAAAGTTGATCAATGCATTAATTGCCCACTCGTGATAGATGATATGAAGCTGTAAAAATTACAGCAAGCAACAAATGTGAATCCTGCAGTGTTTCACAAAGCATTGCTGAACAGAGGCCAGGCCATATATGAACTTCACACTTGCATCACACAAGCACTTCTGTAAAAGCAAGCCGCAGAAGCATTCCTCATGCCGAGCCCCAGTGCTGCATTTCCTGTTGAGGCAGTAATATGATGAACACCGTCTAAGAAATGTTTATAAATAAACAAAAGGAGGTCACAAAGTAACAAAAGTCACTTTCTGATATTCTAAACACAAGACGGCTACATTGTTACAATTGCAGTTCACTCTTGGCACCCAAACTAGACTTCTAATGCTCTAAGCCCCCCTACAGAGCCTGCAAAGTTGAGGAAATTACCAGTATGAAGTCTGAGCAGATGTCTTCCTGAGCGTCTTGTTGGAGCAGGGCGACAGGATTGTCAGGAATGGGGCGGCGAGTTAAATATAAAACAGCTTCCCGGTATGAGCAGGCGCAGGGCTTCCTGTACTCCGGGTAGGGACAGGCGCTCTCTGGACATCTGATCTCTTGCACCAACAGGAGAACAAACAGCTCATTCTCCTCCCTCCTTACACAGCATTACTGCCATACAAACCTATAGCCACCCCCAAGAGGCGAACGCTTCCGTCTTCTAGGATCCAAGGGATTTCACTAGTTCCAATCTACAGTTAAAGGAGTATTCCCATATGAGACATTTATGGCATCCTCCGGATAGGTCATCCATATCAGAGTGGTGGTGGTCTGCCACTTGAGACCCTCCCTGATCAGCTGTATGAAAAGGCTGCAAAGATTGTGTTAGCACAGCAACCTGTGCTCAGAAGTGTGATGTCACGGTCAGCTCCCATTCACGTGAATGAGAACAGGCGAAGACGCTATATAATGTACAGCGCTGTGCTTGGTACGCAGCCACGTGGCTAGCGGCGCAGCCAAAGCAAGCAGTGAGGGTCCCAAGTGGCTGGACTCCACCAATCTAAGAGTGCTGAACTATTCTGAGGATAGGTCATCAATATTAGAGTCTCCAAACCCCTTTAGCGTAATTCGCTCATCAAAAATGGTGCAGATTTTGCCAGCAATAAACAGACTTCAATCCCTAAACTGAGAAAAAAAAAAAGTGTAAAATCTGATGCGGAACAGCAGTGAAACCACATCAAAATCCACAGTAAATAGCGCATCAAAAACACTACGCATACATAAACCCGTAGGGAAAGTTTACTAGAAGTGTACAGACACAACTACAGTAAATACTAAGGCAGCCAACAACGGTAAAGTGTGACCAAATGGCAGAACATGAAGAAATAAGTGCCAAACATGTGAAAGTCCAATAAAGGCAACATTTGTGTCACTACAGCGAAGCTTCCAGTAAGTATCAAGTTAGAAATACACAATATGGGTTTGGTAGCCAAGAGAAGACAGACTAAGGGAGGATCAGCAGGGGGAGGCCAAACATTTGTTATCAATAACAGGCTACATCTCAACACCATAAGGAACAGATGGGACATATGGAGGAGGTCACAGATGAGCCGCAAAGGTTACAAAGTAGGATTGATCGAGAATCCAGCATGTGTTCCAGAGGGACCAAGTGTTCTCAAAGATCCACTTTATCTTGTGCAAATGCTGGGAAATATTCCATATCTAGTGTCCAACTCTGGAGTAAAGGTCCACGGCAGGGGTGCGGTGCAGACCCAACTCTGAGCAAGGAGAATGTGTGGAAGCAGCCTTCAGTCTGATAAGGCAGCGTTAGGAATATTACGGGATTTTTATTTTCAGAACAGGAGTACATCTATTAACACAACAAAACCAGCAGCACCCCGCCCCCCCCCATCCTCGGCCCCATGGACCTCCCAGTTTTTGTTTTGGATTGGCTACCACTTGACAGCTGCAGCCAGAGGCCACAGTGCCCAGGTGTCATTCTAATATATCCGCTGGCATGCTACAAGAGGATGCCGAGAAAGCTATACCTCTGCACTATAACTCCAAATGGCGGCAGCAAAGTGGTGGCCATTGCAAAACACGGCAGAAGGAGTTCGAACACAGCTGGATATTTAGGGTTAAGGATCGTCTAATTTGTTATTTTAACACCAGTCAAAAGAAAATAAAAGTTTTTTTTTTTATGATTGTGCTTTTCCTTTCCACCAACACCACTGCTTTTCTAATACATGGGTGCAGCTTGGCTGAAGGAAATGGGCCATGCACAAAACAACAAGTTTATTATAACTTTGCTAGAAACCAGCAAAACATAGCACATATCTGTACCAGCTCATGGCTGCTGCAGGCGTCCTGGGCCAAGGGCTGGTCAGACATGTGCAGCTCGGAATTGGTCTCACTTTACTCCAGAGGACATTGTATGGAGGCCTGTGTATGAAATGCTGGTCTTAGCAAATGGGCCCCATTGAGTCCCAACACGTGTCATAAAACAGTTTTGACTTTAAACAAGTTAAATAAGCAAGAAAGTCAGAAAAAAAAGGAACAAGTTCCTCCAGAGAGCAGGATATAGTCTGTGGTGTATGGTGCCAAAACTTTTTATATTAGAGGCCAAGTGTCCAAGAAAGTAGGACTACGCAAAAACTCCAAACGATGCATATTAGATTGTCTGGGAAGGGATTAAAAGAAGTTTTCCCCACAATGGACATCAACTATCTGCAGGAAAGGACATGCCAGATCACTGGAAAGGGCTCCTCAAGGCCCCTCGCCCCACTTCACGTTACTGAATGGAACAGCGGAGAACAAGCTCAAAAATTTATGGGGCTGCTAAACAGCTGGGTGCTGCATTATTTTACCATCAATGTTAACCAAATTCTCTGTACTGTTTCAGTACATCCCCCAAAACAGCAGCAGGGGATCACCTCCATATTCATAGTAGGGATGGTGGTACTTCATAGTCCTCTGATACTTCTATGGTCACGAATAGAACCTTCAGTGTTGGTCTCATTACAATTCTTCATTGCAGAAGCGTTTAGTAGGTTGTAAGCGACCGTTTTGTGGTATTGGCCTTTTTCTGGCAATCCTACCATGCAGGCCATTTATTTCCAGAATCTTCTTACTGTGCGCACCGACACGACGCCACTTGGTCCCACAGCAGCTTGGCTTCCAGCAAAAGTGGTTTGTGGGTTCTTTACCTACCAACAAATGATCCGTGCAATTGTGTGAAATCTGGCTTGGTCTAAGCAGCAGCCATGGCTTGGTCTTTACACAACCTGTCATTTTATACTTCTTGATCAAAGTTTGACAGATTATTTTATATTCTTTTCGCAAACTACTTTTGTTCACAGGTCTGACAGTTTTTCCTTCCTTCATACTTCAGTAACAAGGTCAGCGCCAGCAGGATGAAATGCACAAGGGTTTCTCCAGATAAACTCATTGACTATTAATACACAAGACACTAATGGCTTCTTTACACACAAACTAAACGCCTTAGCTGGTCTCTCACAACCAGATTTGGATTGCAGAATCCGCGGTAGTCACCTGCACGGATGATCCGTGGTATTCCCCATCCATTAAGAATAGAGTATTGGCCTGTCCGCCTTCATAATTTGCGCTCGTGGAATTAAAATCGCAGCATGCTCTCTTGTGCAGATTCCGCACGGACGGCTTCCACTGAGCTTCTATACCTTTTATGCCATACAAGATAGAGTCAGCTTTTAAGACGCAGCCAGTTAACTTACCAAGCAGAATCCTTTTCTTTAACATGCAAGAAAATGAACTACTACCACACCATGACTATTCAGCGGCAGACATCGGGAAGTCCGCCCTACACTGAAGAGCGTGTGAATGTGCTGCCACTTCACCCAAATAAGGCCACGGTGTTGATGCAAAGAATTGTGCCATGCGTGCCCTAACCTGTGTTCATCAGGGATAACCTGAACCCCAGAGGCCCACAATTGGCCCATGAAGCCAATAGGTAGGAGTCCTCAAAGTGGAATCTGCCCCCATTAGACACTTAGTGCATACCTATTAATAGGCTATGAATGTCTCAGGAGGAAATTACCCTTAAAAAGAGATTATCCAGTTACCTATTGGTAGTCTATCCTCAAATTAAAGTAAAGTGGTGTTGGTTGGTCACCCAGGATGGCAGCCATTTAGCTCTTATCTAGGCTGGTGTGTCCATGCACCGATTCCTGCAGGAAGCAGACAGCGCCGTTCCCACTGCAGTGGCCAGGTTTGGCAATGCAGGTGAAGTTCTTAGACAGAACTTGCAATACCAAGCCAGGCGACTTCAATGGGAACAGCACCACATGTACAGGCACCTTTAAGGTTAGGTGATCATTTGATCAGGGTGATCCATCCGATTCCAGCTATATGAATTACTGACAGATACACAATTTTGTGAAGTACTATCTGACAAAACATCCTGTGCTTCGTTTCCCAAAAACAGTACATAATACAAATGTATATAAACGTACGAGCAAACCTATAGGAGACGGCCATGAGAGAAAACCCCACAGATCACCAAGCCCTATTCCTGGTGCAATCTGACAATCAGTCTTTACAGTCAATTTACAGAGGATTCTGTACAGGCGGCCCTGGTGGACTATCGCCCTGCTGTCCCCCCCCATACACAGGCGGCCCGCCACCCCCTTACACAGGTGGCCCCGGGGGACCACCAGTGTTTCCCACTTCCACATGCCGCCCCGGTGAACTGCCGCCCCCCTCCCACAGGCGGCCCGCCACCCTGGTTCCCTCCCATCTTACACAGGCAGCCTCAGTGGACCGCCACTGTCCCCCTCTCCCACATGTAGCCCCGGTGGACTGACGTCCTTCCCCCTTACACAGGCGGACCGCCACCCTGGTTCCCTCCCCCCTTACACAGGCATCCCCAGTGGACCGCCACTGTCCCCCCTCCCACATGTAGCCCCGGTGGACTGCCGTCCTTCCCCCTTACACAGGCGGACCGCCACCCTGGTTCCCTCCCCCTTACACAGGCATCCCCAGTGGACCCCCACCCCTCCCTCCAAGCGATTCGGTGGACCACCACCCTGCTTTCCCAAATACAGACTACAATCAAGCTACTTAAGAGACCTTTGTTTGTAGAACAGCTGGATGACAACCAGCCACCAAGAGTGAAGTGATTATACAGCACAGGAATTTACACAACTTTTCTACAGCCCTGAACAGAAAACACAATCTATATCAACACTGCTATATAGAACCCCAGGAAAGCTGTGTGACAACCCCACAGGGCTGTGCAGAGAGTCTGACTGCCACCCAGCTTTCCCATGTCAGAACAGGAGGATTTATATTTATGTATGGTTTCAATATCAGAAGAAACTGCTTCCCAAACATTTGCACTAGACACAACACCCCCATCAAAAGGGAATGGAACAGTCCACTCCACAGCAGCAGCCCCAGCTGGGTTTGACCAAATAGAGAGGAAAGGGGGTTACTTAAGGCCGTCACCATGAGGTAAATATCAGCTCTAGGGAAGACACAGTACATGCACAACCATGAACCTGCCAGGATTCCCGCCAGGAACTGACAACTGCCCACCAGCCGACCCTCCCCACTGCATACATACACCGACCGACACATCTCACCCACCTCGGCCCGTCCTGAAGAAAAAAAATAAAATGGCGTCTTCGTTTTATTGTGTACGGGCCCCGACACGCCAGTCAGCTGACTCTTCAATTTTTCACCGCCTTCTCCTTCATTGCTACACGTCCTGACGTCCTCCAAGATCCGGGTACCGAAGCCCTGCTCCGCCATGATTGTTACTGGCTACTGCCCGGAAGTGAGGAGTGAGGTAACATATTAGCCATGTCTGTGAAATGGAAATGTAATGCCAGGTCTCCTCTTCACATGTGTAGCTTCTCCAGTCAGGGATAAAGATAACCATAGCTTCAATGACTCTGACAAGGTACTGTTTCTTTGAGATAAGCGGTGCCATTGGTGTCTGGCCGCTGCTCATCTCCTCTATTTTTTTTTTTTTTTTATATATATATATAACAACCTTTTTGGCTAATCAGGGTGCAGCCATTGTGAACACCCAGTGCAGTCCCAACATCACAGCTGACGAAAACTGTCATTTGTACGCTCCACCAAACCACTGCTGACTAAAAACTGGCAATAACCATGCAGCGAATCTGGCCTAAAACAGGTTTTATCTCAAGGTTTCCGCCTCTAAGGCCGCCTTCACACGCACAAACATGAACCACGTTCTTTTGAATGGGGTCCTGCCCAGCAATGCGATGCAGGATACAAATCGAGGAGTGTTTTAACTTTCTGTGTGTTTTGCATCGCAGCACCTATTGTTATTAATGGGGCCGGCGGCAGCAGCGCGCCACGTGCTGGGTGCACACGATGCGAGGTCTCCCATTGAAAACAATGGGAGACATTCCGTGATCCTCCGTTGCTGCAGAGCATCGCTTCTTCCCTGAAGGGAGGCTGTTTAAACATGAAAATGCCTCGCATCCACAGAGACTTTACAGCGATATGGGGCCATGATATCACGCTCACAGGTGTGAAGTCAGCCTAAGGCCCCCTGTCCACGGCAGTGATTTCGCCGGCTGCGAATTGCCCCGATTCTCCGCGGTCAGCCTATCTTTCAGATAGGCTGACCGCCGAGAACCGTCTACCGGCTCCTGCTCCCGGGCGCCGGCTCCCGCAGCGGAGATACCGCAACACCCGTGGGCAGGGGGCCTTATATACACTCATTGTGAAAATACAGCCCCTTCCCTAGGAGAGGGCAGAGGGGAACAACACTGTCTGTGTGATTGTAACATGGATATCAGTAAGTGGTTACAATGTCAGAGCAGAAGGAGACTTTATTGTGGAGAACTGAACACTTCATATGATATGGGCAGGCATGGAGGCTTTAATACCCTGTTGTACTGCATCTAGCTTGGATACAAGATGTGATACGGAGGGGCGTGGAGGCTCTAGTACCCTGTTGTACCGCCTCTAGCTTGGATACAAGATGTGATACGGACGGGCATAGAGACTATAGTACCCTGTTGTACTGCCTCTAGCTTGGATACAAGATGTGATACGGGCAGGCATGGAGCTGTAGTACCCTCTTGTACCGCCTCTAGCTTGGATACAAGATGTGATACGAGCGGGCATGGAGGCTCTAGTACCCTGTTGTACCACCTCTAGCTTGGATACAAGATGTGATACGAGGGGCATGGAAACCCTAGTACCCTGTTGTACTGCCTCTAGCTTGGATACAAGATGTGATATGGGGGGCAAGGAGGCTCTAGTACCCTGTTGTACCATTTCTAGCTTGTATACAAGATGTGATATGGGGGGCAAGGAGGCTCTAGTACCCTGTTGTACCATTTCTAGCTTGGATACAAGATGTGATACGGGGAGGCATGGAGCTCTAGTACCCTCTTGTACTGCCTCTAGCTTGGATACAAGCTGTGATACGGGCAGGCATGGAGCTCTAGTACCCTCTTGTACTGCCTCTAGCTTGAATACAAGATGTGATACGAGCGGGCATGGAGGCTTTAGTACCCTGTTGTACCCCCTCTAGCTGGGATACGAGATGTGATATGGGCAGGTTTGGAGGCTTTAGTACCCTGTTGTACTACCTCTAGCTTAGATACAAGATGTGATACGGGCAGGCATGGAGGCTCTAGTACCCTGTTGTACTGCCTCTAGCTTTGATACAAGATGTGATACAGATGGGCATGGAGGCTCTAGTACCCTATTGTACAACCTCCAGCTTGGATACCAGATGTGATACTGGGGGAATGAAGGTTCTAGTACCCTGTTGTACTCCTCTATCTTGTATATAAGATGTGACACGGGCGGGAATGGAGGCTCTAGTATCCTGTTGTACTGCATCTAGCTTGGATACAAGATGTGATACGGAGGGGCATGGAGGCTCTAGTACCCTGTTGTACCGCCCCTAGCTTAGATACAAATGTGATACGAGCGGGCATTGAGGTTCTAGTACCCTGTGGTACCAACTCTATCTTGGATGCAAGATGGGATACAGGCATCATGGAGGCTCTAGCACCCTGTTGTACTCCCTCCAGCTTGGATACCAGATGTAATACTGGGGGGAATGGAGGCTCTAGTACCTTGTTGTACTGTCTCTATCTTGAATACAAGATGTGAGTCCAAGTAGAAATTGCACCAGCAGCACAAGCAAAATATGACCCTATTCCGGGGAGTCTGCCCAGCCACTCCAGAAGATGAACTCCAGTCCTCCAGTCTCTAAGGAATTCCAAAATAAGCATGAATGGCAGCAGATCCGCTTTGGTGCATGAAAATAATGTTTTATTCCATCTTTTACAAACATAGTAGGCATGCTTGATAAAGACCAGTATATGGTCGAAACGTCGCTGCCTACTATGTTTTAAAAGATGGAATAAAACATTATTTTTATGCACCGAAGCTGATCTGCTGCCATTCATGCTTATTTTGGATACAAGATGTGATACAGGCGGGCATGGAGGCTCTAGTACCCTGTTGGGCCATCTCTAACGTGGATACAAGATGTGGTATGGCTGGGCATGGTGGCTCTAGTACCCTGTTGGGCCATCTCTAACGTGGATACAAGATGTGGTATGGCTGGGCATGGTGGCTCTAGTACTCTGTTGTACCACCACTGTCTTGGATACAAGATGCGAAATGGGTGGCCATTGAGGCTCTAGTACCCTGTTGTACCACCTCTAGCTTAAATACAAGTTGTGATACCGGTGTGCGTCGAGGCTCTAGTACTCTGTTGTACCACCACCACCTTTGATACAAGATGTGAAACTGAAACCAATCACAGAAGACAGCCATTACTTACTGACTGAGGAGTGCATATAGATGCATCCTCTCACCATGCAGGTAGCTGACTACCAAATGGGGGCGCGAATTACATCTGTGCAGGACACCGATGAGATAGCCAATGACACAGCCTCTTAATATAGAGGGGGTAGCTGCTTGGTGTATACTCCCACACAGAGTGGATACAAAGTGCCAGACCTTCTGATACATGTAGTTCACCATGCAGACCAGCAACCTATTATGGTAATTGCTTCATAATTATTCGGCGGGTTGCCCTGCACTTCCATCAGTGAACCACATTGGTACTGCCACCCTGGGCTCCCCCTGGAGTCTTAAAGCCACACTGCATGTGAATGATAGATAATAAATGCAAGGCATTGGTTGGATGTTGGCCAAGATACATGAGCCCACTAACTAGAGGTGTAACTTGAAGCTCCTAGGCCCCAATGCAAAACCTGTAACAGGGCCCCCAACTATAATGCTTTATTCAAAGTGCCGGGCTCCATATATGGAGAAGAGAGGTCTTATGGGCCCCCTAAGGCCTCATGTCCACGGGGAAAATAATAATTAAAATCCGCAGCGGATCACCCGCGCGCGGATCCGCGCCCCATAGGAATGCATTGACCACCCGCGGGTAGCTAAATACCCGCGGATGGTCAATAAATGTGAATTAGAAAAATCATGGAGCATGAAAAAAAATGGACATGCTCCATTTAGGTGCGGATCACGCTCCGGATGGCCCCATTGATCTCTATGGGGTGCGGGAAATCCGCTGCGGGTGTTAAATGCCATTTATTTGGGCGCGTGAAATCTGCATGCGGATTACAAGTTTGGCTTCTTTTTCAGTGGCCTTGCATTTTTTTTCACGCGCAGATGCAAAAATGCCATCCGCGTGCATACACGCGTGAAAAAAAACGCATCCGCGTGTCATCCGCATGCAATAAAATACTATTTTAAGCTCATCCGCACTGCATCCGCGGCCCAAATCCGCGTTACAAATCCGGAGCAGATTTGATTTTCCCCGTGGACATGAGGCCTAAGGCTCCTGGGCCCGGGTGCAACCGCATCCCCTGCATCCTCTATAGTTACACCCTTGCCACTAACCACTTCACTGTTCCTTGCATTGTAGTGGGTCCCTACACTAATATAAATGCATCACAGAAGGGGAAATATAAAAAAAATTAAAACAATCACAGAAGATGGCCATTGAAACTGGGGACATTGAGGCTCTAGTACTCTGCCTATAGCTTGGAAACAAGATATGATGCTAGAGCCTTCATGTCCCCCCAGTACCCTGTTGTATCACCTTTTGCTTACATACAAGATGTGATACAGATAGTCATAGAAGCTGTAGTACCCCCTTTAACTTGGATACAAAATGTGATACAGGCGGATATGGAGGCTCTAGTACCCTGTTGTACCACCTCTAACGTGGATACAAAATTTGATACAGTCAGGCATGGGGACTCTAGTATCCTGTTGTACCGCCTCTAGCTTGGATACAAGATGTGATACAGGCTGAATTGGAGGCTGTAGTATCCTTTTGTACCACCTATAGCTTGGATATAAGATGTGATACAGGCAGACATAGAGACTCTAGAACCCTGTTGTACCGCCTCTAGCTTGGATATAAAATGTGATATGGGCAGGCATGGAGGCTCTAGTACACTGTTATACTGATTCTAGTTTGGATATAAGATGTAATACAAGCAGGCACGGAGGCTCTAGTATCGTGTTGTACTGCCTCTAGCTTAGATACAAGATGAGATTCAGATGGGCATGGAGGTTCTAGTACCCTGTTGTTCCACCTTTGCTTGGATAGAAGATGGGATATGGGTGGGCATCGAGACACTAGTAGCCTGTTGTACCACCTTTGCTTGGATACAAGATGTGATAGGGGTGAGCATGCAGGCTCTACTACCCTGTTGTACCACTTCTAGCACAAGATGTTATGCCTTTGGGCATAGAGGCTCTATTACCCTATTGTACCGACTCTAGTTTGGATACAAGATGTGCTACAGGAAGGGCATGGAGGCTCTAGTACCCTGTTGTACCACCTTTAGTTTGGATAAAAGATGTGATACTGGCGGGCAGGGAAGCTCTAGTACCCTGTTGTACCGCTTATAGTTTGGATACAAAATGTAAAAAATGGCTGGCATGGAGGCTTTAGTACCTCGTTAGGCAGCTTTTAGCTTGGATATAGGATGTGATACGGGCAAGCGTGGAGGCTTTAGTAACCTGTTCGTACCGCCTCAAGTTTGAAAACAAGATGTGATATATGTGGACATGGAGGCTCTAGTACCCTGTTGCACCACCACTAGCTTGGATACAAGATGCGATATGGGTGGGCATAAAAGCTCTAGTACCTTGTTGTACTACCTCTAGCTTTGATACTAGATGTCATATGGGTGGTCATGAAGGCTTTAGTACCCTGTTGTACCACCTCTAGTTTGGATACAAGATGTGATACAAGCAGGCATGGAGGCTCTAGTACCCTGTTGTACTGCCTCTAGCTCGGATACAAGATGTGATACAAGCGGGCACGGAGGCTCTAGTACTCTGTTGTACCATTTCTAGCTTGTATACAAGATGTGATATGGGCGGGCATGGAGGCTCTAGTACCCTGTTGTACTGCCTCTAGCTTGGATACAAGATGTGATACAAGCAGGCATGGAGGCTCTAGTATCCTGTTGTACCGCCTCTAGCTTGGATACAAGATTTCATACAGGCAGCCATGGAGGCTCTAATACCCTATTGTACAATCTCTAGCTTGGATACAAAACGTGGTATGGGTAGGCATGGAGGCTCTAGTACCCTGTTGTACCGCCTCCAGTTTGGATACAACATGAGATACGGGCGGTCATGGAGGCTCTAGTACCCTGTTGTACCGCCTCTAGCTTGAATACAAGATGTGATGAGGTGGGCATGCAGGCTCTAGTACTCTGTTGTTACCGCCTCTTGTTTGGATACAAGATGTGATACAGCCAGGCATGGAGGCTCTAGTACCCTGTTGTACTGCCTCTAGCTTAGATAGAAGATGTGATAATGGCAGGCATGGGAGCTCTATTACCCTGTTGTACTACCTCTTGTTTGGATACAAGATGTGATAAGGGCGGGCATGGAGGCTTTAGTGTCTGTTGTTTTGCCTTTAGTTTGATTACAAGATGTGATAAACGCGGGCGTGGGGGCTCTAGTACCCTGTTGTTACCGCCTCTTGTTTGGATACAAGATGTGATACAGCCAGGCATGGAGGCTCTAGTACGCTGTTGTATTGCCTCTAACTTGGATACAAGATGTGATACAGGCAGGCATGGAGCTCTAGTACCCTGTTGTACTGCCTCTAGCTTAGATACAAGATGTGATAAGGGTGGGCATGGAGGCTTTAGTACCATATTCGGCTGCTTCTAGCTTGGATATAAGATGTGATATGGGCAGTCATGGAGGCTCTAGTGTCTGTTGTATTGCCTTTAGTTTGATTACAAGATGTGATACACGCGGGCGTGGGGGCTCTAGTACCCTGTTTCACCACCATAAAAGATATCATGTGGTTGGGTATGGAGGCTCTAGTTCCCTGTTGTACCAACTCTGGCTTGGATAAAAGATGTGATATAGGTTCTGTATGATATCCTGCGGCATATCGCTGCACACTTGCTATAACTGAGCCTCAAGTTGTGCAAGCTCATAGGCTGTTGAAATTGGCGTCCCAAATGGTCCCATACATGTTCTATTGGTGGTAAATCTGGTGAACGGGCGGCCACAGAACTGTAGCAATGTTGTGGGGACATTCCTGTGACCCCCCTTGTATATGCGGCTGAGTATTATCCTACTGGAAGGTGCCTCTTGGAAGTCCTGCCATGAGAGGAACACATGTGGCTGCAGGATGTCCTGAACTTCTAGCTGAGCTGTCATTGTCCCTCCTACCACTACTAGGGGTGACCGACTGTTGTATGCGATGGCCCCCCAGACCACCACACCAGCAGGGGCCAATGTGCCGCTCCACAGCAAAGGCAGGATTAAGGCGTAACCCCCCCCCCCAGGTCTCCAAATACCAATATGGCAGTCTTCAGTGTCCAAGCTTGATCCCGACAATGAAGCATCGCATTGTTCACAGCTGCCCATTGTTCAGGGAACAGTAATACAGCTACTGTCAAGTGAATGCAGCTATATTACAGTTATTAAAGGGCTTATCCAACTTTCTAAAATTGTTGTCCTATCCGTAGGATAGACCTTCAGTATCTGAGAGGTGTGGTCCTGCTCCATTCGCTTTGATTGGGACTGCCACAAATAGCCGGACGGCCAGCGCCCGGGCATTTCTGTTAGCCCCATTGAAGCTAGCGATTTATTGGCCTGTGTAAAAGGGCTCTAATGTGTAATCCCGGTATAGGCTCTTTTATGGGTATCCAGTAGTCTTTGTCAGTGAGCCCGGGCTCACACAACTTGCCGCACGCGAATCCCTCATGCACAGGTACACCAAGATAGAGCGTGCTGTGTTTTTTTCCGTGCAAGTAGCATGTATACGAAAAAAAACGCAGGTGAGAGTGGCCGATAAAAATCAACAGACTATTGGCATCACGTGTGATGCATAGGAAAATCGCGCATACGACGGGCAATGACAAATAGCCTGTGTGAGCCGGCCTGAATGTGTTCCTTTAATTAGGTTTACTTTGGGGGAAGTCATGTATTTAGTCCAGAGCAATTCTTATCAAACCTGTTTTATGTCTGGCAGCCTGGGAGCTTGTGTAGACAAGAGCTGCCACACCTAAACCAATCCCCACTTCCTTCTATGTCACCGGCTGTGCTTGTAATAGGCAGGCTTACCTTTCAGGAGGCTCGGAAAGCTGGGTGACCACCCTGGGTGTAATGGCTGCCATACTAGTTGTCACCCTGCTTTCACAGAGACTCCAACCCCAACTGACGGGTTTTATTTTAGGGCAGGTACTTTGCCCCTTTTATCTCATGTCCTCGTCCAGTCATGTTGTGTTTGTGTTGTATCACTGCGACATTGTTCTCCTATCTTCTAAATAAATATTCCGTCATGTTAAACAATAGGGAGGCGCTGCGCTTCCCTGCGGAATCTGGAGAGGCAACAGGTTACACATTGCAGAAGAGGGATACATATTATTCCTGTGACTCATACCAAGGCCATATGTGGATTGTAGGTCACCGGCACATCAAAGACTGCACAGAAACATAAATATTGTGTTCCAGATGAGCTCCGACATGATGTATATAGGAGAGTTTCTAGGAATCTGAAATAATTACCTAGAATTGCATTAAATGAGGGAAATTAGGGGGTCACTAACAATGCAGAGCCCAAATATACTCAGTTCTCACAGCCTGTCCAAGCTTCATCATTGTACAGCACCTTTCCAAGAATCCCCAGGAACACAGGTGCCCCGTGATTGAATATGCTGGACTATTGAATGGTTGTCGGAGTCCTATATGAAAAGAGTTGTTTCCTGAAGACCATCCATGCCCATTATACCTCTCCTCTACCCCCCACATCCAATCTCTGGCCTGAACATGCCATCTGCATCTCAGAGATATGGCTAAAAATCCGTCTGTTCCTCACCACTAACACGCTAAAGACACTCATTGTCGCTCTCATCCACTCCCAACTTCACTACTGCAACTTGCTGTTCATTGGCCTTCCCTGCACCAGAGTCTCCCCTCTCTAATCCATACTAAGGGCTCATGTCCACGGGCAAAAGAAGAATTAAAGTCCGCAGCGGATTTTAACTCTTCTCCTGCCCGCGGATCCGCACCCCATAGGGATGCATTGACCACCCGCGGGGTAGATAAATACCCGCGGATCGTCAATAAAAGTGATTTTAAAAAAAATGGAGCATGAAAAAATCTGGACCATGCTCCATTTTCATGCGGGTCTCCCGCGGGGACGGCTCCAGCAGGCTTCTATTGAAGCCTATGGAAGCCGTCCGGATCCGCGGGAGACAAAAATCGGCATTTACTCACACGCTCCGGTTCTTCTCTTCGCCGCAGCGCCATCTTCTCTCAGTCGCGGCCGGATCATTTTGCTTCGGCCCGGCGCATGCGCGGGGCACGTCACCGACGTCATCATGCACATCTGCCGAGCCGAAGAAAGAAGATCCGGCCGCGACGAGAGAAGAGGACGCCGCAGCGAAGGAAGTATCCGGAGCGTGTGAGAGGTAAGTTAATTCTGATTTATTCCTATTTTAAGCGCTCATGTCCGCGGGGCAGGAGGGACCCCCTACGGATTCTCCATGGAGAATCCGTAGCGGGCCTGATTTTCCCCGTGGACATGAGGCCTTAATGCGGCTTATTTTTCTATCCAACCGTTTCTCAGACACCTCTGTGCTATGCCAGTCGCTGCATTGGCTGCCCATCCACTGCAGAACTAAATTTAAACTCCTCACCCACAAAGCTCTCCATGGTGCCTCGCCACCGTACATCGCCTCCCTTCTGTCTGTACACCACCCAGCCCGCACTCTCCGATCTGCTAACACACTCAGACTAAACACCCCTCTAACACGAACCTCACAAGCTCGCCTACAGGACTTCACCAGAGCCGCACCGATCCTCTGGAACGCTCTACCCCAAGGCATCCGGACAATCTGCCAAGCACAAAATTTCAGACGCGCCCTAAAAACACACCTCTTCAGGGAGGCATACCAAATCTCGTAACCTAGTCCCCCTGCCCCTCCCTATGGCTCTCCACACCTTCCATCCTGCTTATCGCATATGACCCTGCACCTCCTTAGCGCCCCACACCATGTGCTTCCTGATAACCGATTTCCACATGTAACTCCCATACTGCCTGTGTTCCCCTGTGCTTTATCCCCCCCGTCCTTCCTGTATCACTCCCACTCCGTTTGTTTCAAGCTGATTTGTATATCATATGATTATTATTACACATAATCCAGGGTCCTCCTCCTAATCGCACTCCTTTGAGCCATAATGAAGAGCCATTCTGTACACGTGGCTCGCGTTCTGCCACACTAGAGCCAGCCTTGTATTACATGGATGGCCGTCCAACTGAATGACCACAGTGCAATACTACATTAGTAAATGTTTGGCTAGATGCAGCTTCCCCGGTCAAATCAGCGACTTGCTGCAACTGCTGGTTACATTTTCCAAGAGGTTGTCTCTGATGACTTTTGAGAATTGAATGTGGCTTGAAATCTGACTGCAATTTGGCATCAAAATCCGCAGTTAGAATGGCAGGACTTTCGTAGTCGCAGTTTCTGCAAGACTGCTGCGTGGCAGCGATGTGGCCGAGATCCCCGAGGGCGATGCAGGTCCATGCAGATGGCTGATGTTGCTAATGAATTAAGAGTTCACTAGCTGTTCATTGATCATGCCTGTGTGGTTTTAATTAACCGCCACGTGGCACCATTCGTTCACACGGCGGAATTTACTGCAGAACTTCTTTGTCGTGGATCTGCACGCAGATGCAGATTTTTACACGTTTTTTTAAGGCGGAATTCACGCGGTATGATCACACAGAGCGGAGATCGGCATCATGTATCTGCAGCAGACCTCACCCCCTCTATCGAAAGGGCGAAATTGGCTGTGGATTCGTACCAAAATCTGAGTCAAAATCCGCGTTAACGGGGCAGATTTTAATACAGTTTTTGATGCAGACATGATATGAATTTTCTGCAGCATTTTTGTTCCATTTCCGCTACTTGTGAGTGTAGCCTTCATGCAGGCCCCAGCGTGGAGACTCCGTAGGTCATTACATTAGAGAATAGGACGCAGGATTATATTTTATATCGTGCTGGATTATCAGAATTTCTGTACAGTCTGGTACCGATCCAAGTAATGAAATGGGTTCTCGCCAAATCTGTGGAACACCAATCTTCATAGCCCCCTTTTCTCCTGCGGACCGTCCTCCCAGAGTTTTCTTACACTTCTCACATCATTTGCCCTGGTCTCCAGGGTCTGCCTCGTACGCTTCACACATCTTAATTGCTGATGAAATGGAGAACTTTTTTCCTTTTGCTTTAAAAAATTCCCCACAAATCTAACAAAACGCCTCTGCCGGATGCCTGCAGCTATATCTGCGCCCAAACAGTGGGAAAGTTGTGGGAAGACTAAGCTGAACCATGATGTACTTATGTGTTTATACAGATTCAAACGAGTAACAGTGAATTCAGGGATGTTCTATCAGAACTCGGAAAATAGGGAAAAAAATATATTTATTAGTATTTATCGAACGAGTGAAACAGACAGAAATTAGTTGTCCTATACTACTGTGCCTTTAATGCACACGAACAAAGAAATTGGAATATAGTGGGTAAATATTAGAATACGTAAATACTAGAATATTATTGTGGCAGCCACAGAAACAAGGTTTCTGAAGTATAACAACTACATTCAAGGTAAGTACCGCACAATTAGGCAGGAAATAACAAACCAGGAACAGAAAATGTTTTACATTTTGTTACATAGAGTTATTAGAGATGAGCGAACGTACTCGGATAAGCACTACTCGTCTGAGTAATGTGCTTTATCCAAGTACCTCCCCGCTCATCCTGAAAGATTCGGGACGCGCTGCGGAGCGGGGAGCTGCAGGGGAGAGCGGGGAGGAACGGAGGGGAGATCTTTCTCTCCTTCTCTCCCACCCGCTCTGCCCCGCTCCCCGCTGCGACTCACCTGTCAGCAGCGGAGCGCCCGAATCTTTCAGGACGAGCACAGCGATACTCGGATAAAGCACATTACTCGGACGAGTAGTGCTTATCCGAGTACGTTCGCTCATCTCTAAGAGTTATCTTTCCTTCTAGAAGCCCCCTGATGTGTCCACCTGGTGAACAGTTTGACCTGTCTTGGAATCTAATTTAGTGGACTGCCCAGGTATAATGACACCATTATTATTCCTCGTTTTAAGCCAGTTTGAAACAAGCATATACTGGACACGTTTGGGCGCCTGTGATACAGACTGGTGTCTGGGCCCGACCCCTGGCCTACTGAACCATACTTGGGGGGGCATCATGGACGATGCTCCGTGTTCGGGTGAGCAGACCCTTGGTCACGCTGGGACACTGTGGTGTGAAACTGGCCACATAGTCACAAAAAGAAAAACACAATTTTCTGGCAAAAAAAGATTTAAAATGTTGTTGCATGCTGCGATTGTTCCCAATTCTGTCCTATTTTAACCCCTTAGTGACCGCCAATGCTCCTTTTTAGTGACCTCACTAATGGACTTTAACCCCTTAGTGACCACACTTTTTTGCTTTTTACCATTTTCGTTTTTTCCTCCCCCCCCCCCTTTTAAAAAAACGTAACTCCTGTAATTATCCATTAAGGTAGCCGTATGAGGGCTTGTTTTTTGTTGGACGAGTTGTGTTTTTCAATGGTGCCCTTTAACATACCATAAAATGTACTGAAAAACTTTTAAAAAATTCTAAGTGGAGAGAAATGGAAAAAAAGCGGCCATCTTTCAGTACCTCTTGTTTCTACTGCGTACAAACTGCAACAAAAATGACACAATAACTTTCTTCTATGGGTCAGGACTACTTATATATATATTTTTTAAGTATTTTAATTTTTTTTTATTTTTTTCTGTCTCCATCTTCTGCACACAATATTTTTTTAACTTTTCTGTCAATATAGTTGTGCAAGGGCTCATTTTGTGCGATACGTTCTGCAGTTTCCGTTGGTGCCATTTTGGATTACATAGGACTTTTTGATTAGATTTTTTTTCTTGGCAACAGTGACCAAAAAAGTACATTTATGGTGTGTGTTTTTTTTTTGTTTTTTTTCGGACAACGTTCACCATGCGCGGTAAATAATGCATTACTTAGCTAGATCTGACTTTTACGGATCCAGCAATACCAAATATGTATTATTATTCAGATTTTTTTATTGTAAATATGGCAATACGTTTTTTTTTTAAACTTTTTATTACTTTTTAAAAAATAATTAATAAAACTTTATTGTTTTTCTTTTTCTTTTAGTCCTCCTGGGGGACCACAACTAGCGATGCTTAGATCGCTTATGCAGTATGATGTAATGCCATAGCATTAGATCATACTGCATTCTGACAGGCAGCCTATCAAGCCACCCCATGGGGGTGGCTTGATAGGCATTCTGCCATGACAGCCCTGGGGTCTTTCAGAAGGACACCGGCTGCCATGACACCCGCACTGCTCCCCCGATCTCACTCCGGGGGGGCTTAACAGAGCAGGAAAACAGGAACCCTTAGCGCTCATGTGGATGAGCCATAGGCCTCATGTTCACAGGCGGATCGGATTCCATATGCGGGAGCCAACATCAGAATCCGACCTTGCCCGCGACCGAGGACCCTGTGATTACCTGTCTGGGTCTTCTCTTCTCTGGGCCGTGGATGCGTGCGGGTGTGCCGGCCAGCATACATGCGTGGTTACAATTTTTTTTCTTTTGAACTCCTGCTTTCCCGCAGAATCCACGGCCTGTCCACAGTTCAATTACAAATGGGCCGTGGATCGGACGGCATCCATTGACTTCAACAGAAGCCATCCGTGTGGGATCCACACTGAAATGGTCCGCAAAACAAATCCACATGCTTTATTTCCAGTGCCGATGCCCATGTTTATCTATGTGCTGCTTGAACTGGGGATCATTCGCGCGGGTTCCACAATTTAATTCTGCCTGTGAAAGACCCACAGTTCAAGCCGCCCATGGGGAAGCATGGGTATCCACACCCCAATTAGCACATGCGGATTTGTTTTCCGGATTCCGGATTGCAGCATGCTTCATTTTAGCGCAGATTCCGTGCGGACGGCTTCCATTGAAGTCAATGGAAACCGTCCGTTCTGCGGCCCGTCCGCAATTGACATTGCAAGGTGCAATCGAGTGTGATGCAATGTTACCCATTGAAAACAATGGGAGATGCAGCCGCGCCACATGATTGCTACTTCTCTGATACAAAAACACCTTGCATCTGCGGGGCAATCACACATTGGCAAGAGCGATATTGGGCCAAGTTATACCACCCAATATTGCACTCGCCCTTGGGAAATTAGCCTTAGGGCCTCAGATGGCAAGACCGTCTATCTAATCACTCCATAGTTGTAATCATTTCCATATCTGCCTAAGACCCCATTTACACTGACAGATGATTGCTCAAACGTCGCTCAAACGACAGTTCGTGTGACAGTTTTGAGGGCTCATCTTTGCATAGTTGTTAAGTAGCTACTTAAGAGCTATGCAGGCAGAGCAGGACACCACCGCTAACCTTCGGTGAACAATACAGATGTTCTGCATAAGCAAACAGCTGTATTGTTCTCTGTGATTACAGCTCATGTCCCGCTGTGAACTACCAGTGGCACAGGGGCTGTAAGAATCTTATCAGTGCTGCCGACTGTGATAACAGCCTGCACCACTGATAAGAGTTCATCGCTCAATTGAAGAAAACTAGAATTGAGCGAGGAACGACTCATTCACGAAAACTGCACAATGTCCGTGCATTTAGACGCAATGATTCTCGCTCAAGACAGTTTCGAGCGAATTTTGAGCGAGAATCGTTGGGTTTAAACGGGCCGTAATTCACAGCCCAATATTGCGCTTGCCAACATGTGATATCCCTGCGAATGAGAGGCGTCTTTATTTCAACACTGCCTGGCATGACTGTGGGGACGTATTGATCCTCGCATCGCACCACATATTAAAATGTTAAAATGGTGTTCCAATGGGAGCCTGCAATACAAAGAGGACTTGTCACTTTATTACTTGGTTTGTAGTAAGAATTGTTGGACAGATGTCCCCTTTGGTCTGTGGTATCCCATGCTTCCTATGGGCATAGTAGTTCTGGCATCGTATGCATGAACCAGGAAGCTCTGTATGAGCAGTGCAGGAGGTCCCAGATATAAGAATGTATCAATAGAAATACATCATCGCCCCATGAGTGTAACGTGCAGGCTCTAACATGTTGTTAGCTACATCACTGAATGCCCAGACTTTATCCACGCTGGTGGTGTTCTGGGATCTGAACACTGGGTGGCAGTAGAGATAACATAATAAGGCTTTACTGAATTTCCAATCGTACATCATTTCTGTGATTTATCATATTTCTAGGGTGAAATTTAGAAAAAAAATTTAAGTTGTTTGAAATCAAAACAGCATTTTACAGCCTGGCCAAGCGGATAGGAAAACTGCACGCCTTACACACTTGGCAAAGCATTTCCTCCTGTGGCACAAATGGCACCAAAGCGTTCCAAATACTAGCATTTTTTTGCCCTGTGTATGAGACGTGAAAAAAATGAATGACACGCGGACAGCAAGCGGACCCATAATAGTCAGTAGGGAAGCACACACTGCCAAGTGTTTTCACGCAGACACGGGCTGCAGATTTTGGTGCGGAATTTACCACATCCTGCGGTGCGGATTGCGGGCTTATTACGCCCATGTGAGAGCACCCTTATTAATGGTAAGGCCAGTTTCCCATGGACTAGTTACAGCCCCATGTCTATGTCTGTAATATTTGTCCTGACCATAAGGTTTATTAACCGGAACTCTCATCATCATAGATTCCTATGTTCCTTAGGGCTGCGTGCACACGAATGTGAAACCCACGGGAGTTGTGTGTGTTGCGACAAAAGTCGCGCAAATATGAACTCCATTTTTTTGAATGGAGCAAAACACGTAAGTGATGCTTTCCCTCACAGCGATGCTGCAAGGTAAAAAAAATCGCTGCAAGTCTTATTTTTTTTCGTGTTCCACAGAACACAATGACCATTGTTTTCAGTGGGACCTTAAAAGACATCGCATGGCGTGAAATCAATGGGAAACACTTGTGGTCCTCTATCACACGTGAAAATCATCATTTCACCAAAAAAAAAATGCATGCAGTTTCTTCTCGCCTAGCAGCCAATATAGTGACTACGAGGGTTGTCACACTTCTTTTCCAGGCTACTCAATGGCTACATTCACACGAATTCTCTGCATTGTGATATGCACAAAACTCGCGCAAATATAAACTCCATTCTTTTCAATGGAGTCATGCACATGAACGATTTTTTTTGTTTATTTTAACCCCTCACAGCAATGCTGCAAGGTAAAAAATCAGTACATATTCTAATTTTCTGCGTCTCTTGGAACACGTCGGCCATTGTTTCCAATAGGATAGTCAAACACATCACATGCTGTGTGAAGTAATGTTTCCCATGGAAATCAATGAGAAACGCTTGCCGATCCTCCAACACTCGTGAAAAAAGCGCCAGAGGATCGGAATTGCAGAGAAGTGATGCGAGATGGTTTTGCGTGAAAAATACCTTGCACCCGCAGGCAAAACGCACATTGACAAGCGCAATATGGGGCTGGGTTTCTCAGCCCAGATATTGTGCTGGCAATATGAATGGAAACCTAAGACCGCTTTCAGATAAAAAAAAAAACACAGCATGCCCTATTTTGGTCCATATTTTGGATGAGAACTGCCCATTCAAGTCAATGCGAGCGTGATCCATTTTATGCATGCAACCATAGAGACCATGGAAAAAAATAGGCGCGCCAAAAAGTGGGGATCTAGTTTTTGTGAAAAACGGATGGAAATCGCACGTGAAAATAGTTTTTTACCAGTCATAATCACCCATGTAAATACAGTCTTGGGTCTCATTCACATTGATGTCTTTTTTTTTACGCGCATTGGTGTGCAAATCAATTGGTGTATTTTTTACAAGTTTACGCACATGGAAGAAAAATCACAGCATGGCCTATTTTGCTCCCTATTATGGTCTGAAATAGCCCAATAAAGTCAAAAGGATCGTGTGAACACGCAGTGAAGACGCATAATACTCTTCACTGTGAATTAACGCATGAAATCAACGGGGACTTCTTGCATCTTTTTTGCACGTGTGAAAAGCGCAGTGAATACGCACACAAAAAAACTGCAAAACTCACAGAATACACACAATTTGGATCTGTATTGCACGGACCAAAACTAAGTACGCCCGTGTAAAGCAGCCCTTGCACAGGAGGCATCACTGCCTAACTATTCCAGCTGGGGTGCCCACGTGGTATCCATACCAGCCGCCATCCAGCTAAGGACATACCTGAGGTATGGGGGGAGTATTTAGATGGTGCTAGAAGCTGTGGCACTATGGTTATGCCTACATTGTATACCAGTCACTTACTGTGCCCATGGAGCTGGGATGGGTTTGCAGTCGGCACTAATGGCCATGTTTGCGTGTAGATTTTTTTTCATTCTATTTGTATTCCGATTTGTGTCCTGCGCCTGACCACCTACTCCCGACCCGCCGCCTCCTATCTATTATTCATCCAAACTATTATTTTATTAGCACTATATGCAAATAAGTTGCTTTGCTGGAGTATAACTCATCTGCATTCTGCGCCGACACCCCGGTGTCACCTCGCTGTCAAGGCTATTCAATTGAAATAGAAAATATCTCCCACCCCCCTCCTCCTGCTTTTCTTATTTGGAACGCTTTATTTTCCTAAATTATTGTTGTGTTTTCGCCTTCATTTGTAATAAAAATTCTAAATACAATAAACAGGACTAGAGATACTTCTTCACAATGGCGGACTCTTCCTGCTTGATAAGTCTCATCAGGGTCGGGCAATATGTCATTATCCAGCAGCCCCCTCTCTTATCTCAGACCAGCGCGCTTTAGTCCATGTTTTCTAATCCGGAGCGAATATAGATCTATGTATTTTTCACGCCCTTTTAAAAAAATAAATAAAACGCAGCTTGACCTATTTTTTTGTGTTTCTGCCTCCATATTGCTATTTTCTATGGGGCAAATACGGATAAGTATTCGACATGTAGGAAATAAAAAGAATACAGAAGCATTGTGATGTCATCGGTTGTGATGTCATCTGTAAGCTATCCGTAATACGAACAAGGTAAAGTATGCTCATATAAAACCAGCCTTCAAATGATCTAGGCCGGCTTCACGCGGGTGTACTTGCCTGTGCAAATTTTGCATGTGCAATGCGCAGAGACTAGAACCCATTCATTTACATTTCGGTATTTTGCAGCGCTTCTCGGTCGCGCAAAAAAAGTAGAACGTGCTCTGTTTTTCTGTATATTGGCGCAACAAAGATCCACATAGAAGTCAATGGGGATGCGCAAATGTGCACACAATACGCAAGGAGATGCGTGAAAAGCTGTGTTTGTCCGCTGGAAGAAGAATACATCTGGAACTAGTTAGCCATTTCAATCGGTGTATCTTTGTTTACTGCATGCAATTAACTGCACTGCGCATGGCCGCCTGCCATGACGGACGGACTTGCTGTGCATTTAGAATCTGCAGCATTTTTCAAAAAAGCTGTAGATTCGTTGCAAAAATATCCGCACCCTGTTAGTAAGATTTTAGAAATGTCCTCCGCATGGCTTATGCTGTAAATGCCGCAGCAGATTCCATTGGCGGAAATTCTGTAGCATTTATGCAATAGGGTGTCAAGATGGCCTAAAGCCAGGTTCACGCGATCGCATTTGAATAGCAGATTGCCGTTCCAGCGTATGATACCCGGTAATACGTGGGCAATCAAATACATTGACTTACGCATTTTCGCTCACGCTTGCATGTAAGAATTGCGTATTCCGCAAGCGGAAGAAAAATCACAGCGTGTTCTATTTTGCCGCCGATTCCGCACATATGAGCCCAGTTGAACATCGCTAATGGACGCGGATTCGTACGCACGTTGCTAGGACACAAATGGTATAAAGAAGACAGGAATATGTGGACAGACAATGCAAGACAGTCTGGGGAGCAGCACACCATCCAGACTGCTGGCTGCAACCTCTGCTTGTTCTTCTGGGCTCTTCCTCCACAAGAATAGGGTTTTTGTTTTGTTTTTTTTAAAAAGTGGTTTATACTACTTCTAAAATAAGTAGTATAAACCAGAGATGCCTAGAGAGCAATATCCCGGTCCGAAGGCTCTCAGAACCGCTCTCTCCACAACAGCACCAGAGAATATCGCCTGAGCAATAGAAGGGCATTTTCAGGGGTCGGGCAACTTTCTGATGTCATTCCCTGCTTGCAAACGCTGTCCATACACTGTACAGTCATGCGGAAAACCGTATGCATACGTGACCATACGCAATTCGCTTCATATGCGGACATACACTGCAGATATACGCTCACGGAAAACTATGTAATCCCGGCCTTAAAGTGAATTCACATCTGCGCTCAGGGTTCCACATCCTGCAGGAAAGGGGAATTCCCGCAGTTGAATGGTTCCATTTCTGGATGGAACCAAACAGCGCTGGGTGGCCTCATTGACTATAATGGGGTCCGCCCGCTTTCCGCCCAGATGCCCGGCTTTTGGATGGAAGAAAAAGCGCTGCATGCAGCGCTTTCCCTTCTGGTATTTTGAGCCGGTGATGGAACCTCCAGCCGGAGGTTCTGATGTAGATGTGAAATCGACTGTGTGGTGGATACCCACATGGAGTGAACATAATAGGCCTCAAACAAATCCACCACAAAACCTGCATGTGTTACCAACTATTTACATGACACATTTATTGGGCCAGGTAAAAGGGCCAACAATCATCAGATGATTAGCAAAACACTCGTTCGTTAGCTGACCTGACTGTTTATGTGCGCATAAAGACGTATGTGCAGCCAACCAATGACAACTGTACGGGGACAAATGATGCTACATACCCCTTAACGCCACAGGACGGTACAGTTACATCCTGCGGATTGTGCTGCGCAATTTCCCGCGACTGGTGCGGTCTCTTCCATTCCGTGTAAAAGCTCTCTCACTTATTTTGATTTGTTTTATAATTTTTTACTTGTTAACAGTAAAGCAAATGAGACTAAATGGCTTATAATCCGGCGCACAACGCTCTGCGGCGAACAGGAGGATTATAATATCTAAAATGCAATCTGTTTTATTTGTGTGTTCCTTCCTGACGTCCTAGAAGGCCGCACAACACGGTCTGTGGAAACCCTCCTGGGAACCCGCGGCAGATCCCCCGAGGGGATGCGCTCACTTGGCCACGAAGTACAATTTACATTCAAAGCAGATAAGCAATCACATGTCAAATGTCCGGGCCTGAAACTAGCAACTAGATGGTAGCCCAGCGAGCCCGGAGCCGAGGTCTGTGCGGGATTAGCTGCGAAGTGATGGGGACACAAAGGGGACAACTTTTTTTTTTTTTTAAAGATTCTTGAGCTCTTTGTGAAAGTACAAACCTACTTCTCAGGCTGTGAACGGGAACGTTTACTGATTAACCCATGCCGTTCCAAAGTCCACTCTGGTTTTTGACTATGGAGATAGTAATACAATACTCAACAGTAGCATGATAGACCGATTTTTTTTTTTTTCTTCTATAAATTAGCCTGTGTTCTCACGGGACAGAAATCTCACGGCTTGGCTACACCGAAAAACTGCGAGATTTCCGAGAGAGACGCAGCTTTGGAGCGGTTCGGCCACCGGCATTCCATTGCGGCTTTCTCTCCCCATAGAGAGGAGTGAGGCCACAGCGGAAAACAAAATTGACATTCTGCGGCTGTCAATTCCACGCCACATCTCCGGTTCCACCCAGCTTTGCCTCAACGGATTAGCCGCCCCGTATGGACGAAATTTTTGCAAAATCTTGTACACATTGCTTGCTAATCCCGGGAAATCCGTCCCATGTGAACCTAGCCTAAGGCTATGTAGCTAATTATCTATCTACGCCACTTAAGGTGCTTTTAGACGGAACGATTATCTTGCAAATGAGCGAAAGTGAACAATGTAATCGTTGAGTCTGAAGCGTGCCAACGGCGAACGATAATCGTTCACTTTTCACTCGTCGCTCATTTTATGCAGGTATTAAAAACATTATTGGCTCATTTGCTTATCGTTCGGTTTAAGCAGCGTTCATTCTGTCCCTCTCATACAGCCAATATGAAATACTGAACAAGTCTGAAGGATTTGTCGTTTGAACGAGCCGACGATGTATCCGGGATCCTTACATTCCAGGGTTTTAAAGCCTTAAGAACTTCTATTATATATATGTTTTTTTGGTTTTTTTAGAATACCAGATAATTCCTATCCTGCTTCAGGGCGACTTCACACGGGGGTATGTGCAAATGCGCACACTTTAGTGCAACATATTTGGGCTATGAACGAGGTTGATTTGCATGCGTATGAGCGCATTTTACTGTGGTTTTTACGTATGCATGTTTATTTGCGTGCAGCAGACAAACGCACCCTGATTTAAATGGCTATTTAGCTTAATGAGGTCCAGATGTGCTCCTTTTTTTTTCCATGGAAGTGCTTAGCGTATTTTGCATTTGTTCATGTATTGAGCGCACATTTGCGCACTTCCCATAGACTTTAATGAGGAACCCTCAGTGCGCAAATGCGCACAAAAATAGAGCAGGTCCTACTTACGGAACGAGAACGAACCTTTGCAAATACATCCATGTGAAGCTGCCCCTTACACCAGCGTTTTTACACAGCTATTTAGCTGCGATATTCGGGCGCATGAAAAAAATCACACCGTCAAATCATCAAAACAACCGTCTTCAGTCGCCAATGTTTCATGCTGCCGGAAAAGATAGGTCTTGACTAGAGATAAGCGAGCATGTTTGTCTGAGCTTGATGCTCGTTCGAGCATTAGCCTGCTCGATGCACCCGTTACTCGAGCCGAGCACCACGCGGTGCTCGAAAAAATTTCGCCCTCTCCTCCCCACGTTTTCAATGGAGCTGCAGCTGCTGCCGGCGACATAATTGAAAACAATGGTCTGCCGACACCCCTGAATTGTTTTTCATGTAAGGGCTTTAAACATAAGCTCTTCCCTGAAAAACAATAATTTTAGTGTAAATAAAATAAACTTACTGCTGCCATGTCCCCCGTGGGGATAAAGAACACATCTGCCGCATGCAGCAGATGTTTCCTTTATGCCCGCTAGTAAAAAGAATTCCCTGCTGCTACATCTGCCTCATCTGTGACAGATGCAGCAGAGGAATTCTTCAATTCCCTATGTCATGTGTGACAGCTGCAGTAGAGGATCCTGCTGCCGACACCCGGCAATTGTTGGGAAGGGCTTTAAACATAAGCCGTTCCCTGAAAAAGAATAATTTTAGTGTAAAACAACAAACAAAAAAACAACTTGCCTGTCCGCTGCTGCCATGTCCTCGTGGGGATGAAGAACACATCTGCCGCATGTGGCAGATGTTTCCTTCATCCCCACGAGGAAAAAGAATTCCCTGCTGCACCTGCCGCATCTGTGACAGATGCAGCAAAGGAATTCTTCATCCCTGCGGGAAATAAAGAACTCCCTAGCACAGCTGTCACAGATGACAGCTGTGGTAGGGGAGCCAGCTGCCATGAATTCATGAATGGGTGAGTGCTGCCTCTGATTGGCTAAGCGCAGGGACCAATCAGAGGCAGCTCTCAGTTGTCATTCAATAGCTGAGAGCTGCCTGCTAAATACTACTGAGAACAGTGCACGGAGAAGAGTCAGCTGGATGTGGCTGAGCCCCAGCAGCTGAAGAAAGGTGAGTATTAGTTTTTTTTATTATTATTTTATTCACCATTTCTTCTTGTTTTTCAGGGAAGGGCTTATGTTTAAAGCCCTTCCCTGAAAAACAATTACTGGATGCCAGCAGCAGGATCCTCTACCGCAGCTGTCATCTGTGACGGCTGTGGTAGGGAATTCTTCATTCCCCGCAGGGATAAAGAATTCCTTTGCTGCATCTGGTAAGTTGCGGCAGATATGTTCTACATCCCCGGGGGAACATGGCAGCGGTGGAGAGGTAAGTTTATTTATTTATTTTTTACACTAAAATTATTGTTTTTCAGGGAAGGGCTTATATGTAAAGCCCTTCCCTGATAAACAATTCATGGGTACCGGCAGACCATTGTTCTGCTGCTGCTGGCGGCTCCATTGAAAACAATGCAGAGCAAGGATCACCTTGAAAAATGCTCGAGTCTCCCCTTGACTTCAATGGGGTTCGTTACTCGAAACGAGCTCTCGAGCATTACAAAAAGCTCAGCTCGAGTAACGAGCACCTGAGCATTTTGGTGCTCACTCATCTCTAGTCTTGACCTATCTTTTGAGTAAAACGCTGGAGGCTCCCATGGACTGCTGATGAGCTGATTCCCATTGCTGCTGCTGTTATAGACAGCAGACAAAGCAGAAAGCACTGACTATAGCGCAGCGGCCTGGGTTGGTATTACAGTGCAGCTCTCGTTGTATTCAATGGGAGCTGCACCTGCAATACCAAATCGGGATGCTGCGCTATAGTCAGCTCTTAGGCTGCTTTCACACACGATTTTACCACGATGCGACAGCGCTACAAATCACATGTATGTGAAGCCCGTGCTTTCCAATGTGTTCCCTCACATTAGCCATGTTTTGTAGGCTGCTACATTGTGAGAAAAATAAATTGCGGCATGCTCTATACAGCCGCGATTTGCGATGTTTTGCAGCCCATGTTTCCCTATAGAGCCTTCCTTTATATTGTATTGTACAAAAACAATGCAACTTTTAGGCTGGGTTCCCACGGGACGAAAATCCTGCGAAAATCTTGCAGCTTGGCCGCACCGAAAAGCTGTGATATTTCCATGGGAGAGCCGCGGGTTTTGGAGCAGCCGGCATTCCCTTGCAGCTTCTTCTCCCCATAGAGAGGAGTGAGGCTGCAACAAAAGAAAAAAAAAATTGACATGCTGCGGCTTTCAATTCTGCGCCGCATCGCCGGTGCTATCCGGCTTTGCCGCGATGAATTGGCCGCCACGTGTGGACGAGATTTTTGCAAAATCTCGTCCACATGGCTGGCTAATCTCGGGATTAGGAGCCGTGGGTGGATTTGCCACCCAGAAATTCCGCACGGAATTTCCGCAGCAAATACGTCCCGTGTGAACCCAGCCATAGGGATAGGAAGTCCTACTGTTTGAGTCCTAAAATATTTCCTAGCTGCCTAGGGAAAAAAAACAATGCATCACCTAACAGGCGCTGTCCGCTCAATGCGATGGCTTTGATTGGTTCATCGAGCGCTGCAGTGCTAAGCCGTGGCGCTCAAGAACCAATTACAGCCAGCCCTTCCTGGAGGCGGGGTTTTTGAGCCCTTTGACCAGGAAGCTCTGGCTGAAGACTACAAACAAGTGCCGGAGCTGCGGAGGAGAAGTTCGTCGGAGTGGCCAGAGCCTGTTGGGTGATGTATTGTTTTTTTTTTGTTAAAGGTAGTAAGGCTTAATTTCAGGGTAGCTCTTATATTTCAAGCCCCCTGAAAATCCCAGCAAAAGAGGGCGACAAAGTCGCATGACTTGTAGCGCCACGAAATCGCGATATCACCGCGAGAAAACGCAGTGATATCCCACAGAACATAGCTGCAAAATTGCTGAAATTTTCTCACAGTCCATGTGGAAGTGGCCTTACTGCTTCCTCCTCTGAGCATAATGACTGGCATTGGTGGGAATTCCTGTAGGGATCATGTATGTCCTGTCGGTCATTAATAGAAAAGTTAAGTACATCCCCATATTCATACATAAATGAATTACAAATTGTGTTCCTCTTGACCTAGAAGCAAGTAAATAGGCAATAATTAACCATGAAGACCATTGTGACTGGCACTCAGGAACCACAGTGACAGTAACTGCACCAGTCAGGCCGGGTTCACAGCATCATTTTATTTTCCATTTTTCGGCTCCATCCCAAGAGCAGAAAAACTGGAAAACAGCTGATCGAGTAAAATCCCCACTTTTTCCATATTAGTTCGTTCTAGCTCCACCTGGATTCAGTTTTTTTTTTTTTGCTATTGACTTCACTGGATCGTCAAAAAACCTGAAGGGTTTCCGCTTGCTTCGGTTGCATTTAGTTTAGCTTTAACTGCACAAATAGCGCATTATGCAATATGATCCGTATTTTTCCATTAGAAAACAATAGTCAAACAGAGGTGAGAACACAAAAAATAGGTCATGCTACGTTAAAAAAAACGACTGCGAAAATTACAACCATGTGAATAGATGCATAGATTTACATCAGCTCCGTATTACTCTCCATAAAACACGGACCGAATACAGAGCTAAAATACGCTCGACTGAAAGCAGCTTAATGATGGATGGAAGAAGGCAAATGTGAATCAAGCCTTAGGGCTCATGGCCACGACCGTGTTTTCAGCACATATTACCGCCACGATTCACGGACGCGGGATATATGGTGAATGGAGTCAATGAAAGTCAATGGACTTTCATTAATCCATGCGCATCGGCGTGTAGACATTGGATATCAATACGCAAGATAAATAAATCACAGTGCGCTCTATTTCTCTGCATTCGCATGCAGCATTAGCCCTATACACTTGTATGGGCAGCGTGTAATACGCTATCCATATGCAATACATTGCTTACGGACAGAATTCGCACACGCATCCCTGCTTTGAACAGAGTTGGAAATTTTTTTTAAAAGTCTGACGGCTCTCTTTATGGCTGTAAAATCCGTAAAACAATGCAGGAAGCCCCTAGGCGGTTTACGTATACACTGTGGGCATGAGCCCTTGGGCTGAGTTCACACTAGCATTTTTTGGCGGATCCATTTTACAAAAAACGGAAATATACAAAAAAGTGAAACTGAAATGAACGAAAAGTTGTTTTTTGTTTTTTCGGGTTTTCTTGGTGGATCCATCAAGCGAATCCTTCAAAAAAGCGGAAAGCATGCTTCATGTTCATTTCCTTGTCAATTCTGTTTTGTTGCATTATAAACGTATCCGTCTTGGTCTTCTTTGTCTCGTTTCCTCTGTGCACGCTCAGAAGTAAAACCTCGCACAAAAACAGAAAGGAAAGATGGATGAACACGGATTACCCGTATTTTCCATTATTTGTCCCCCATTAACTACAATGTAGAAGAAAAAAAGGTGGATCCGTTTTTTTGTTTTATTTTTTGAACTGGGAACAAAAGTGCCAATGTCTGCGCTTATGTTCCAGTACAAAAAAAACGGATTGAAACTAAGGCCACTCTCACACACCAGTTTTTACCACGATTAGCGCGGTGTCCCGAGCGCTGCGCTAACCGTGGTACAACACTCTCATTCATTTCAATGGGGTTTCGCAGAACTGCATTCAAATGCGGTGTTTTTAACGCCGTGATTTTCAGGCACTGTCTGTTTTTATTTTCGAGTGTTTTAGTGCTTTTTAATTTTTAACCCACCTCATCACCCATCACAATGATGGTATGTTAAAAAGCGCTGTTAAAAGCTGTGATATGCATTCAAAAACGCTACTCAAAATTGGGGTAAAAATGCTACAATTTTGAGCAGCATTTCCAGAATGCATGTGTGAGACTGGCCTTAAAGGGGTTTTGTCAAAAAAAACAAAAAAACTATGTTTTTATACTTATTTCTTCCAGGCAGTCTGCTTACCGCATCTTCAACTCACCGATCCTCTCCTGGCTCCTCCAGTCCCCCCGTATCACCTCGCCGCAAGCCATCCGGATCCTCTTAGTATAGCAACTCTCGCCGTGAGACAGCTCACATGTGCAGTCTCGGCATAGTATTCAGCGCTCCCTGTTAGGCAGTGAACACTACGTCACTAGTGACGTAGCGTACATTGTCCTGCAGGAAGGAGAATGCTGGCAATTTACGTAACGTCACCGGGAGAAGAATTCGGCCGACTAGAGGTGATGTGATATGGGGATTTCAGGAGCCAGGAGAAGATCAGTGAGGAGAAGATGCGGTAAGTAGACGGTTGCCAAGACGTGGACCACTTTTTTTTTTTTTTTTTTTTATTCGTTTTATTTATTGAAAAATTTGCAAAGTACAGAATCAAAGAAAAAACTTTGTCAGATATATGTCAATAGATACATAGTTATTGAACTGTGTACGATTTAATACAGTAATTGCTGCCGTACTATTTGAATAAATTGTTTGAACATTTATAACAATAAACTTTTAACTTATTTTTTTTTTTTAAACCGTTCCGTTCTGTCTAATACTGATTTTAAGAAAAGAAAATACTACAAGTCTTCAAGCGCTTGTTGGTAAGGGTGGAGGGGGAGGGAGGGGGATTATGGGGGGTGGGAATGGAATTGGGGCTCAAGGTTTATTCTGTAGACAAGGTGGAATGGGAGTCTATCCAGATACTCCACACTTTTTGAAATTTGCTCGTGCAGCCTCTGTTCTGAAAAATAATTTTTTCATAGGAGATTACGGTATTCACTATTTGAATCCAGTGTGGAATTGAGGGGGGTTCTGCAGCCATCCATTTCATGGCTATCACCTTACGTGCTAAGAATAGCATCTTCTCGAGAAAAGTGCGGGTGTGGTATGGCCCCACCTCCTCCTCCAGTAGGCCAAATAATACCATCTTAGGGTCTAAGTTAACAGTAAGTGGGGGAGGGAGTAGTGAATTTATGAGGTCAACAATTTGGGACCAATATTCGTTGACAAGGGGGCATTCCCATATCAGGTGCCAAAAATTTGCCTCCGGCTGGCGGCATCTGTGGCAGGAGTTAGAGGATATATTGCCAATTTTGTGAAGATGGCGGGGGTGAGATAGGCTTGATGTGTTATGTACAACTGAATCAATTTGTTATTTATGGCAGGGGAGACCGATAGGTGGGATTTAGAGATGTCTTGCCAGTCTTCAGGTGTGAGAGATGGAATGGTTTGCTTCCATTTGTCATACACTGAAAGTGGATTGTGATCTATTTTAGCCGAGAGAAGGTGCGAGTAGAGAGCCGAGATTAGCCCTTTGGGCCCTTGGGATTTAAGGATGCCGATTATGGGAAATTTGGATATTTGAGTTGAGGTGGGTGGAAATTGAGAATTCAGCGCATGCCTCAACTGGAAGAATCTGAATAATTGGAGATGTGGGGATTGCAGCCTGTCGCGTAGTTGAGTGAATGTAGGGAGTGTCTCGTCCGTGTACACATCATCCAGTGTGTGTATCCCCTGAGACACCCAGTATTGTGGGTCTGGGACCGATTGTAGTGCAGTGAAACCGGGATTGTTCCATAAGGGAAGTTCAGGTGCCGTGGACCACTTTGTTGCACGTGAGACCACAAGGTGGTTACGATGGTTGTCACGGGTTGCTCTGTGATCTCTCCCCGGCAATGGCGAAAAAACGTGGCCAGCTCAGTCACACACAATGTAAAATAATACAGACAAATGGTAAATGATGATAATTAGTCCCAAACTGTGTTGTCACATGACGCCAGTACCTCTGTTCCAACAAACGAATGCTCATCGTTAAATAAGAGCGTCCACAAACCAAAAAGATTTGTAAACCGGGGGTACACTGTTTCTCTTTACTCACTGAATCCAACTTTGATTCTTTCAGGAACAGCACAAGTTAACAGTCTTAGACACAACACTTCTGACAAACGTCTTCTACTTCCATTTGGTTACTCACACACATGCTGTTTTAGGAGGCACTTTTGCTTTCCGTAATCTAGATGTCCTCAATCCCAGTTATCTGAGGTACGATCCCCGGGGGTCCTCTCATCACACTGTGGGGCAACATACAACTCTTGCGTCCTTTCCTTGCATCTAGATACTCCTCATGAATCATCATAGCAGGGGTTTCTACTATTGTGTTTCCCTGAAAATAAGACAGTGTCTTATATTAATTTTCATTCAAAAAGGTTTAACTTTTTTTACATGTATAGCTGCCTGGACACTATTTAAATTGACTTTTTTAATTAACTGTTAGCGGGGCTTAATTTTGGAGTAGGGCTTATATTTCAAGCATCCTCAAAAAGCCTGAAAAATCATTTTGCATCCTCAAAAATTCTGGAAAATCATGCTATGTCTTATTTTCAGGGAAACAGGGTAGGTGCTTCAGTTCCTGAAGGGAAGAGCATCTCACGGTAAATGCTATAGGCCCACAGCTCTGCGTAGGCAGAAGCAAAAGCGATCTTCAGCCTCCCTCTAACACATCCTCCTCCATCGATTACATCTCTCTCTCTGACTCCGCCTACTTCTGCTACATTCCCACAATACAAAACATAACCAATAAGTTAAGTGAAACAGGACTGCCACAACAAAGCTTGTTAGCACTACACTGAGCACAAACGAACACTGATACACACAAACACATAAAAGACAGCTTACACATAACGAACTATAATAAAGACACCCCAACTCTGGGCCACAAGTAGACTGCCTGGGGAGGAATAGGTAAGTATTCATTTTTTTTTTTTAAATGACAAAATCCCTTTAAGGTCTTTGGTAATGAATTTCTATGGGCAGGAAAACTGAAACGTTTTCTTTCCTTTTCGCTGTTCCCACGATAGCTAGATGGAAAGCAAAAATGCTAGTATGAAATGGCCCTAAATTAACTTTCTTTGTCGTCCAACACTTCCATTAAGTGCAATGCGTTCCTATCTTGGAGGAACCTACAATGATCAGCCATAATATTAGAACCACTTGCCTAGTATTGTGTAGGTCTCTTTCCAGTAACGTAGCTTTAACCCATCGAGGCATGGCCTCCACAAGACCTCTGGTTGTGTCCTGTAGTATAAGACTTTGGCAGGAGAGCCTTTTATGTGCTGTAAGTTGTGAGCTGAGGCCCTGTGGAATTTGGAGGCCAAGTCATCACCTTGAACTCTTCGTCATCATTCCTAAATAATTTTTGCAGTCCATCGGGGTTCATTATCCTACTGAAAGAGGACACCGCTATTGGGGAATATCACTGCAATTGAAGTATTTTTGGTCTGTATAATGTCTAGCTGGTTGATATGTGTCAAAGTGACATCCAAATGAATGCCCAGACCCAGAGGATCACACCGCCTCCTCGAGCTTGTCCTCTTCTCATAGTACATGCTGGTATCATCTCCACGCACCTGGACATTCCCATGATAGAACACATGATTCATCAGAGCAGGTCGCCTTCTTCCCTTGCTCCATAGTCCAGTTCTGATGCTCACATGCCCATTGTAGGCACCTTCAGTGGTGAACAGGGGTCATCATGGGCATTCTGAGCAATCTGCGGATACACAGCCCCATGCACAGTAAGCTGCAATGTCCTGTGTGGTGTAACACCTTTCTATCATTCCAATAGTAACTTTTCCAGCAATTTGTACTTTGCTGTACTTTGCAATTTGTTTATTGTAGCTTTTCTGTGGGATCGGACCAGACAGGCTAACCTTTGCTCCCCACTTGTATCGATAGGCCTTGGGTACCGACTCACTAGTCGTCCTTCTTGTCCTGCCTTGTTCCAGTTTTGGCAGCTACTAACCACTGCATACCGGGAACACCCCGTTTTGGAGATACTCTGACCCACTCCCATAGTCATCCCAATTTGACCCTTCTCAAAGTCACCCAGATCCTTATACTCATTTCTTCTGCTTCCAACACAGCGACTTGAAGAACTGACTGTTCACTTGCTGCTTAATATATCCCATCCCTTGAGAGATGCAATTATCATGAGATAATAATCAATGTCATTCACTTCATTCTCTCAGTGGTTTAAATAATTATAACTCAGTATTTCTCAAACTCCTCCAGTCCTCACGACTCCCCAACAGGTCAGGATTTAAGGATATCCTATTGAGAGAACACCTGAGGGAATGTCTGAGGCACTGGCAATAATTGAGGAAATCCTGAAAACCTGACCTGTTGGGAAGGGGAGGGGTAAGGACTGGAGTTTGGAAAACTCTGTTATTACTGATTGGAGTATAACTCTGTTGATTTTGAGCTTGCTGATTGATGGATATAATACTAGGAGTAGTGTTATACTTACATATATTAATAGCTATTGGCCAAATGCTCTTTGGGCCGACAGCAAGTTTTACAGGCCCTCACCCTTCCATATAGGTGGTCTTAAAAGGAAAAGGTGAATAAGGGTACCTTTACACTGAGCAGACAGCCTCTTGAAAAAGTTGTTGAAGCGTAGGAACGATAGTTGTTTGAAAACTTCTTACATAGAGTGCTTGCTGTTCACCAAGATATCGTTCATCGGGGGAATCTCCGTGCGAATTCATGCACAAATCTTGCACAAATATGAGCCCCAATGTCTTGAATGGGGTCATACACGCATAGCGCCATGATGCGGGGGAAAAAATTGCGGCATGTCCTATCTTTGGGAATGCCCTCACATCGCATCACCCATTGTTTCAATGGGGCCAGCAAAGCATCACGTTGGAGGATTGCTGCTTCCCCGGTGACTTTGACGCAAAAACGCCTCGCATTTGTGGTGAAATTGCATGTTGGTGAGTGCAATATCGGGCCGAGTGTCACGACCAGATTTTACACTCGGCCGTGTGAAATTGGCCTAAGGGTACTTTTCTACATGGGAAGACTGTTGTTTGTTTAAGGGTCTGATAGTCGTCCCAGCGACTTCCACACAGGAGTGATGGTTGTTTAGGGAATGAAGGTGGAGTGCGTAGCTGATGTCTTCTGGCCACCCGCCTCCATTCACGATGCGCCAGAAGATGACTGCCTGTTTACACTGAGCGAGAAGACGCTCATTAGTCACTTCATTTTAGTGACTAATGAGCGATTTCTCACTGAGTACCCTGTCATCTCCCGCGCTTACATGGGATGTCTATCGCTAGAAATCACTAGTTGGCCCATATAGAAGCACCCTAAAGACCCTTTTACAACAAATGTGACGTCATCACCACCTCGTTTGCAGTGGTACAGCTTATTTAGACAGGAGGAATCGTCATTGGGAATCGTGAACTTCTTGTTCAGTGTTTCACATTCCTATTTGAAAACCTGAACGATCAGCGTTTAAAGAAGACAACGAGCCGATGATGAGTTTTCTGCTGGCCGAAACTCAACGACAAACAATTCTTGTTGGTCTTCAGTCGTTGGCTCGTGTTTAAACTGAAAGATTGCATTCACTTTTGTTCGTTGGAACGGTTTTTGAATCATTCCGTCTAAACGCACCTTAAGCCACTGACAGACACCTATGGTAACAGATTAAAGGGGTTTTCCATTGAAATACTATTGATGACGTATCCTCAGGGTAGGTCATCAATAGTTGACCAGCCGGGGTCCACCGCTTGGGACTCTGACCAATTAGCTGACCAGTGCAAGCTGTCAGCGCCGCAATAACACAAAGGTCGGAGACAAAGCCTCTGCGCCAACCTCTGTGTAGTGGCCGGTGCTTGCAGCTGTAGGCACGGCTCTCATTAAAATCAATGGGAGCTGTGCCTGCAGTTACAAGCGCCACCCACTACATGGGAGGTCGGCCTAGAGACTTTTCGCTCCAAACACACAGCGACTTACCCTGGCCGATCAACTATTGATGACCTAAAATGAAAGGATCCTGTATGGTGAAATCCAATATGGCTGACCCTTCTTTCCTATGATATCTGCTGACGGAGCGGAGTCGCACACCCTATACACATTAAATCGCCTGCCGAAATTGACCGGTTCAATCTACATTCATCTTAGATGTATGGCAGCCTTTATAGAATAGGTCTTAGGAGATCACATACATAGTTTGGTGAACACATCCCAAGACCTTATGGCGTTCTAATTCTTCTCTATTTTCAATTGACAGTGCGGCTTTTCCCATAGTCATCCGGAACCTGAAACCGTCTCATTTATGGAAAAAACCCTCTTTTAAACTTTTGTAGCTCTTCTCATGCACCATTGCTTTATGCTTCCGCAGTCCTAGACCTTTCTTGCTTTACATATTCAGTTGGCCTGGTCTAGACATAAGTAAATTAGAGCTAACATTGTAAGCCAATTAGTGGTAATACAGACAGTTATTCTTTGTATTGCGGCAAAAAGTGACACTTCGTCGTGACCAAAGAAGAAAAACGGAGAGGTAGCGGCTTCATCACGTATGGACATTTACGAAGAAAATAAAGTTTTTGTGGAAAGTGTTACCCACAAAATGTAGACAAGAACCCAGACTTCTTTTAAAGCTGATCACGAATATAATTATATGCAGTGATGACTGTACTGTCCCTTTAAATCAATAATAAAAAAAAAATGCCCCTCATGCTTCGTGTTTTTCATCTAGCACCTTTCAGGATGAATAGTTTTCTGACGAATTAGCACAAAAAAGATTGTCTCCATAGTTACTGATTTTAATAGAAAGGCCTAGGAATAAATTGACATTAAAACTGAAGCTTTCTGTAGGAAAAAAAAATGGATGAGTGCCCCAGAACGGCAATCATTTTACAAACATCAAAAGTTGCATTGGAAGCTACTGATCTTAACCCCTTTGGATCTCTTTCAGCAAAAATACAAAACCTACATTTTGCAATATGCCTCTAGCCAAAAAATGCCAGCAGGTGAAAAAGTATTTACATCGCTGTGCGTATTGTGCGTGAAATAAGATATGCTGTTCCTATAGCAACAGTGAAAGCATTGTGACAGTTCAAATGTTATCGTACTTTTTTGGAAGATTTTGGCTCCCGTTTTTTTTGTGTCTATTCCCAGTTATTAGCGACATAGGACAGATATAAAAATGGACTTTGCTGATCATTGAAATTAAAGTAAAACGCGTTGCTGTTGGTTGTGATACTTTTTGGCTCCATTTCCAAATCTCAAAAAGTTTTAGACCTCAGTAAAGTTTAATGGGCTTTTGTGAAAAGGAACAGTAAGAGAAGGCGGATGTCTTGTATGCTATGAAGCCCCATATGTTACGGCACTCTGCCCCCCGAGCGCCAGTTGGGGTGCCCTGATCTCCTGCACCCCACTGTCCCTGCCTACTTGCCTCGGCCCTGGCTAACCCCAGGCGGACAACTGGGCGGCAGTCCCTGCACTGGCTAGGGACCTGGCGACTGCCTAGCTGGAACTACTAACAGGGGACAGAGTGCCGACAGAAGAGGCAGGTGTAACAAACCAACAAAACTTACAAGTACAAGCAGGGCTGGAGATGGAGCTCACAGGCAGATAGACAGGACCCGAATAGCAACTAGTGCTGACTGGGACAGACCAGACTAGGGGCTAACAGGACCAACAGAAACAGGCTGAGAAAGGATAGCAGGGCTGACAGACAACTAGTGACTGGCTGAGGAAAACTGCAGACAGACTGACTAGCTGAAAGCAGAACCAATAACTGGCAGTGAGCTCACATCACTGCCAGTCTCTTAACCACAAGGTTCCGCCCCCGGGCGGAGAGTGGGAGGAGGCAACTCCACCCACTGCTGTATAAGACGAACGGAGGAGTGCGGGCGGCACCCTACGGGTGGACACGCCCATGCCGCCGCCCACCGGCCGTCCCAAGCTGCTGGGATAACCTCGACACAGGGCTCCAGGCTGCTGGAGCCGACGCCGGAGCGACGCGCGCCGACTGCGGGATCCCGTGCCGCGCTGTATGGTAACATTACCCCCCCTCTGACGGGGGACCTCCGGGCCCCCGGAAACTCGACCAGGCTTATCCAGGAGGCGGCTGCGAAAACGCTGTACCAACCCGAGAATGTGACCCACCTGGGCGGTCACCATGGGCTGATCCTCAGGTCCATGACTTCGGTAGTCTGTGGCTGCCCCATTTCCTTCAGGGCCAACCGTTGACATATCGTCATGTTTCAGGTCGTCTTCCGAGTCAATGTCCAACCATTCACCACTGTCTTTTGACCCATCCTCGCTACCAATGACGCTGCCTTCAAAATCTGAGGCATCTCCAACTTTAAAATCACTGTCATCTGAGCTATCATACTCCAAAAAACTCTTCCGGGCCCCCAAATATTGTAAGGTTCCTGTAGCCCGGCGAGAATCCAGGATCTCCTGGGCCTCGTATTCAACTTCATCACGGACCGGGGTGGGCGGCGGGGGACCGGAGGTGGGCATCACCGAAGGGACAACAGGTTTCGACACAGACTTATGGAACCCCCTGCGACCCCTCCTTTTGCGATTTCCAGAGGACCGGTACCCCTTCTGTCCCGCCCTGTACGGCTCAACCACCGACAGACTCTCCTCACAACGCAACTGCATACGAGACCCCACCCCTTTCTTCCGTCCCCCCTGCAGGGCATCGGTGGCGACATCAGCAGCAGGGCAGGCGGACGGGGTGTGAAGGTAAGTGGGACCTCGGGGACTGAGTGCGGTCTCGACTGAGCAGGGAGGATGGGAAGCGCGATGGCTATGGCAGAACGGGCCCCACTGGGTTAGCTCCCCAGTGGCCCAATCGAATTGGGGGTTATGCAACGCCAGCCACGGCATCCCTAGTACCATGTCTACCGACATTTTCTCCATTACCAGGAATGATAGACCTTCCGAATGGCGACCCCCCACAGTGAGTTGTAACACTGGGGTCCTCCATCGTACCAAGCCCGAAGCCAGAGGAGTAGCATCAATGCTAGCAAAACGAATTGGCGTCTTCAGCGCCAAAAATTCCGCCCTCAGGGGCTCAACAAGACGCATGCTTACCAGGTTAGCGGCTGCTCCGGAATCAATAAATGCCTGCCCTAGGCGGGAGAAGTTCCGGAATCTAACCTGGCAGGGTATTAGAAGTCTAGGACGTACCTGTGGTCCTAGGCGACCCTCCCTGCAATCGCCTAGGACTGGGAGTCTTTCTGCCGATTCGGACTGTGGGCGCTGAGGCCTCAGGGGGCAGGTTATCACCCGATGTCCAGCTTTCCCGCAGTAGAGGCAGAGATGATGCAATAACCGAACTCGGCGTCGCTCCTTGGGGTCCAGCGGGTCCAGTTCCATAGGTTCGGGAACAGAGACTGGTACGGAAGAGGAAGGAACCGGACAAACGACCTCCCTGACTCTACTGGTCTGCCTGTCCTGCTTCCCAGCCCTGAGCCTCCTATCTGCCTTCACCGCTAGCTCCATGGCCTCCTTTAAGGACCTGGGAATGGGATGGGAGATCAACAGCTCTTTGACCGCGTCCGAGAGACCCTGCAGAAAAACGTCCTTCAGGGCACTCTCGTTCCATGCAGTGTCGCCCGCATAGCGTCTGAAACTGGAGCAATAATCCTCCACACAAAGCGACCCCTGATGCAGCGCCAGCAACCGTGAAACCGCCAACCCCACTCGGTCCGGCTCATCAAAGATGCCCCCGAGTTCCTGAAAAAAGGAGTCCACCGACTGCAGGGAGGGGGAACCCTCGGGAATAGAAAAGGCCCAAGTCTGGGCAGAGCCCCGCAGCAGGGACATTATAAGCCCGACCCTCTGGGCCTCTGAGCCCGAAGAACGGGGACGCATCCGAAAAAACAGGCGACACGCCTGTTGAAAAACGAAAAACTTGTTCCTCTCCCCAGAGAACACCTCGGGGAGAGGGCACTTGGGTTCGGGACTGGTAAAGGCGTTCTGCCCCTGCGACAACGCCCACTGCTCCTGGGCCACCATGCGAGCTGACAAATCCCGGATCACCGGCACCAGGTCTTGCAGCTGGTTTGCAAGGGCGCTGATCGCCGCCATGAAAAAAAAGGTATTTTAAAGGCCAGTTATTATGTTACGGCACTCTGCCCCCCGAGCGCCAGTTGGGGTGCCCTGATCTCCTGCACCCCACTGTCCCTGCCTACTTGCCTCGGCCCTGGCTAACCCCAGGCGGACAACTGGGCGGCAGTCCCTGCACTGGCTAGGGACCTGGCGACTGCCTAGCTGGAACTACTAACAGGGGACAGAGTGCCGACAGAAGAGGCAGGTGTAACAAACCAACAAAACTTACAAGTACAAGCAGGGCTGGAGATGGAGCTCACAGGCAGATAGACAGGACCCGAATAGCAACTAGTGCTGACTGGGACAGACCAGACTAGGGGCTAACAGGACCAACAGAAACAGGCTGAGAAAGGATAGCAGGGCTGACAGACAACTAGTGACTGGCTGAGGAAAACTGCAGACAGACTGACTAGCTGAAAGCAGAACCAATAACTGGCAGTGAGCTCACATCACTGCCAGTCTCTTAACCACAAGGTTCCGCCCCCGGGCGGAGAGTGGGAGGAGGCAACTCCACCCACTGCTGTATAAGACGAACGGAGGAGTGCGGGCGGCACCCTACGGGTGGACACGCCCATGCCGCCGCCCACCGGCCGTCCCAAGCTGCTGGGATAACCTCGACACAGGGCTCCAGGCTGCTGGAGCCGACGCCGGAGCGACGCGCGCCGACTGCGGGATCCCGTGCCGCGCTGTATGGTAACACCATATTGGTGTTATGGGGTCAATGAAGAGGAGAGCAGATAATATTGGCTTACGTTTTTTTCTAATGAAGGGTCATAGGGTTAGCCAAAAATGAAAAGAACTGGATGTTAAAGCGACCTTATGATTTTGGGTCAAAAGTTTGTCTGGGACAGGAGCGCTAAAGGTATATTAACTGCAGTTTATTCTCTATTGTCTCTCCAATCCACTAGTTTCAGGCTGTGTTTTGGTTGTCTCAGATGGTTGCAGCAATTTTCTAACCTAATGCACATTTTGCACTGCTCTCTGATTGGCCAGTGATGATCACATGAGCAGCTCTGGCCAGTCAGAGAGCAGCTGTTGTGCATTAGTAGTCTAACACTATCAATGCAATGCAGGGATTAGGTAGTTTAAAAATTATATTGGCCATCCTGGAAAGCCAAATTCAGTACCCAGAACTGGCGGATCAGAGAGCCGGCAGGGACAAACAATTGCAGGTAATCTACCCCCCTCTCCTCCACCATTTATGGGGCAGAATCTTGTCCTGAAACGGGAGGGTCACCTTAACTTTCTTTACTACAAGGAACAAAATAAGTTTCACCATCAACTAATCACTCCTAGTCTGTGATTGAATCTGTTTTAGTGTTTTCTTTTCAACTTTTCAACTATGCTCGTCAATCATTCAATTGGTCCATTTATGCAAGAAACAGAACTATAGGGATACAGTCAAGATGGCTTAAAGGGGCTTTCTAGACCTTTTTCTTTAATTGATGACCTATCTCCAAGATAGGTCACCAGATCAGATTGGCAGGAGTCGGATAGCTAGCACCCCTGCCGATCAGCTGTTTCTCAAACTGCTGCCCCTGAACGAGCTCCTTCTAGTGTGCAGCAGCCCCGAAATGCTACTATAGACTCTCTTCCATTGAAGGTCTGAGCTTGCACAGTGTACAAAACTGTAATACTTCTGGTCGCTGTGGCTTGTAAAAACAGCTGATCCTTAGGGGTGCCGGGTATCAGACTGCCGGCAATCAGATATTGATGACCTATCCTAAGGATAAAAAGGGTTTTGAAAATCCCTATAAAATTAGTTTTCTCTTCAGTACTGTTGTTCTACCCAAAGCATTGGATGCTGGCAGGAGCAGAAGGAAATTGGGGCAGGATGAAACGTTTTCTTGGTGTCCAAGTATCCAGTATCTCAGATGCATTTCCTATAGTGAAGCTGGACGCCTGGACTTAGGTTCCGTAAATGCCGAATAAAATAAAACCTTTCTGGGGAGGAAGTTGCATCCCACCATTAGGGACCGCTGTAGCTATACCAACAATTGTACTTTTTAAGACAGTTCTGCGCCGCATTGGTTATTTATTGTTTAATTTAAACCACTTGTCCCTTATATGTATGTATGTGTGTGGGTGCATGCTCTGCCCCTGGTGACATCATCGCAGGTCCTACAGTGTATATAAAACGCAGAGCCTGACCGATAAAAGAACAACACAGTTAGGGCTCTTGGAAGGGGAGGACAAAAATAATAAAATGAAAATACAACTAAGCCGTTATTATCTCAGACACAACTCAGCGATCCTGACAGGAAACACCGACCTACCACCACCACAGAGATCCGGCGGGCTGAAGGACCTGTGATGTCACTGCTGTGAGAGGAGCCGTTCTGGAGTTTGGAAGAAAGTACTGAATACTGGATATGCTGACAGCAGCTACCAGGACCTGTGATGACATCACCATCGTGTGATCACCTGTGTAGGTGGAGTCAGGGATCACATGACCAGGGGCTGATCACTGTATCCAGGAGTCTGCTGTGCTGGTGATGTCTGGAAATCAGGATGGATGTGGATGTACCACAGCTGTGTGTGTGATGTGTGTGTGAATCAGGATGCATATAATAGAGCTATGTGTGTGTGGGAATCGGCATGGATGTAGTGGAGCTGTGTGTGTGATGTGTGGGAATCAGCATGGATTTAGAACAGCTGTGTGTGAAGCAGGATTCATGTAATAGAGCTGTATGTGTAAGAATCAGGATGCATGTAGTACACCTGTGTGTGTCATGTGAGAATCAGGATGCATGTAGTATAGCTGTGTGTGTGTGTGATGTGTGGGAATCAGCATGGATGTAGTAGAGCTGTTTGTGTAATGTCTGGCCATCAGCATGGATGTAGTACAGCTGTGTGTGTCATTTGTGGGAATCAGCATGGATGTAGTATTGCTGTGTGTGTCATTTGTGGGAATCCGCATGGATGTAGTAGAGCTGTGTGTGGGTCAGCATGGATGTAGTACTGCTGTGTGTGTAATGTCTGTGCATCAACACGGATGTAGTACAGCTTTATGTGGGATGTGTGGGGTCAGGGGGGATGTAGTAGAGCTGTGTGTGTGATGCCTGGGTATCAGGATGGATGTAGCATAGCTGTGTAGCGCATTGCGCCAACAGAAACACTGGTAGTATAATTTCCTAATAATTAGTAGTATCTTCCTAACAGGTGAAAGGAAGAACTCTATAGAAGTTCTTCCCTGGCCTGGAAACAATGCAGATCTTAAAGGGGTTGTCCAAGCTATAGCTTATACTCACCTCTCCCCGCTCCCTTTGTATCCTACCCAAGGCCCTGTCCTCTGTGCCCGTGTTTCTTTACAGGCTGCAGTCCTGCCAGGTTTACTTGACGTCACAGGCGATGCAGCAAATGACAGAGCTAAACCACGTCCTGATTTAAATGTCTATTTATTCTAATGAGTTGCAGATGTGTTCTTTTTCCTGCAGAATTGCTGACTGTATTGCGCATCTCCTTGCGTATTGCAGAATAATTCACCACCCCCCTCACACCCCCATCCCCATAGACTTCTATAGGGAACTTTTGTGGGCAGTGTACAAAAAAGTAGAGCATGCAGCATTTTTTTCATGTGCGCGAAATGCGTGTGCAAAAGGAAATGTGATCTAACGTATTTAAGTCTATGGGTTCAATTCTATGTGTATTGTGCGTGCAAAGTTTGCGCACAAAAATACACCCGTGTGAAGGAGCCCTTACACAGAATAAAACCCCCACTTTAAGGGAACTTCAGGAGGTAAGCTGTTTGTGGCAGCACAAATTAAATCAAGAGTACACCCAAAACGCTCTCTCAGTGACCTGTCGATGTAATGCCATCATAAGGCTGGGGTCACACGGGACGTATTCCCGGCAGAAATCTCGCAGTTTTGCCGCAGTGAAAAACTGCAAGATTTCCGCTGGGAAAGCACTGCTTCAAAACCTGCGGCACTTAACCGCGGGTTTTGGAGCGGCTTGGCTGCATGCTTTTCCATTACGGCCTGCGCTCCCATAGAGGAGAGCACGGCCGCAACAGAAAAAAAAAGAATGGAAATGCTGAGGCTGGTGAATGGCCGGCTAATCCTGGGATTGGCGGCTGCAGGTGGATTTGCCGCAGCGAAATTCCAGATGGAATTTTCACAGCAAATCCGCCCTGTGTGAACCCAGCCTAAAGGCTAGAGGGGGCCTACTAGATACTAAGAACCAAAGCCAGGTACTATATCACTCCGTATCCTTTATATACCTTGTAACCGATTACAAAATGGCTTGAAAATCAAAATTGTGGTAGAATCTGCAATTTTGTAGACCTCTTGCTATAGGCTGATAGTGGCCGGATACGTAGACCGTTGTGTGTAGTTTCAGAAAATCCATTCTATATTGTTCTTAGCAGAATATTAATATTATAAACATGGTGGCCGCCGATTTGGGTCCATATTTGTAACATATAACAACTTTCATGTCCCCTCAGCTTAATTTTCAACTCGTGTAAGAAAAGGTACCAAAACATGTGGTTGTGATTTGTAATCCACAGTATCTATCTTAGGCCGAGTTCACACGACCGTATGGTAATACGCTGCGTAAAACTCACAGCATTTTACTAGTGTAGTGAACTGTGTATTGTTGCGTTTTTATTCGAGCATGCGTATTGCACGCATGATGTCCCGCACTGGCTTCCTGGTTTCTTTTCTTTTTTTTCAATTTCCCTCTCATGTCCTATATAAACATGCGTAAAAAAGCGAACACACCCCTAGAGAACAATATGACTTGCGTGAGTAATACGTAATGCGTGCATAACATATGCACATACATTAGCGTGAGTGCAGCCTTACTTATAGTAAAAAGTCATTTTAGGTTAACGAAAGATAGAAACTATTGCTGCTATGTAGATTCTTCCAAATTTCTGCTCTTGCTGCAGACATCTAAACATCCGTCCCCATTCATACCTAAAATATTACAAAATCCTGTATGTATCCTACCAGCAAATGAATGTTAACTTGTTTCTTTGTGCGGATACAAATAATGAATGCATATGGCAAAATAATCAATCAGCAAGCAGCGAGGAGTACAAACAATCCCCCCAGCCTGGGCACCAAAACTATGTGGCCTTTATAGACATCCAGGCCTTTGAAGTTTTAATTGTAAAAACTGAGACACTTGTGTTTAGACGTTTCTATCAATCATGGTTTACCTCCAAGAAAAACCATCTACTCTGCTTAAGATGCTTTTAGACGGAATGATTAGCATCTAAACTAATCGTTCAAATGAGCGAAAGTGAACGATAATCATTCAGTCTAAACGCAGACGAACGATCTAATCATTCGCTTTCCGCTCTTCATTCATTTTATGCAGACATAAAAATCATCATTGGCGCATTCACTAATTGTCCGATTTAAAGAGCGCTCTTCAGTCCGTCTCTGTCGCTTATACTGCGAATGTGACAGACTGAATGATTTCTCATTTGAAGGAGCCAACGATGTATCTGCCGGTATAAACAGGCTGACCGAGTGAACCATAACATCAGTTGGTCAAACAGTAAATTGGATTGTCTAAAACGGCCCTAAGAAAGCGACAGTAGCTCTGTTCTAAGGATGCGGTGCGGGAAAGAAATCGCTGCATGTCCCATCTTTTCATGTTTCATCGCCCCTTTAACCCTTTGCAATACAATTTTGGATTCAGGTTTTCCTAAAAGGCTTTCTCTTTTTGCTGCTATACAACGATGCCATCTGCTGGCTAAAGCCAGTGTGTGTGCGCCAGAGAGGCTCCAACAGCATAGTGGCTGGCAATAGATGGTAAGAATACACTGTCGGACGTCTTCTGATATTGGAGCTGTACAAGCTTCAATCAGAATGTAGGAAGACATCAGACAGTGGATTGGAAAGGGTTAATGCATCCTATGGCTCTCACAGGCCGCGTGATATGAGATTTCCCATTAAAATCAATAGGAAACACTTCTGATCCTCCATCGCACGAGAGGATTGAAATTTCACACATGCGAGGCGAGATGTTTTTGCCTGAAAATCGCCTTGCATCCGCAAGTAAAGCGCTGGTTGCCGAGTGCCATAACAGGCTGAGTTCTCCACATGATATCGCACTGGCCCCTGTGTGTAGGTAGCCTTAGGCCGCAGACACAGCATGAGTAATACACTGTGGTGTTTTACCGTGATTTTGATTGGTGTCTTCGAACGCATGTTACTTCATTCAATAGTGCTTTTTAATGCACCTCATCGTTGTGATGAGAGATGAAAATAGAGTAGACAGCGATCTAGTCTGCGAGGCCCTATTGAAATCAATTAGAACATTATGCTGCTAATCGTGGTAAAGAATCCTGTGGGATTGATTTCAATGGGGCTTTGCATATCCATGATTTTCGTGTGCTCTCTGCACTATTTTCACGCATTTTAGCGCTTTTTAATGCACCTCATCACCCATCACGATGATGGGGTGCATTAAAAAAAAACTATACAGTGTGTTCAAGAATACCGCTCTAAAATGCCACGAATGCAGCATTTTGTGAACGCATGTGTGAGAGCGGCCTAAGGGAGGTCTACTTGCAAGAAGAGAGAGCTAACTAGATTTGGTTATGAAGGAGAACTGTTGTCAATGACCGCTGGGGCCCATGATATAGGGCAGAAGGCAATGTCTCTGCTGCCTCAATAATAGGAAATGCAGCCACATTGCAGAACAACAATATTTTACAGGTATGTTTCATCGGGCCAATAACTTGCAGGGGTCAGTTGCATCATTGAAGGAGACTTGGTATAGCACCAACTTACTCTGCAGCGCTTTCAAGTAATATATTTATTACCCCCCCCCCCCCCCCCCCCCCCAAGCTGGGTACTCATTTTATCGACCTCAAAAGGATGGAAGATTGAATCAACCTTGATCCAGCTACCTAAACCACGCAGAGATTGAACTGGCAACCTTCAGGTCATGAGCGAGAGCTTAGGACTGCATCCTGCTGCCTTAACACTCTGTGTCACACGAGGCCCATTGACCACACTTCGTCAATGTATTTGCACTTTTATTAAAGCATGCTTTTCCAAATTCCACAGTGGTGTTTTGCCTGCTGTTCAACATATTTATTAACCCTTTGCACCAGGGTTGAGTACAGTTTTCACCATGATGTGAGTTTGTAAAAAGTCTATTAAAAGTGAATATGGCATAAATTCTTAGGCTATATCATCAATACCAGATCAGCGGGGGTGCATTCGGGATCACGGACAATCAGCTGATGACAAGTTGCTATAGAAGTTTAGAATGCTCAGAACGCCGTCCGTAGCCCGGTTGCCCAGTGTGGGATCTCATTCGCTTCAGTGGGAGAGAGCTGCAGTGTCAAACCGGACAACAGACCTATGTAAGTAAGTAAAGTAACTCGGCAACAAAACACCAGCTGGGGAGGTAGGTGTCTTGCATAAGAATGTAATCCACTGACTGGTTGTGCTAGTTAGCTGCTAGGCTCAGGTATCTCTCTTGCAATGCGAGCCAGGAGAAAGTTATACCTGCGGGAGTGACCAGTCTGTAAGTGCCAGGCCTGTGTATCAGTCTAACAGCTCGTCTCGTATTAAGACAACATGCGATGAAATCAGATCTGTCTGTCATTTATATTATCTATCTATCTCATATCTATCTATCTCATATCTATCTATCTCATATCTATCTATCTCATATCTATCTCATATCTATCTCATATCTATCTCATATCTATCTCATATCTATCTATCTATCTATCTATCTATCTCATATCTATCTATCTCATATCTATCTCTCTCATATCTATCTCTCTCATATCTATCTATCTCTCTCATATCTATCTATCTCTCTCATATCTATCTATCTCTCTCATATCTATCTATCTCTCTCATATCTATCTCTCTCTCTCTCTCTCATATCTATCTCTCTCTCTCTCTCTCATATCTATCTATCTCTCTCTCTCATATCTATCTATCTCTCTCTCTCATATCTATCTATCTCTCTCTCTCATATCTATCTATCTCTCTCTCTCATATCTATCTATCTCTCTCTCATATCTATCTATCTCTCTCTCTCATATCTATCTATCTCTCTCTCTCATATCTATCTCTCTCTCATATCTATCTCTCTCTCTCATATCTATCTCTCTCTCTCATATCTATCTCTCTATCTCATATCTATCTCTCTATCTCATATCTATCTCTCTATCTCATATCTATCTCTCTATCTCATATCTATCTATCTATCTATCTCATATCTATCTATCTATCTATCTATCTATCTCATATCTATCTATCTATCTCATATCTATCTATCTATCTCATATCTATCTATCTATCTATCTCATATCTATCTATCTCATATCAATCTATCTATCTCATATCAATCTATCTATCTCATAGCAATCTATCTATCTCATAGCAATCTATCTATCTCATCTATCTATCTATCTCATAGCAATCTATCTATCTCATATCTATCTATCTATCATCTATCTATCTATCTATCTCATATCTATCTATCTCATATCAATCTATCTATCTATCTCATATCAATCTATCTATCTCATATCTATCTATCTATCTATCTATCTATCTATCTATCTATCTCATATCTATCTATCTTATATCTATCTATTTATGGCCAGGCTCACACGAGCGCCTGCTGACAGTGTATTTTGCACATGGGTTTTGTGCGTGTAATTTACTGTACCAATATGCCAAAGGCTGCCATGTTGCCGCTCACACAAATTGCACAAAATACATAGTAACATAGTAACATAGTATGTAAGGCCGAATGAAGACATTGTCCATCTAGTCCAGCCTGTCTATCCTACTGTGTTGATCCAGAGGAAGGCAAAAAACCCCAAGGCCAGAAGCCAATTAGCCCTTTTGGGGGAAAAATTCCTTCCCGACTCCCTAATGGCAATCAGACTGTTCCCTGGATCAACCCCTAATAGTTCCTACCTGCCTGTATACCAGGATTGACACTAAACCTAATATTTATATCCTGTAATATACTTCTTCTCCAGAAAGACATCAAGTCCCCTTTTAAACTCCTCTATCGATTTTGCCATCACCACTTCCTCCGGTAGAGAGTTCCACAGTCTGCAAGAAAAATTGCAGCATGTTCCATCCTGGCTTGTAATACATGTGCATACACGGCAAGATAGTGCAAGGCGATTGGCGTCACATAGCAAGTATGCAATGTAAACGCGTACTTGCTGCATGCCGCAAGCGTCTTTTGTGTGTGGCACACAGCGAATTTCTCTCATGTGAGCCCGGCCTATCTTATATCTATCCATCGATTTATCTCATATCTATCGCATATCCATTTTCTACTATCTATTTTTTGTTTTACATCAGTATTCCAGTCAAACACCTAAGCACTACTTGACCTGGAAAGGACAGATGCACTTTAGATGGCTTGGCCTTTGAATTCATAATTCTAATATTCAAAAGAGCCACTTAATTTTTATCCTACTGTGTAATAATTGTGAACTCATTGTATGGTGATATGTATTTACAAAAACTGGACCCCAAATCTGTACCAGATCCCACCACCACCCTTCATGTGCTGTTGTGTGCAGCGTGTAGGATCTATATTTGTTATCAAACTGATGTATTCATTGCAAAATCATTTTGTCTGCATTGTTGTACTGTTATGGCAATATGCTATTTCTTTAGAATTCTGTTTTTTCTGGGCAGTGTTGGTCTGGCTGCCTAGGGACCACCAGTAAAATTCTTTTTCGGGGCCACCGTACAGCTAAGAAAGGCAGGGCCTGGAATAAGAGGATAGTGGCCGACCTCCTGGTGAGCCTACATATCGTTTCAACCAGTCTATGCATCTATATAAATAAACTAGCTGAAATACCCGGCTTTGGCCGAGTTAATTTGGTACCAGTGTTTACCTGTTGTTCGAACTGAAAATTTTATGAAGTTGTGGTTATTTCCAAGGAACCGAGAAATAAAATATGTATACACATAGAGGAGCATTAGATTCTCCTCAGACTGCATGTACCGATGTCTCTCTGCAGAATGTGCCACCTCTCCCACTCTCCTCACTTTATACTCTTACAGGTAACACCCCTTTTTATTCAAATTTACCCCCAGACTGTAGGTTGCAGCCCCTTCTTAGCCTTAAAGGCATGCTTCCTCCCTGCAGTCCATGGCTGCTTCCTTATGTACTTTACAGTCTTTCAGTATCTGTACACAGAGGTCAGTTAGATTCTCCTCAGTATATACACATAGAGGTGAGGTAGAGTCTCTTCAGTATTTGTACATAGAAGTAAAGTAGATTCTCCTCAGTATATACACATAGTGCTGAGGTAGAGTCTCTTCAGTATGTGCACATAGAGGTAAAGTAGATTCTCCTCAGTATATACACATAGAGGTGAGGTAGATTCTCCTCAGTATATGCACATAGAGGTGAGGTAGATTCTCCTCAGTATATACACATAGAGGTGAGGTAGATTCTCCTCAGTATATACAGATAGAGGTGAGGTGGATTCTCCTCAGTATATACACATAGAGGTGAGGTAGATTCTTCTCAGTATATACACATATAGGTGAGGTAGATTCTCTTCAGTATATGCACATACAGGTAAGGTAGATTTTCCTCAGTATATACACATAGAGGTCATTTAGATTCTCCACAGTATATACACATAGAGGTGAGGTAGATTTTCCTTGTATGAAACCGGGAAGTCAGAGAATTAGATTTGGTACATTACATAGGGGGTCACTTACGTTTGCACTTAGAATAGAATAATCAAGTTACGATTAGAGATGAGCGAGCGTACTCGGATAAGCACTACTCGCTCGAGTAATTTGCTTTATCCGAGTACCGCTGTGCTCGGGGCTAAAGATTCGGGTGCCGGCACGGAGCGGGGAGCTGCAGGGGAGAGCGGGGAGGAACGGAGGTAAGATCTTTCTCTCCTTCTCTCCCGCCCGCTCTCCCCTGCTCCCCGCTGCGACTCACCTGTCAGCCGCAGCGGCACCCGAATCTTTAGCCCCGAGCACAGCGATACTCGGATAAAGCCAATTACTCGAGCGAGTACCGCTTATCCGAGTACGCTCACTCATCTCTAGTTACGATCCCTTTGCTTTTCTTGTTTAGGACCTAAAGAATGGTTGTGCCAAATTTCAAGTTTGTACAACACCAGGAAGTTAGAGAATTAGTGGCGAGTCAGTCAGTGAGGGCTTTCATAGATAGATAGATAGATAGATAGATAAAGATAAAGTGCCCATTGTTTTTATATGGATGTATAGGTTGGCTGATATCCTGCCTATCTGCATGCATTCCTTCGAGTGTACTGTGCGATGTGACTCTCGTATGGAGTTGATGAGCTGGTGGCCCACTCCTGGCTGAGGGCCCCAGACCATCACACCAACAGTGGGGGGCAGTGTGCTGCTCCACAGCAAAGGCAGGATTGAGGTGTTCCCTCCCCTGGGTCTCCAGACATGAACAAAACTGTCTTCGATGCCCAAACTAAATCTGTATTTTGAAGGCAACCCGAGTGCCACTTGGTAGCATTTCAGTTTCGGCATTCACGACACCAATGCAAACTGAGGGGATGGTGGGTCAATGTCAAAGGCAGTACATGTAATGATCAAATGTCCTTCAGTCAAGCGTCTGGAAATGGTTGTGACAGACACAGCATCCTGAAACGATGGTGCCACCTATCTCTGGATGGCGCACGAAACAGTTGAAGCTTAGCTCCACCCCCATCCTGTCCCTCCCATTGCAAACAGTGGCAAGGGGCGGAGAGGGGATGGGAGCTCAGTGCACTGCTCCCGGACCGGACCGCCTCCTTCCCCTGTAGAAAGGGACACAGTATATTGGCCGGGCGTAAAAACCCAGCCGATATACGGACGTGTGAATAAGCCCTGAGGGCGATCAATGAGTGGAACAGGTTACCACAGGAGGTGGTGAGTTCTCCTTCAATGGAAGTGTTCAAACAAAGGCTGGACAGACATCTATCTGGGATGATTTAGTGAATCCTGCACTGAGCAGGGGGTTGGACCTGATGACCCTGGAGGTCCCTTCCAACTCTACCATTCTAGAATTCTATGAGAAATGTGCGATTTTTGTGTAGCTTTATATGATCACTACATGACAATGTGTTTAAAACATAACTGATCTCCGCAGCCTAAGCAGTTGTGCCGCTCCCAGAAATGAAAACCATTATATTACGGTATTTGCTGCCTTCTGGTGATTAATAGTGACATGTCTCGGACTGTTGCAATGCATGTATGAGATTTATTACACATGTGATGAATATTTTGCTTAATTGTCAGTATACTCAATGCAATTTATTTGCTGGTTCATATGTTTTCAGCATATAGATACATTGTAATATAAGAATTTGGTGCAATAAAGCCCTTTCCGGAGATGTGCACACAAGCTATTTCTCTTTTCCTCATGGATCAGTCCACATTGACACCTTTGACCTTCACAGATATCTATTGATCAGTTGTGTTATCAGTAAGGATAAATGAAGAGATGCCTTCGCAAGGGGGACTAATTACATGTGAAGTAGCTGAGGCTATAAACAGAGAGGACGTGATATAGCATAAGCCTTGTGAAGACAACTCGTGTGGCGCAGAGTGTAGCTCTCGCCTACGACCTGAAAGTTGCAAGTTCGGTCCCCGAGTGAGTCAGGTAGCCGGCTCAAGGTTGACTCAGCCTTCCATCCTTCCAAGGTCGGTAAAATGAGAACCCAGCTTGGTGGGGGGTAATAATTACCTGAAAGCGCTGCGGAATAAGTTGGCGCTATACAAATACCAAGATTTATTTAACTATAGTCCCATCAAAAATGTCAGTCCCACACACCCACCGATATAACAAACCCAAAAATAAATGTCTAAGGAAGGGCTGCAGAGATTATCATAAAAATATATTGTTTATTGAGAATTACACTAAGGCCATCTGCACATGACAGAGTCGGATTCCATATGCAGGAGCCCGCAGCGTAGTCCAGCTCTGACCCCGGCCGGCGACCCCGCTTACCTGACTTCTGTAGTCTGTATCTGTACTGCGGATGGTCTGGGTGGCGAGCCGTCGTACATGCGCAGTACAGATTTTTTTTAAAATGTTTATTTTTCCCGCACCATCGCTAGGCGATGACACGGATCCCGCAACCTTTCCGCAATGTCAATTGCAGAAGGGCCACGGGTCGTACAGCTTCCACTGACTTCAATGGAAGATGTGCACACGAAATCTGTGCAGTAATAGAACATGCTGAGAGTTTTCTTCCGTGGACGGAAATCGCAATTAATTTCCACTTGTGTGCAGGAAGCAGAGGTTCTCCATAGGAAGTAACAAATGGCCTTCAGATTCTGCAATACAAATTCACCCGTGGGCAGGCGGCCTAATGTAATTCTCAATAAGCAATTTTTTTAATGATAATCCCTGCAGTTCTGTCTTGGCCATTTATTTTTGGGTTTATAGTATAAACCTTCTCATACACATTAGATGATTGCCAGGCAAAAGATCTTAGCTGGCAATTACCGAATCCAGATAATCCATTAAGGGCCCTTTTACATGGAACGATCACTGGGTTGTGCAAAACTGAATGATGATCGTTCAGTGTAAACGCTGCCAGCGACTGCAAAGTGTATACTCCATATGTATATGAATAATGTGTGTGGTAGTTGGGCATACCGTACAGGAGGCCTTGGGACTTGTGCCCCTCATGCTCTATAAGCCTAACAATGCCCTTGGACCCAGTACAGTTCAGCACTGCAGCACACTGCCTCTTGAACCGACCCAATATGACTGTTGATAGAATATTTCAGTATTTGGGACCCTATTTTAAATTTTGCCTCACTGTGTCTAAAGCCAACCCTGTTGGCGACGCCATTAACCCTGCAGCTGGCTGTCAGCCAGGTGCCTTTTCATCAGTTGGCCTTCTCATTGATGATGTCACAGATGACGTCAGACACCTCAATAAAGGGTAAATTGCGTCATAAAAAAGGAGTAATCCATAATAGATGGGCATCACAATGATGAGAAAAAGAGTAGTGCGAAAAAGGACCTCAACATAACCATGACACAACAACAAGAGATCGCTCGCATCTGCGATCTTCCTCGATCCTTCGCAATTACTTCCCACGATTGATCACAGGTCTTCCGCAGCGGAAATCTGCATTTGGAATCCGACCCATTCATGTGAGCCCGGCCTTGTGCAGATAGCTGTTGTGCAGCCATCCTATTTGTAGCTTTTATTGTTAATAATGTAATGATGATTAATAATAATAATAATCTTTATTTGTATAGCGCCAACTTATTCCGCATGTATGTATGTTTCCAGTTTTCTTCTTGATAATGCATAATAAATTCCGGATTTTATATATGGTATTTATTGAGTCTTGCACCTTTTTGGTTTGTTCAATAGGTGTATATATATAATTGGTGCTTTTTGACTCCTTATTTTGAAGCGGCCATCATACTGGTGCTGATAGAAAAAAAACAGATGCTATACGGATGTGTCCATATTTTAAGCACTCTCCATGGACTTCTGTGGGCATTTTCCACCTGTGAAATAGATGAAAGCAATGCTTGCTGCGTTTTGAAAATGCACGTATATTTTATACGCCCATGTGAATAGACTCCAAGATTAACGGACTCTATATTCCACGCAGAAAAATGTGGATGGAGTTCTGATGAAAAGTACAGTGGTGCCTTTGTATCCTTATTAGTATGTGCACCATGGTGCGTCTATTACATAATTTACAGAAAGGTCATAAGAACTATATAAATCTTTGGCAACCAACACTTACAGAAGTACAAAACCAACACTGTCCACCCACTTTGCCAGTAAATAACCTCACTCCGGAAAATGGTTCTTTTGCGGAAGCGAAGTGTCGGAGATTCCAAGTTACAAACATTCCATTCCGGAACCAAGGGGAGCGCGGCTTATTTATTTCTGATGCTGGGGCTGCTTTTACACGGAGCGATAAATCGTTCACACGAGCAAAGGCTGGCAAAGTTCGCTCGTGTAAATAAATCGTTTGCAATTGCGTTGGCATATCATTCAGTCATTCACTGTACAAGTGAATTTGAATGGCTAAATGATGGCTATTAAGACGCAACAACGTGCGAATGAGCAAACAATTCTTTTTATGCCTGCATAAAATGAACAAGAAGCGAACAAATTCTCATCGCCGTTACGTCATTGGCCGTGTTTACACTGAACACCCTTCAAAGTCGCACTATCCAATGATTAATAACATTCCATGTAAAAAGCCCTTAAATAGCGCCAACATTCTCCACAGTGCTGTATGGAGATTGCCATCTCTCATAGACCCTTCCAAGCCCAGTGAGGCTCAAAATCTAATTTCCCAATTTCAGACACAAACATACGAGTTCCAATTTAGTGTTTTTAGAATGTTGGAGGAAACACACACAAACACGGGGAGAACATACAAACTGCATGCAAATTTCGTCCTTGGTTAGATTTGAATTGAGGACTCCAGTAACCATATCTCTGTGACATTTCAAAAAATTAACTAAAATTTAAAATATGTACATTAACCTGTCAGAATGTGTCACTTAGTAGCGTGTTGGGCCTGCTTTGGCCTTCAGATTCACGGCAATTCATCGCCACTAGGCGAGTAAATTGCTCAGCAGGAATATTGGCCCGTGTGGACAGGAAGCTTTTGTAGTTGCTGCATATTAGATAGTTCATATTAGAAAGGTTCATCGATTCATGCTGTTTGCGCCAAATTCTGAACGTCCCATCAGCACAGTGCAACAGAAATCTGCATTCATCTGACCACGCGATGTTTGTCCACTGCTCAGTCATCTAATTTTTGAACTCTGGAGTCTTGTTTTTCTGTTTTTTCTCAGTAATAGGCCCCCTGCACATGGCCATATTTGCATTGCTGAATCCGGGGCCAGCGTCCGCCTCCGGGTTCCACAGCAAACACCTTCCATAGCCTGCTATAGAAAAGTGCTTTTTCCTGCTTACAAGCGGAAATCTATTGCGATTTTTCGCTCGCGGGGGAAAAAATCTCAGCATGCTCTATGTTTGTGCGAGCTACGCACGGATGGCTTACATCGAAGTTAGTGGAAGCCGTCCGTCCCATGGCCCTTCCGCAGTCATCATTGCAGAAAGGTTGCAGGACCTGTGTCATTGTCTAGCAACAGCGCAGGTGAATCTGTACTGTGCATGTGCTCCGGCGCATCCGCAGCACAGCAGAAAAGAAGAATGACGGTCACCGGCCGGGTACAGGGTCAGATTCTGGTGCGGGATCCGACCCGGTTTTGTGTTCAGGTGGCCATAATGCTAGAACTGGTTATCTGCTGTTGTAAGCTATCCACACTAAAAAACAACAAGTTGTACATTCAGGCATGTTTTTTGGAGCACCAGTATTGTATTTAGTTGTGCCTACCTGTTTGAACAATTTTGGACATCCTCCTCTGATCCCTTGTATTGATAAGTTTTTTACTTCCTCAGGATTCCCTTTCACCGGATGTTCTTCCTAGATCACACCATTCTTGACTTGGTTGCACGAAAAAACCCTTCAAGGTTGGCCGTGAAAACCTGGCCCCAGCTGGTGTTGCAACGATGACCAGGCCTTGTTGGAAGTTGTGCAGATTGCTAGATTTTCCCATCTAAGAGTGGTTTCACGTCTGCGGTGGTGGATTCCATTTTTATGGGTTCCAGGAAAAGGGAATCCCATGGCTGAACGGGTCCGTCTTATGACGGAACTAAATAGCACCAAACAGACCTCCATTGACTATAATGGGTTGCATTCAGTTTCCACTCAGCTGCCCGGCATTTTACTGCCCCGACGCATATATCCCTATTCCAAAACCTCTACTCGAGCTAACCTAAACAACCAATCACCTTGAATGAGTAAATCCAAACAACCAATCAGGTTGCAAATGGTGTGGAGGTGGTGTGGAATTTAGTTATAAGCAACCCCGGCTTATGTGGGTTCACGCTGATCTACAGAAAACTTGTCACGGGATCCTATACACTGGATATCGTTGTCACAACTCTAATTTCCATACATGGAAATTCCAATCCTGGAAGGAGCGGTCTATCTAGTAATGTGGCGGTTCAGTGTATTTACATCGCTACGGCCTCGAATTTTATTTTTTTCTTTGAAAAAATATAGCAGCCATTATTTTTTATGAACAGTCCACATAAAATGAAATAATTAGGGATCCGTCCTTGATGTCCGTGTAACCGTGCGCACCGTGATTTACATTTACAATGCACACACAATACATCACTGACCTCAATTTACTACAACTTCTTGTGAATAACCCCACACACTTGGAAACCTGCATGTTTTTGTTCTTCTTTAACATGAGAAAGGCTTACCTTGCAAAGGACCATGGGAGTGGTTGTTCAGTAACAGCGGGGAATCGCAGCCTGACATCTCACCCCCCCCAATGCCAGTAAATACATTAAATGTTTAGGCAGATATATTGAACTGAAGCCTACTGTAATGCATCTGCTTTGTATCTTAAACAAGATTCTGCTGCGGTGGCCTTGTCATATTATTCGGTAAATCATATTTTAGAATGCAGTGTAACTGCTCTTGTCACCAGCCAAATACATGGAGCTATAAAATTTTACAGAGGCTTAAAATGCGACAAGAGGTCAGGGGTAGTAGATGTTTGATTTTGCATCTCTACGACATAACCTCCAGGTGTTTGGAGAATCATCTGTGACGGCTGTAGAAGAAACCTCGTTCATAAATAAACTCCGCCACTCCGAATATTCCATGTGGACACCCTGAACCTAGCATAAATTATGCACAAGTAGAAATAAGGCTAGTTATGGTAATGACTATAATAATGAATATGCAAAATATGCAAAAGGGACCAGAAAATTGATTTATGGCCTTGATTCTGTTTGTGGTGGAAGAGGTAAAAATGTTTGTTAGTACAGTTCTAGGGCATTATTTTTCCTAGAAAGATATACACAAAACATTCATTCTATAAAATACGGCTTGTATCATATGTTTGTCCGCCCCATTAATTAACTGACACGTGCTCATGATGCATGGTCCTGGTTTATTGAAAGGGGATTTCCATAGGATATGCCATAAAAGTCTTAATAGGTGCTTAGAAGTGTCTCCATTTCCATCACTGGTACCACCAGCAGTTTAGGGATCCATGTTCCTAAAGTACTAGAACTGATTGTTCTCAGTAAGAGAAACCGAGTAATCTTGTAGATCTGATACCTTTTTGATGGCTAACAAGAAGACATGATGTCATAGCTAGCTTTCCAACCTACTTACGGGTTCTTCTTCAGGCTTAATGGAATAGATCCAAAAGAGGCATATATTCCATTAAGCCTGAAGAAGAACCCTAAGTAGGTTCAAAAGCTCGCTATAATATCATATCTTTTTGTTAGCCATTAAAAGGTATCATATCTACAATCATATTTTGCTCTACTGGCTAACATGAAGTCCTAGAATTGATGTCCCACCCAACATGACTGAAGAAGGGGTACACCCCGAAATGTGTATCTTATGCTGGTTTTTAATATACTCAGTAATAGGCAAGTTGGATAATACATCCTACCATCCCACTATCCTTTCTGGAGAGTTTCGCCTATCCACCAGTCTTTTCTCTATATATCCTTTCCCACCACCACTGGCCACCCTGAATGTGGTGACTAGGGATGGTTAGGTTTGGTAAAAAATAGCCGAGCTGCCTATGTTACACTGTTTCCAGAACCGTGATGGAAGTCAATGTGAGTTACAAAAACAGCGTATCTGTTAGATATGGGGTTACCACTGGGGGCGCCACGGTCCGGTTGGTGCGGTTTGCTCGTCCGGGTGCTGCGGGAGCCCAGTCTGGCAGTTCTGTCTGGGGTTCCCCCACTCTGGTGGTTGGCCGCAGCGGCGCGTCCCGCGCAGGCGTGTCTCTCCGCTGGTCGGCCGCGAGGCGCTCAGGCTGGTGCGCGCCACCATCGGGAGGCGGCTTTATGATCTCCTCCAGGTGTCGTGTGACTTTGCCCCACCCCTCTGGGCGGGGAGTTCTGTATATAGACCTGGCTGGCCAAGACACTGGTGCCAGTGTTTGGTTCTGTCTCATTCAGCCTACACCCGCATTTATTGACCTGTCTCTCTTGTGTTTGACTTCGGCTTTTCTCCTGACTCCGCTTCTGTTTTGCCCTCCTGTACTCCATACGTGGTTTCCAGTTTTGACCCTGCTTGTTTACTACTACTCTCTGGTTTGCCCATTTGTAGCTTCCCATCAGTTACGTGGTTCCCATCTGCCGGTCGCCCTGTTCCTCCTCCTGTTGGGGTCCCTGTCACTAGTGCAGCGCAGGGACCGTTGCCCTGGGCCTAGTCCAGGGGGGCAAGTAGGTAGGGATACGGAAGAGGGCTGGAGTAGGGATCACCTGTCCATCTGCCCCAGCCTGCCTTGACAGTATAATAGCGAGCTGCTCTGTTTCTATATGGGAGATCCTCCTGCAGATCATTTATAAAAATGTGACCAACACCGGGCCTAGGACAGAGCCTTGTGGTACCCCACTTGATACATTCTTCCACTTGGATGTGCAGCCATTTATGACCACTCTTTGAGTACGATCACTCAGCCAGTTATGAATCCACTTAACAGTTGCCTTGTCAATCTCATATTTGGTCATTTTTTCAATAAGTATGGTATGAGATACTTTGTCAAATGCTTTACTAAAGTCAAGATATACTATATTCACCAAATTTCCCATATCAACCCTGTCGGTGATTCAGTCCAAAGATAACGGAAAGGAACTAAACCCTTGTCAAGCGGACACCAAAACGTACTCCTTTTCAGTAGCAACAGGGGTTTTGTTCGACAGTTCTGTCACAAGGCTGCTTTCGGCACCTATGATGGAACCCCCAGACAGAATCCCAAATCACACAGCATAGTGAAAAACGCTGTGGGAACGCTCTCTAACTCAGGAGTTGCAGAAGCAGCATAGTCACTGTTCTACATTATTTACTTAACTCCTATTGACCTATATAAGAGTTACAAAAATATCGGAGCTGTTAACATCATCCCAGCCTCTGCGTAATCATCAGTATTTCCATGTCGGCCATGTTTGCCCAAAATGGGAATCCCTCATTAAGGACTTTTAGAAAGGTTGTCAATAAGGAGCAAACATTTGTCCTAACATTTGTTGACCTAATCATTGCCCCATGTGAAGGTGCCGGCGTTCAGCCAACGGTCAATCAAATGCTTGTTCGTTGGGTGATTGCGTCTCATATGTGGCACCAAAAATTAGTGGAGGCCGGCAGCACGTTGTCCTATGTTAAACAGTATGTGCTGCAGACAATAGTGGAACTATGTGTGTTTAGAACCTATAATATTGTTGTTTGCTCCATGAAAACGGAGCTGAACCAGTGCAAAAAATGGTAATTGGTTTTCGTTCCTTGCAAAAAAAAATCTGGCAGTTTAAGGGTTCTTTCAGACATAGTCTTTTTTTCCTGGTATTTTTTTTTCTTTTAGGGAGGGGGGCAGATTCTGGAAAGTCCTGTGTGTTCTTTGTAGATGCCTGCCTCTTTATTTTTTGTGAGGTTTTGTGATCACACAAAAAGTTGTTTTTTTTTGTTTGTAGAAAAGCCTATAAAACTTTAGAAAAAATGCAGTATCCAAGACATCTAAACTTAAAAAACACAGCAAAAGTGAGAAAAAAAACCCAACCAAAAAATTCTTTGTAGGATGTTTCATATTTTGCTTAGCTATAGCTAACATATGGACTGTGTGTTTTTTGCCACAAAAAAACAACAAAATATGCCTGGGGCAAAAATGTTGAAATGAGTCATTTTTGCAAAAAAAGACTGGGACATCAGCCTTAAAGGGTTCTTGGTCCCCTCTGCATTTTACCTCAGAAATTATAGTCACCGACAAACAGCAAACTTCCTGATTCCTCCTTCCTCCTCCCCATCTCCACTTTCTGGCATGTGCATTGTGTTCCTACATGAATTGGTACACAAGGGGAAAGCACTCCTGCAATGAAGTAGGATTGCTCACATGCGCCCTCGAATCCTAGTATCTACTCTTTTTAGGGTCTTCATCCACTTCATATGAAGTCACAACTCACAACTCAAAAGTGCCATTAAAATGATCCTCCGGTCTTTGGACAAAATTCTGTCCCAGGAGTAGAGGGAAATGGTAGTTTATTTAACCCTCACTTGTACTTCTCTCCAGTCCTTGTGAACTGCAAGGTTCCAGTTTTCTGTCCCCCCCCCCCCCCCAGTTGGCCGTTGCAGTTTTCGAACTACCTAATGCACACTGTGCACTGCTCTCTGATTGGCCAGTGCTGATCACATGAGCAGCTCTGGCCAGTCAGAGCTGCCAGAGAGCAGGTATAGTACATTAGTAGTCTTACAGTCCCAATACACTATGCAAATTAGGTTGTTTGAAGATTGTGTTGGCCATCTTGGACAGCCAGAAACGGCACATGGAACTGGTGGACTGGACAGATGGCAGAGAGAACAAGTGCACATAATAACCCCCCCTTCCTCTGGTTCCAAGGCGAACTTTGTTCTGAAACCGGAGGGTCGCTTTAAAATAGGACACGTTGAAATAAAACATTTTTTTTCTAAATAGTATGCCTTAAACAAATAACAAGAAATATAATTTAAGATGATAATTGTTAATATTCTACTTCTATTTACCGTAATTATCTATATTTTTGTATTTTTCCTTTTCTGCACAGTTGGATTTTTTTAAATACAATTCCCAGCCTCCATCCAGGACGATAAGCCTGATTCCTCTTTAAAATGCTAATGAGGGTAAAATCAATACCATTCCTGACAGCGTATTTATTATCATATTGTTTTATTGTGTCCAAAAATGATTTATTCCGCATCAGTAATTTTACCATCCAACCTTCTTAACATATAATGATGAGTGTAAGTAATTTTCTGCTTTCAATCTATTCCCAACCATATAAAGGCAGGCTGACATAAGCCTCGGGATTACTCTGGTCTTGTGGCTTTTTATTTTTCGTATTTTGGAAAGGTTTTTTTTTTTTTAACACTTTTATGAGCTGCCAGATATTAGACTGGAGGGAGGTCTTCAGCTGGGACCCCCTGCCACCACAAGCTGGGCATACACGACTGCTCTCTATTTAAATAAATGGCAATTACGGACAAGTAGGAATTCTGTTACATGAAATCCATGATTTGTGGAAGCCCCTTCAATCGGCTGTACGGAATTGATGTCCAGTCAATGACATTACTGCAACGAAACTGCAGTATGTGAATATACCCAAAGGTTATGTCCACATGGGGCAGATTTAGGCCGGCTTCACATGGGTGTATTTGTGCACATGCAGAACACAGTGAAGAGAACCCACTGATATCAATGGGTTCATTCACATGCGTGTATTTTTCCCGTACATTTCTGTCACGCAAACCCCCCCCCTGTGACATGCTTAATTTTCCTGCGCGTTTGTGCACCAAAGATCCCCATAGAAGTCAATGGGGATGTGCAAATGTGTGTGAAATACGACAAGAGATGCGTGAAATGCTGCCTAATTGCGCAGAAAAAAAGAACACATTTTGAACTCCTTAGACTAATTAGCCATTTCAATAGCTGGGGCATCAGTGGTGGTTTTTTAGCGCAAGCAAATGCACATCCGCACAAAAAAGCAACGTGCGTTCCCCCAAAGCACGTCAAAAACATACGCTCGTGAGAAATCTGCCTTACTGCAATAAATCTGTCTAGATTTTCCACAGCAAAACCACTGAAAATTCGCACCATTTTGGTGCAGATTTACAGCTGCTGATCAGGGTCAGTGTAAAAATACATAGATACCTTCTGCATCTTCTTCCTGCTCCGAACAGAGTCCTGACTGCTCCTCCGCTGGTCTCTGCATCCTGATGTACAATAAAGATATGTCGACCCATGTGACCACTGTGGTATGTGATTGGCTGAAGCAGTCATGTGATTGGCTGAAGCAGTCATGTGATTGGCTGCAGCAGTCATGTGTTTATACGACACATCATCACCGGAGGCCAGGATGCAGAGACCAGCGTGGGAGTTGGCAAGACTCCATATGCAGCAAGAAGAAGGTGAGTAAATGTTTTTTTTTATGATTTCACATTTATTTTCTGCTAATTACAAATGCCCCTGCCTGCAGATTTTGCTTCTAATCCGTGGGTAATCTAAAATGAAATCTGCAATAATTGCGATCTGTTTTGGACTTTTTTCCCCTTTGAACTCAAAGGGAAAACCAAAACCAATCCGCAGAATTGATTCACATGTTGCAAATTTAAAATCTTGAAATCTCCTCCACTTTGCTGGTACAGGAAAATACTGCAGATTTTCCATAGGCAGTTCCACTGCGGAATATCATGCTACATGTTAACATATACCGATACTTTGGACATTTTTTTGTTAGACATCTGATCTGATAATCTGATGACAGGTTGTCCTGCTTATGAGACCCCCTGCAATCTGCGGGAGAACCTGACAGCAAATGTTCAATTTCTTTGCAGCGCCACCACAGGGAGAATGGAACCTCACACAGGCTGTCTAATGTAGTGACTAGAGATGAGCGAGCGTACTCGGAAAAGCACTACTCGCTCGAGTAATTTGCTTTATCCGAGTATCGCTGTGCTCGTCCCTGAAGATTCGGGTGCCGCTGCGGCTGACAGGTGAGTCGCAGCAGGGAGCAGGGGAGAGCGGGCGGGAGAGAAGGAGAGAAAGATCTCCCCTCCGTTCCTCCCCGCTCTCCCCTGCAGCTCCCCGCTCCGTGCCGGCACCCGAATCTTCAGGGACGAGCACAGCGATACTCGGATAAAGCAAATTACTCGAGCGAGTAGTGCTTTTCCGAGTACGCTCACTCATCTCTAGTAGTGACGGACACCCTGATTATAGCGGTGTGTCACTTACCTGGTTCGTGTCAGTAGTTTTCATAAAGTCATTGTTTATCACCCAGTGCAAATCTTATCACAGTGCAAAGTTTATCGCAGTGCAAATCTAGCCCCGAAGTCCTCCCAGTAATGTGCGCTTGCTCTGGAGTCCTCGATATTCATGAGTTGTCGGTTCTTCCACCGACCACTGACTGATTATATAAAAGCGACTGCAAGAAAACAAATAAGTGACTCACGTCTGTAATCAGGGTGCCTGTCACTACTATGTACAGCTCTCAGGTATGACATCTTTAATATGGTGACAAAATCCCTCTAAAGGGACTCTGTCTGCTCTTATGAGCCCCATAAGCTAAAACTATGGGCTCATAGAAGCCAACATACATCACTTATTGCAGTGAGTCTTATACTTACCTTCGCTGTCAAAGTCACAGCTGCAGTGCATCTTGCGGACTACATGACATGCGCATAGAATGACAGAACTAGTCCTTTTTTTTTTTTTTTTTTATGTACACGCTAAGTAGTCGCCATATGTATTCAGTTGCGGCTTTGACAGCGCTCAGTGGCAGAATGGTGGAGAAGGTAAGTATAAGACTCGCATCACTGGATTCCATGTGTCAGTGCTTGTGAACCCGTTGGTTTAGCTAATGGGGCTCATAGGAGCCGACAGAGTCCCATTAAGGTCAGTGTACTTACTGTGTAATTGATGGACATGCCAGGTTCTCCAGAGTTAGAAGCTTCTTTCCTTTCTGGCCAATAGATGAGGGTTGTGACTGTGTGCCACAGTTTCTTTTTGGTGTAATGCATATATCTATATTACAGATCCATTTCTAATTCTACAGGCCCTTTTATCCATAGGTCCTCCACGTCTGCCGTATAGGGTAAGTATATATGACTTTGCTGTTTGCATAAGCCCTTAGTGGAACAAACTGCTATAGATCATATCTAACAACCTGAATATACTGTTTTTTCCCTTAACTTGATATGCACAATCCCAAAGAAACCCATTAACTACTGATATTTAATTCATGTACGTCTTTATGGAATTTTCTTAGAAAGGTCTTTAATGTTAGGACAGTATCCAATCTGATACTGTAGCAGCATATGAGACTATTACTAATTCTCACTCACTCAATGCTATGCCTTTTGCTTCTCTATACTCGGGATTGGCTAGACAAAATACACATCAAAAAATGCACCTAAACTGGATACTAATTAGGGTGGCTATACACATTAGATGAACATTAACCAAGCATGGCAATTTTGGTGGGACCGGTTGACCAACTATTGTGCATGGGGATGTCTTGAATCTCTCTTGCAAACACGTTAGAGGAATGAAACTCCGTTTACCCGATCCTTCGTTCTAACCGGCGATTAGCTGTTTCCAAAGGTAGCCGGCGGCGGCAGAATCTAACCAATCCTCCGTTCTCATTGGTAATAGGTTACCTCTAGAGGTGTCCCATGGTGGCCTTCTTGGTGATTAGGTAAGAATGTTCATAAGAGCATTTGTCTACCTGATCATCACGTGAAGGCATCGCTGCTCACCTGACAAGCATGCAAGCACTTGTTCTTACGGTGATCACATCTTTCATGTGGCACCAAAAATCATTGTCAGCAGCACATCTAACCGTGTAAAGAGGCGATGTGCTTCAGACCCCAATAAAATAGCATAAGGGACAAATAATGGCATGAAGGAACATTCATCCCCATACTGTCTGAATCCACCTGTGAAAAGGACCTTTTATTCCCCTAACCCTACTGAGAATACTGCATCCTCAGCCAAGTCGAGCCCTAATGTGTACGAAGGGGTCAAGATGAATAGCTTTTCAGTCAACAGCTATTGAAATTGTATGAGCGTCTTTAGGGCTCATGCATGGTCTCTGTGCAGCCACACACAGTCGATATGAGTCTGTAAGATCCGATTTATGGCGCCCCCTAGAGATTATCTCCATAGTACAGCATGTGTTCGAACTGCCACAATTTATTTCTCACAGATGGTCAAAGAATTCCGGAGAAGGAAAATCTTCTGTGTAGAATGGGAGGTTGATAGCCATATTGTACGGGCCTATCGAATTCATCGAGCACCATATTACAAATTTGTTGCTAAATGTTCCCATTCTTTCCTATAAAATAACCCAATGTCAAAAATATGACTCAACCATGGACTATAAGTATAGAAGGTCGTACCTCACGAACGTGGTTGAACATTAGAGTCCTACTTTTAGTCTAAGTGCTAACCATGTACTATCGGGAAACTTTTTTTTTTTTTTCTAACCTCCTGACTAGTGCCACGTTCTATGCTATTTTGCCCCGAAAAACAGATGGAAATTTGACATTCTTTCCTGTTTCCTTGAAAATCAAGGCATCCGATTGCAGAAACTAAAGGACTGATGGGATGAGTCTAAACCCAATCTGGACAGAGGCTAATTACGATTCATTCTTCGTGTATCACGTAGCGTATTTTGAACACAAGACAACTAATTCTATTGACAATGATATAAATGGACTTCAGTTTACATTCTGGAAGATTATTACTAAATTGTGAGGTTAGCAAAGTACTGACCCAGTGCAATATATACAGAGGCTGGCCTAGGAGTTAATTAAATATACACTAATGACATATTATAACAAAACCGTTGTCCTTATTAAAAGTTATTAGGTAGTTAGTCAAATTATATCTTCAAAGGAATTCAAAGCATGGAAGCTCGGGATTAAATTATGCATTTGAACCCTAGGCCAGCTTTTACTGTTGAGACAGTTTTGCTACTAAGAGAGGAATCGTGTGTCATTGAAATTAAATGCTTTTCCAGGGCTGGAAGGTTCCAGTTTTAATGAAATTACTGAGTGTGGTGTACTGAAATGATTAAAATCTGTATTCCGGGAATGTGGCAGTGAAAAAAAAAATCAATAAATGCAAGCCCAGATGCTGTTAAGATGTGAGCACTTTCATGGATAGAAGTGCAAAAAAAATATAATAAAAAAATTTTAATTACAAACGCGACTCTTTAACTAACACTCTTCTCCCGCTTGCACACTAGAATTTTCAGATTCCATTTTGTTTTGACTAGGAAATGAGAATCTTTCTTTTCAAACGACCCTATTAAAACAGGATTTGTTTTTTTTTTGCCCTTCCCCCGCTTTCTGCATTGCAATCATTGTGCTTACACTTATTATGTTACAAAATGACCGAGGTAAGGCTGACATTCTCATTGCATGCAAAAGACCTACTTCGCAAGGCAGTTTTTTTTTTTTCCCTAATGAAGGAGCTTTGTACAATCTCCCCATGTGCTAATACTAATGAAGATCCTCCAGCACAATTAAAATCACAGTCAAAGCCAAACAGAAAACAACATGAGATTTATATAATTTTTTTTTTTAGCCGATCCAAATAAATAAATTAGATTTTATTTTCATTTTTTTTTTTTTTTTGCTTGAGCGGCAATAGATGGTTTATATAGGCTAACAACACCCCCCCCCCCACCCCCCGTTTTAATTTAATTTTTAATTTTTTTAGCTATTTAATCAATTTTGTGCCTTTTTGTACTTTAACCCTAGTAGGCCCAACAGGACGTGAGTGTGGAAAAAAAAAAATCTAACCACTGGTGATGATAAGTTTTGGAAGGGGTCAGATGGGAGGTGCAGCAGTGTGTGACTTTATTTCACTAAAGACATGGATTGGGAAGAGTCGGTTTACCGAGACCGAGGAATGGAGGAGGGATAATTTCCTGTTTTGGTAGAAACTAAAGCGTTATTACTGTATTTATAGCCAGTCTGGCAGGTCCACAACATTAATATACACAGAATAGAAGAGAATGGGATCATCTTTAAAAGCATTACTCAAGGCAGCCACAGCTTTTTTGCTGATCACTGATGTTTTTCTCCCTCTCTCTCTCTGTACGACCTTTCATTTTATTCTCTTCATTGCTTTCTCTTCTCTACAGTATCACTTACACACAGCAGTCGTAAAAACAGTCAAGCAGAGTGCAATCTTTATTTATGATCAAGGACATTTTGTCAAAACAAGGCACCCCAATTATATAATCCATTCCCATGAGATGTGTTGTTTTTTTTTTAATTTAAAGGGGAGAGCCCAAAAGTTTGAAGAGGATAAAAGTTTTAAGCTGGCCTCATAAAATTTTTTTTTTTTTTTAATTCCGGGTGTATTTTTTTTGCATTTGGTGCAACCTTATAAACATTTAGGCAGTCTGAAGATATGATGTTTATGTGTTTTGTTTTTTTTTAGTTTTTTTTTACATATCGGTTTCAATAGGGAACAACTGCAATGTCAAAAAAGAACATTTCTTTAATCAAGAGATGTCTGGCATATATGCCTTAGGGCTCATGCCCACGAGCATTGCGGGATACACCCACAGATTCACGCCGCGGGAGTACCACAATTAAAAATAAAAAAGTGCCTGCATGTGATTGTGAATTTCTGCGGTCTCCATTTATGCTATATTAATGGAAACCTCCCGTGGCATAAATCCGTGGAAAATAGGACATGCCGCAATTTTTTTCCCCGCTGCAAGAATTCCGCATGTGAGCATTGACAGGCAGAAATCTATTAGGCTCAGTAGAACCTAATAGCTTTGGAATTCACCCGCGTTTTTCTGCAGCGGAAAACGCATAGCGATTCCGCCCGTGGGCATTCATACTTATATATAGATGTGCCCAAAGACCTATGTGTATGCCTAGAGGGTAGCTGTTTGGAACACATTTGGTCAATATGCATGGCAATATCTTAGTGCCAACTGTATACATAGTTTCAGTACAACTTTATTCAAAGTATTTCCACGCAGAATACATTTTTTAATACTAGTCAATGGTAGATGTTTCAAATGGTCCTACCAAATGTATCCTTATACATGAGCCTGACATACCGATTTTCTTACACTTTCTTATGGAAAGATAGTGTATATTCAGAAGTGATACAAATCTAACCATTTAAAAAAAAATAAAATAAACACCCACTACTGGGCCGCTTTCAACAGATGAGCGTATTTTAGCTCCATACGTGGTCTGTGTTTTGCGGACCATTATATAGAACTAATGTAAATCTACATCTATTTTCATGACTCTATTTTTCACAGCCAGTTAAAAAGACGTAGCATTACCTATTTTTTTCCGTTTTTGCTTTCGTATAGCGACTGTTCTCTATTGGGCAAACACAGATCAGTGTTTGTTCAGTAGAAAATAAAATCTACAGAGGCAAAGACAGATGAAATGGTGATGAAATACTGGGTGGCAATATCATCTGTAACACGTCCGTATTACGAATCGGTATTACGGACGTGTTGCTATACGCTCATCTGAGCGCGGCCTAAACACGAACCTTTACATAACGATGTTTTTTTTAAGTTTTATCGTGGAAAGAGAATGTAAACTGATCACTTACAAGTGATACAAATCTAATGGTCCTTTCACACGGGACAGAATTACGCCACAGAATGCAGCCAGATCTGCAGCTGCGGAATTCCTCACCAAAATCCGCAGGTCTAAGCAGATTTCGATACAAAATTTCAGGCACGTTGTAAGACATTTTCAATCTCACATCAAAATCTGCAGGCAGCATGCATATTTTGGTGCGGAATTTACGCGGCTTGCGGTGCGTCGTGCGGCCTATTCGATCCCGTGTGAAAAGTCCCTACTTCAAAAAATACAGACTAATATCAATACAATTCCGTATATATTACTAAATCAAAAAACCATATCAATTATCCTATTTATAATGTGATAAAGGCAGTTTCAATATCTGCGCACGTCTAATCTAAACCTGCAATAGACTGTAATTAAGAATATTATGATACATGGTGATTAAGAATAATATATATATATATATTTTTTTTTTTAAATCTACTTCTAAAACTTTTATTTATTCGCAAACCGATTGCACAAAAATAAATTAAAAGAAAATGCCTAATTCTGGAAATATCTTGTGAACTTTTTTTTTTTGCACATGCGAGTATATAAATGAGAGATCGGTTTGACAAGGTGCTCTCTGCCAGGACAGTTCCATGTAAGGAAATCTAATAGATAAACTTAGGAGAGGGAAAAAATAATAAGCAAATAAACATTTTTCCTCCTTTGCAGGCTCTCCGGTTAACAGCAAGTTTCATTGTTAGAGGCTTGTTGGCTGACGTCACTTTTGGTTCATGAAGCTTTGCCTTGAAGTGAAGCTGAATAAAAACCTTGAGAAGAATCTCCTTCAATCTGCTGCAAGGAACTAAACAGACACACACACATAGAGGGAGCACAATTACACCCTCTTCCTTTATGTCCTTTCCCACAGCTCCTGGAGAGACACACAGCACACAAAAAGAGACTGGCAAGGAAAAAGCAGAGATAACCTTCCATCACCTCTCCCTAAAATATTCACCCCCCTGAATCCTTGGCAAGGAGGAGACCCTGGGCATAAGGTGAGTGAACACTAAGCTTCAAGCAGGGCAAGGCAATTACTGGAAAGGGTTACTTACAAGGGTCCCAACAAGCAGGGGAAGGATTGTTTGGATACATGGGGGGTTCCCTGTGTTGTTATACAGTTCTCTGTGGGATCAGTAGGGGTGCTGTAGTCTACAGAGGGGGAGGCACATGAGAAGGTGAATGCATGCCCTCCCTGTGCCCCTCTCCTATCTCTCGCATTGCACTCTGCTATCTTGTTTGTTTTTCTGCATTTCTTCCCAGAGGCTTCTCCTAAGCTAAATGGGACCTTGCATTCGGTATTCCTAGATTAACCCTACTGCTCCCTTACCGCCCCTCCCTGAGGTGCCTATCAGCAAGGTATGGGCCACCCTTCTCCCGAACATATCCTCTTCTGGCAATAGGACACTTATTAACCCTTCCTACTCTCAAAGGGGGTTGTGTTGTACCGGCGGTGGGAGAATAACCCCCTTCAGCATTGTAGACGTGTTTCCTTATCGTTTCTTTAAAACAAAAAAAAAATCATCAGGATTATTATTTAATCATTTAAGGTCAATTTCAGCCCGAATATAAATGTATATATTTTTTTTGCCATCTTCCTTGTAGTTCCTCTGGAATAGCAGAAATGAAGGGAACATTTGTTGTTGAGAGAATGAGTCCAGTGTTTAAGTGTAATTCAGTTTTCACAAATCCCATATGTCTTGCAACTCAATGCCAGGAACATCTGCCAGTAACCGTAAACTGGTGGTAATGCTGTCGATTGGCTTATCCAGCCCCCCCAAATGTCCCATTCATTCCCATCTATTTAAAGCTACACGTCTTAGGGTTAAAGGGGTGTTGACTAGAAGCGTATAACCACACCTTCTGTTTTGCATAGTGGTTAGTATCTGAGGGGTTAAGTGAGGTAAGCCTACCTATAAAGTGATTTTTATGCCAAAATCACCGCAACAACACCATACAAATTCCAGGCTTGATGCCAGGAGGGTAATGTGGATTGATAGGAAGGATCAGGGGGGTGAGCGAGGATTCTGTATATGGAGCATCTGATCACTGCTGTCTTCCTGCTCTGCCCTCTTCATCTCTCCTACTCTTTTGTGTTCCTTCCTTGAACAGAATAGCAGCTGCTGACTGGTTGAGTTGTTGAAATTTATCCCTTTGTGTATATAACAATATCCTCCATTTTCCTCCTTTTTCCCCTGCCCTCTAAACAACAAGCTACTCGCCATCTTGTATAATTTTATTTGCAAGGTTTCTTAATTTATTTATTTATTAATTTATTTATTTTTTGGGAGAAGCTCAGACTTTTTTTGCAGATGAGAAGCCAAGAATCAGCAGCGGTCATATTTATCCAGCCCCAAACTTTACAATCTACCAAGTGACATCATTTGAAAGTTTGTTTTGTGTTTTAGTTTTTACAGATATTGTTTTTGATCTGTTTTTTTTTTCTTTTTTTTTATTTGATGATCAATCTCTTTTTTTACTCTATTTAGGAAACATAATTAAAATATTTTTTTGTTTTGTTTTTTTATAAAATTTTTTTTTGTCAGCGCCCTCAATCATTTCCAACAGGTGTACAAATACTGCACCATATGCGAAATGAAATCGTCCCTTTTTTTTTTTTTTTATGTGTTTTTGCAAACCTGTCACTTTTTATGGCTTGACAGTGCAATAAGATTTGCTAATTAGCTACATTTCATTATTTTATGCACATTCTTTGTATTTGGTCGTGGGATGCAGATGGCTCCACATAACTTATTTCCCTTTTTTTTTTGCTTTAAAAATTTTTGCTGACCTTGAAATTTTTAACGTATAGTGCATGCCTCCGATTATTTCATGTCTGTCGAATGTGTTTTTTTTTGTTTTTTTTTTAGGGACGAAGTTTTATACTATGTGAAGTGAGTAGCATATTATTAGGTGTGTGTGTGTTTTTCTCCATTTATTTTACTTTTCTCTTAGACCCCTCCAGTACTAAGAGGGTTAAATGATCAACTATCTATAGAATAACTTAACATCTTCTTGGTAAATCACTCTTTTTAGAAGAAATGGCTTGTTTTAGTTTGACACAGAGGAATCCCACTTTTTTTTTCTCTGATCTTCTTTAGTACTTGCTGGCGCCGTAGGGGTTAATTCATGGGTGGTTGTTGTGAAATCGGAGTTTAAGAGCAGGGAGCTGTATGCAGGATTCCTTAGAAAAGCACAGCCTTACCTGCGGCTATACCAGGCTTGTCAGCCCATGTGGGGAGAATACAATCAACTTCAGTGTTCTAAAAATTGTTTCTTGAACAATACCCACTTTTTGTGTTATAAAAAGTTCCCCCGGTCACGTGACCGCCCTTAATACAGCACTTTATGGCTCATCAATACTAGGTTTTGCTGGAACCAGACAATAATGGGAATATACAATAATGGGATTTTTTGTTCCTGCCTCATTAACTTGAGTATGGGTACAAATGAAATATTGTCATTTTTATTAAGTGGTAAGCTTTTTATATGGCAAAATGATCTCTGTATCTCGAAGTGGTGAGTTGATGTATTCAAATCCTGGTATATATTATGAGACATTGAGTCCAACATCATTTTATATTTTCATTCATATGGACAATTAAAATGAAATTAATTATACAATTATTTTTTTAAATAAAATGTCAATTTTAGAATACGAATCACAAGGTTTTCTTAATTATGGCACCAAATGATTTAGTTTCTATGATATAAGATAGGCGTAGTATGAAACCTGCATATTTAAATATAGCTGTCTATTGATTCCCTCTGGGCCCATTACCCAGCTTTCTAACCCTAACTATTTTGCTCTCTATGCTGTCCACTCATGCATCAAAATAGATCTATCTACGTAATTGTGACATGAAGACTATTTCTGTGTCATGTGGGGTTGGGTACTTAAATATTTCATTGTCTGAGGACCTTAAGTCGTAGCACTGTAAATGATGGCCTATGTGACTCTAAGGTGAACCTAAAAACCTAGTACTGTATGATTTTTGCACTGTTAATGGTTATAATAGAAAGACTATGGCGTTGTGTATAATACGTGTCCACATAATATGTGGAATATTATTTAATGACCAGCATGTCTCAAATGCTGTAAGAAATGTATCTTTTTTTTAGCCTTTTTTATTATGCCTTTTATATACATGCATTGTGATGTTAGCTTGTTAGACGGTACTTGCTACTTTTCAGGGATGTCATTGGCACTTGTAGGGGCAGGTTGTTCTATATACACATTCTCGCTGTTCCAGCTTTATAAGGGCATTGTAAAGATGCTCCAAGGGTGGTTTCACACATAGGGGTTTTTTTTGTAAAGTCGCAGTTTTGTGGCAATTTTCATGCAGTTTTTTTGGGCCAAAGCTGTAAGAGGATTTAAAGGGGTTGCATCAAGATTACAAGTTATCCCCTATCCATAGGATAGGGGATAAGCTGCTGATAAATAGGGGGTCTCACCTCTGAAACCCATGCCAATCTCAAGAATGGAGGTCCTGTGTCCCCTTCTGCCTGTCACTGTGGGCGTTGCTTTACCCGCAGGGATTTCAGAATGAATAAAGTGCTGGCCAAGCATGCGCAGTCAGTATTCCATTCATTTCAATGGAGCTGACGGAAATATCTGAATGCTTGCTGCTCAGGTATGTCACAAGTCTCATTAAAAGTAAATGGAGTGCCAGCGTACTTATGTGACAAACACTCAACTCAGTGTCCTCCTCACATGTGGAGGGTGCAGTAACCCCGCAGGACCCCTGTTCTCAAGATCGGTGTTGGTTTCAGTGTTTAAACCCATTGATCAGCAAGTTATCCCTTATCCTGCGGATAGGGGATAACTTTTAATCTTGGTACAACTTGGCCAAGGAATATGGGCAATATAAAGGAAGAACATATACATCCTCTTACTGGTTCAACTTTTGGCTTTGTCTGATAGAAAACTTCATCAAAACTGACACACAAACTGCAGTTCTTTTCCAAAAAACGTTGTGTGAAACCACCCTTAAGCAATAATTTTCAACCTTTTTACCTTGGCAAACCCCCACAAAAAATTGGCTGCTTCCTAAGGAACCCTTACAACTACCCCAAACCTAACAAAGTGACAACTTTGTTAATTCCTCTGAGAAAACCGCTAACCAAGGAACGCCATGATTCCACTGAACCCTGGTTGGGAAACCTGTCCTAAAAGGTATTTCTGAATCATTTTAAACAATGGAAAGTATCCTGTAAATGTGTTATCATGTAGGGAACAGTTTAAAAAAGAAATTGCGGTCTTGGCCAAAGTGGTCGGCTAGACTCTATCCATCAGTTTTTCAGTTCAGGTTCGTATATATGGTGGAAACCATATTTTTAAACCACCAACTTTCTTAAATACTGTATATTGGTCTGCAGGTAGATTGAAGAAGTATGCACAAGTCAGTAACACCTGGCATTCTTCCTGTTCTTCTTAGACAGGTGACCCGGCTTAGGTTACCTCGTGTAGTGTTCCCTGGTCTTTCAAGTAGAGAAATTGTTCTTCAAGCAGTCTGATACACCTGTACTTCTGTGACGATAAGACCCAAATTCTCCCTTTTTTTCTGTTAGGCCTCAGGTCAGGGATGATTTACACTAGAAGTAGAGTGAAGTCAGCACTATCAGCTGACTTTTGGAAATGAAAAATCTTAAGCAACTATATAAGAACTAGAATTTATGGGGATAAACATTCTTTTGTGCTGACAGATCTCACTTGCTCAATAAACAAAACTTTTTGTAAAGGCTTGAAGTTGTTCTGTGTTGACAAGTCTCACTTGCTCAGTCTCCAAGGATCACGAAACCTTCATAGTTTACAAGGTGTAGTAGTGCCAATGTACCCTGTATGGGACTGTGCTAGGCCCTTAAAAGTACACAGTTCGAAAAACTTTACTGTTAAGCCATCGATAGATGTCGTGAAGCCAAAATCAGGGGATCCAACCTAATACTATTTTTTGAATTCTTCTTTGTTGTCATCACCCTGTAATGATGGTGACAAATTTTTGTCTATCCCATTAGTCCTGAGTGGCTGAAGAACAATAATTCTTTCCGGCATCTGGTTGTCTGTGTGTGTGCATGACTTTCAGTAGACGACTAATCATGTGTGAAATTGTTCATATCATTAGGAATTATCAAAGCATTTTTTGTGTTATTCTAACACTATGGTCTTGGGAATAATATACATTCCAGAATGTCTACAGTTTTGGTGAAAGCGTATGGTAGTCTATAGTAGTAAGACTAAAAGGAAGGACAGTGAAAATGTTGGTGCCAACTTAGAAAAATGTAAAATGCAGAAATCTTAACATAAGAAGTTGTATAGACGAGCAGTACAGATGCCTGGAAAGAGAATGCTATCAAGTGGTGATCCAGATGGAACTCAACAAGAGCTCATTGTTGACAATATCACTTATGCAATGGGAATCAGTGAACCTGGTGTGTCAATGTCTCTGATGCCCACATGAACAGAAATCAGTCATTTTATTAGCTCCCTATGGCTAAATATCAGGCACACAAGAAATGTAAGCATTGATGTCTAGTCTAGCGAGATCTATTATACTGGCCACACAAAAGCCTGATTCTACAGACAAGTTATGGGATTATGTAGGGGCATATTCAATTAATATGATAATTGTTGATATAGCTAAAGAACATTTTATTGCATGAAAAAAATGGCATTTTGAATATAATGGTGACACCTCACGGCATAGGGGTAATCGGGATGAGTGGATGTCACTAATCATTGTCATCACACAGATATCTGCCCCTTATGGCCGGCCTCAGGAATACCACATGACTACATTATTCATACAGTTGCACCACTAGAGTGAAGTTGACTGAAGTTATTTAACTATCCTTTTCAATGGAATCGCCTTTCAAGAGGGGATTATTCGCCAACTTTCTTGACTTAGGTTGTGTTCACATCAGTGGCGGAGGTTTTGCCGCTGATTTTCGCTTAAATCCCGGACAAAATAGCACTACATGCAGTGCTGATTCATCTCTGAAGTGCAGAATAGTGGCAAATGAAACTCATTCTAGTCAGTGGGTTCCGTTCAGCTGTTCGGGTTCAGCATGTGCCGGAACCAGCGCTTCTGCCGTTGTTTGGCTCTTAGGACAAGTCTGTCACTCGAGTGTGAACAAGCCGTTACTTGGAATCCTTTTTATGTTTGCTTAATTGAGCGTTTGATATCCGTTTCATTTTACTTTGTGCTTTCTTTATATTTCTGTGCTCTTCTTGTTATTTTATTGGTCAAAATAGAAGCTGCAAATACTTATAAATGTGCAGGGAATGTATGGCTGTATGAGACCTCAAATTTTCATTGAGCTCTAACTTTTGTGCGTTGTGATAATTCACTAAGCTAACTCAGTAGGGTTGCTTACAATCCTGGGGAAGACCATAGGGATAGCACCATGAGTTGTGCCAACTGACAAATTTGGCTCTGCTGCATTGAGAACCTCGGAAGAGCAGCGTCTGTTACTTAACAGTTGTAACTGTGCCCACAGCTCTAGGACAACGAATAGCATGGTGTTGGTATAAGACGAATAGGGCATGTTATGAAAGCACAGTCCATGAATTATGCTTGGTTATTATCTCCCTAGGAAGAATGCAGTTCAGGGACTCGAGACATAATTTCTTAATTTTTGGTTCTTAGAGGGTTTGTATGCTTTGGGCATATTTTTTTGCTAAAAGGGTCCCGTGACAATAAGATGATCACAGGGTGTCCCACTGTTAGAAACCCCCAGGAACCAGCTGTAAAGTGTGTAGTAAGCTGAAGGCAAGTCTTCAATTTCCCAGCAGTGCCACTAAGCGGGAAATAAGGCATTGTACAGTTTCCATCGAAATCAGTGGGCTGTTCAAGTAGTCTATGAGTATGCCAGGTTGCTCTGAGTGGAAGATTCTCTTCATAGCTAACCCTTCTCTCTAGATAATAGGTAAGCATCCTGATTGTGGGACCCCTTTTCTATTAAATCAGAGTTTCCTAATGTGGGGTATTTGTGTGTGGGGTATTTGGTTAGGCTGCAGGTGGACTGTGACAGAGTGAAGAAATGTGTTTACTCTTGCTTTACTGAAGAAACTTTGCCATATAACTCAAACTGTGGCAATTGAAATAGACTCTGAATGCAATTTATAAATGTAGATATAATATTGGATGAGCCCCTCTGCTTTTACACAACAATAAGGATAGTCCTTTTTTACCACTTATCTTTTGCATACACCAGGTGCCCTTTTCTGGGAATATCTATTTTTGATTGTCTGACTCTGAGCTCCCTTGTTTTCCACCTACAACCAGTGCCTCTGGTTTCTGGCTGGTTGTGACACTCTGCTGCCAACACTCTGTATCACAACCATCTTCTTATACCATGGTTCAAGTTCTGCACCCTGATTGCTTCAGTACTCTGCCCTGGCTCTGACTGACACTGCTCACACTATCTCTCTTCACACATTTAGTGACTGATACTACTCTGCACTTCCATTTTCTGTCCAGGATGAATTTCCTTCCCCAGCCAGGTCTCTGTTGCCTTCTACTGTGGGATGCAGGTAGACCTGATCCAGATACTGCAGTAGTATCTCTGCATATGACATTTGCACATTAAATTTCCAAACCAGAAAACTGCTTTACTTTTCAAATCTAGTGCTTAAGGGCCAATGCCCACGCACGGATGATCGCTGCAGTAATCGTGGTCAGACACCCACCACAAATTCCGCAGCAATGTCCGTCCATAGACCTGCTGTGTTAAATGATTCTTCCCTGCCCATGAGTGGAAATCAACTGTGATTTTCCGCTCGTGGGGAAGAATCGCAGCATGTTCTATTCTGTAAAAACGGACGGCTTCCATTGCAGTCAATGGAAGCTGTCCGTCCTAGGATACTTTCGCTGTGAGCACAGCGGAAGTATCGCGGGAATCCGCGTCACAGCCCAGTGCTTGTGCGTCATGTGCTGCACTGCGCATCGCATCGGACAAGACGCTAGCGGCAGATCCAGAGAGGTAAGTATAGGGTCTCTTGTGGGTACCGGGTCTGATTCTGCTGGGATATTTCAGAGGCGGAATCCGACCCAGCCATGGGCACGAGCCCTTAAGTAACAGATGATTCTCTCTCTTGCAAACAGATGTTGACTCCAGTGGATCTGGAGATTTTTTGTAGTACTATATTTTCACACATTGGACTTCCCATCTATATGCCTTTTTTAATATTTTCTCTCATGCCTTCTAAATGGACAAGGTCATCACATACTGTGTTTAGAACTCAAAACCAGGCATCTCCTCACTTCTGCCACCTTCACGTCTCACAGCATGCAGTCCCACAGAGAAAGAGAGAAACTGCAGCTACATTTGCCTCATCCTTGTGTACTATTTACTATGTTGCCTTCCAGCAGGGTAACAGGAATTACCGGCCACTGAAAAGGGACAAACATAGAAATTTCCCCTGATAAAAGATGTTACAAAGTTACATATATTTAAAAGTACTAATAACTCATGTTAAATAAATTATAATTATTGGTACACTTTGTGTCCTAATGTGGTCTATAGCACCTGAAGATAACCACACCCTAAGGCCAATCTCATGCGACCAGATTTCAATTGCGGAATCTGCGATCGTTACCCGCACGGACGATCCGCGGTATTCCGCTCACATTGAAAAAATAGTACATTTGCAAATCCACTCAGCTGAGCAGATAGCAATTGCAATTTTAGCAAACAGATTTAACATTACAGCATAACATAGAAAAAGGTGCAGGCTTAACCAGAGAACCCAACTTCAGTAGGTTCCAACAAAGTAGTCCATATATAGAAAATAGGAAGCAGCACCATAAGCAGATTCTTCACAGCTGCAACTGGCTGAAATGTTGCGATCTGCCACTTTTTAACCCTGGATACCTAAATAAAGATAAGCAACTTTTATCTTTTTAAGATGCTGTGAAGAATCTGCTTATGGTGCTGCTTCCTTTTTTCTATATATTAAAATTACAGCGTGTCTTAATTTTCAGCAGAATCCTCACAGACGGCTTCCATTGAAGTCAATGAAAGCCATCTGACCCACAGTCCATCTGCAATTGACAGTTACCCGCGTCATCGCCCAGCAACGGCATGAGAAAAACAAATATAAAAAAAAAAATCTGAACTGCACATGACCGATGGCGAGCGTCCATGGTTATTCTTAATACAGAAAAGCGATGGTACGCATGGTCGCTGGTCGGGGGTTGGAGAGGACTTCCACTCCAGGCGCCTGACTTGTTCTTGAATGTATTTGATCAGAAATCTGTATGTATTTACGAACTACACTGACATGCCAAAAGTCATGGGATAGTAGTGTGTAATTTGATTATGAAGTGGTGTGACCTTAGATGACAGCTTGGGAACACCTGTATAAGTTGTGACTTGTTATCATGTGAATTAGGTTGAAGACTGGCCAGTATGCTCATGGCAAAGTGACGGGAATGATCAGAGTTAGAACAAGACATGATAGTGAGTGCCAGACGGATGGGAGATTCCATTTCCAAAGTTGTGCAGGCATTTAACCTTCCTCGATTCACATAGTCATGTGTATACCAAGAAGACATCATAAAGGGCATTACCACCCACAGTGGAAAACACAGTGGCTGCTCATGGGTGCTTAATCATTGCAACCAGCAGCATCTTACTAGAATTGTCTGTGCGAACAGACAAATGACTCTGGCAGAAATCCAATCCATATTCAATGCAGGAGGCCCAACATGCATATCATGCAGGTCAGTGCAGCTTTCTTTAGCTTCCATGGGATATGGGAACAGAAGACCCACCAGAGTGCCTTTCTTAGCACCACAACACCGGACACAGCACCTCACCTGGGCTCTTAAGTCTGCTAACTGGACCCCAGAGGAATGGTAATCTGGCGTAGTCCAATGAGACTTGGTACCAATGGTTTCAGGCTGATAGTAGGGTTTGTGTATAGTGCAGACTCCATGAAGCCATGAACCCCAGTCAACAAGGCACTGCACAGGATAGTGGTGCTTCCATACTGGTGTGGGTTGTATTCTCATGTCATGGCTTGGGTCTGCCTAAATATATCATTGACAGATGCCCACTATGTTTCTCTGTTTGGTGACCATTTGCAGCACTCCATTTACTTCATGTACCCCCACAATGACAGGATATTCAAGCAGGATAGAGCGCCATGCCTTTGGGCCCAAGTTGTCCAGAACTGAGTTGAGGGGCATACTGGAATGGTGTGGCCTGCATGTTTGCCCGACATGAGCCAACTCTAGAATTTATGGTGTATGGTGAAGAAGTTTCGTACCACTGAGCTGTGGGTGGTTACCCAGTTGGCAAGGCTCAATATTCCTCAAGTTGTCTTCCACCCAATTGTGGAATCAATGCAACATCGAATTGCTGCACTTCGCCAGGCTAAAGAGGCCTACACAATTTTTTTTCCCTATCTTATGACCTTTGGCATGTCAGTGCTCTTTAAAAATGGCAATGCTGGCTTCCCTTCTAAGATTTCAGAGCAAATTGAATGTATACGGATACTTCAGGACTACATGACCCCATGCATTACAACAGGTGCCTTTGGATGTTCATCATACCCATCAATAAAGGTGCATTCCACCAGCAATGTAAATGTTGAGACAATTTAGAGGAACTGGTAGGATATCCCACCACTGACTCTGCTACAGTATGATTGGTGATGTTGCCTTCAGAGTCTATGTAGCCATAATCTAATGAAGAGTAGGATGTGATTCCTTTTAGTGAGTGTTGAACCAGTAAGTCTCTCTAACATATTTTCTCAGTTTATAAAACCACATTTTGGACTGGTATGCTAGGCCAATGCCACTTTATTTCTCATGCCCGTCTTATATTCAGGTGAAGTCCTAAATTTTTAATATGAGTTTGGAAATCTAATCCAAGTCACTAGAAACCACCAAAAATATTAGAAGAGATTAGGTTGCTTGCAAGAGAAGAGCCTGATGTTCTTAAATTTAGCCAGATGTATTCGATACTTCATTTTAATTCCCCGTTGAGTGGAAAAAAACAAAGAATATCTTTTGTTGCAAAAATAATTTTTCGCTGCCAATTATGTGAAATTCAAGATGCAGAGAAATGTTTATATAGTGAAATATCTTCTGGAGCAGATTGTTGTAAATTATACATGCAGGGAAATCTCACTGATCCCGTAACCGTACAAAAGACTGAAGAAAGACCCAAAGACAATCGTGTTCGTAAGATAATAGATTGCCGTGAAAGACGCCTTGTAGAAATGTAGTGGGGTTTTATTTATTTCCAATTATTTTTTATAGTACTAACCTGTTCCACCATACTGTAGAAGTGGGGCTCGCAATCTATTGTTCTTACCTTAAAGGGGTTATGCAAAGTTTTGGCTTTTATCGTCTAAGTCAGTGTTCCCCAACTCCAGTCCTCAGGGACCACCAACAGGTCATGTTTTCAGGATTTCCTCAGTGTTGCACAGGTGATGTAATTATCGTCAGTGCCTCAAACATTGCTGCAGGTGTTCTTACTATAGGAGATCCTGAAAACATGACCTGCTGGTGGTCCCTGAGGACTGGAGTTGGGGACCTCTGGTCTAAGTGATAAAAGTCTGATCGATAGGGGGTCTCACCACTAAGACCTTCACCAATCCCAAGAACTGTATCCCTCTCTCCTCCTCACTGCTGGCTTACTGCACTCGTTGAAGTGAGGAGGAGATTGAATGTAGTGCTGGTCTCGCATGTGCAGTGCCACTCCATTCATCTTCAGTGGGACTGCTGGAGATTAGAGTTGACAAACATACTCTGCCGAGCTTGATGCTCGTTCGAGTATTAGCGTACTTGATGGTGCTCGTTACTCGAACGAGCATCAAGCTGTGTTCGACCCCACCCCAGTTTTTGGCTCCTCCCCACTGTGACGTGCCTGTTTTGGCCCCTCCCCGCCGCTTGACTCGATGAAAAGCTTGACTCGAATAACGCGGACTCGAGCATTTGGGTGCTCTCTCATCTCTATTGGAGATGGCTCAGTGCTTGTACTTAGCTTTTTCCATCAGCTCCATTGAAATGAATGGAGCAGTATCGCGCATGTGTATGACCACTACTCTATTCAATCTCCACACCATTATGGGTAGGTACAGCAAACCTGCAGTAATGAGACGATGGGGAAATGGGACCCTCATTCTTGTGATGGGGGGGGCTCAACTGATCAGACTATTATCACCTATACCATAGATTGATGATAAAAGTCATCTTGGTGTAACCCTTTAAAGACACTTTAAAGGCCAATTTCATAGGAAGCCAGTTAACATGTCAGCATGTTTTTGAAGTAGAAGAGGAAATTGGGATACATGGAATAAGTCTAGGCTGGCCAAGCAAGAACCTGTAAACTTCAAGTAGATGCAGTCCTCTGGTCAGATTTGAACCCAGAATTGCGTCGCTGCAAAGTAATAAAATTTGGTGATGATATGACATGGATTCCAACACTCCTCAGAAGAGCATATGTTTGTATTGTGGGAAATATAATGCATTTGCTTTGTATTTTCTAGGACAATATTAAACTACGTGCTACACTACAGCCCAATAACTAATTTGAAGCCTGAACGATGTCCCTGATCAATGGAGAAAATTTACTTTTGATTTGAACATATTTAATGCTATAAACAAAACTATTATTCCTAAAGGGGTTGTCCCCTCGTTCAAGTGCTTGGCTATCACTGGTGGTCCTATTGAAATGCATTAAGCAGTAGTGCATGTGTGTTACCATTGCTTCATTCATTTGATGATGTTCTGGACATCTGTTCTACCATTTGGTGGAGGCCCCAGTGGTTGCACCCCAAATGATCAGCTAGTTATGCCCTATCTTGTGACAGCATGGGACAACCCTTTTAAGGATATTAATATTGTTGAGGTAGTTATTAATAATAGCTATGTCCATGACCATCTTAAAGGGGTCACTTTGGGACCTCTCTCTATGACCCAGGATGGAGAACAGCTTTTGTTGTACTTCGACACTGCTATATTACATGGGCGGCTATTCATCTGCAAGGGCAAAGTTTAGCTGGTCATTGCTTCCCCCACCTCCAATATGAAAGAAGTTGTCTATGAATAGAAAACACCTTCAAACTATTGGGAACACTTGTGATAGCCCAACATTTTCTTCATGTAATAGACCACCAGAAGTCTTGTGGTACATATTTTCTGGAAATAGGCAGGTGTTTCATCAAGGATGAGATATCTGCTTGTGTGTGACATCTAAGGGTGATTTAACACAGGACCACTGTTGGGCACTTAAGTGCCCAAGAGTCATCCCAACAACTACCGCTCCAATACCTTCACAAAGGAACGATAATTTAATGAATGGAGATGGAGCAAGCTGGAGATCTCTTCCAGCCACCCACCTCCACCTGGGAACAAGCAATCTCTTAAAGATGAGCAACTTTCTGTTTACACAGAGGGAACTTGCGTATTAGTCACTTCTAAGTGAACTGAAACAAACTATTTCTAGCTCAGAACTCAGTTGGGTCCTGCTTTTACACGGGCCGAGTATCGGTCAAAATCTTGTTTCAGTGATGTTTAGGTCAAAGGTTGGCCCTTGTTGGCTTTCATTGGTGTCTCATGAGCTTATGAACTCCACTCTTGGAAAGAGACAGAAAACCCTTTTTGGGTTGGGATGGCAATCTTCAACACAATTCGCACAGTACCAGATCATTGAAAGCAATGGTCTAAGTAACCTTATACTATTCATTTACTGTTACATTGCTTTTACAACTTTATACAATGTATTTTTTATATTTGTGAATCTGATGGTAGTTGTTCTATTAAAAGTCAATTTTTAATGTTAACCACAAACTAATACAAGCAGACAGTGACTGAATCTAAATTAAAGTCAGTGAGCTTTAATATGTTTCTTGGTTGCAGTTTGGAACAGTTTGCCTGTGTAAATTATTTATTACAAGAAATTGTATTTAGACTTGAGATCCTAAAATGGAATAGAAAATTCAATCAGACATAGCAACTTAGCAACATCAATTTTGTTAGCACTGTAACCATTAAAATGAAGACCCTTTTTAACCCTTTCCAATCCACTCTCTGACCTTTTAAAGACATTATGATTTAAAGGGGTTGTCCCGCGCCGAAACAGGTTGTTTTTTTTTCAATAGCCCCCCGTTCGGCGCGAGACAAACCCGATGCAGGGGTTAAAAAAGAAAACCGGATAGTGCTTACCTGAATCCCCGCGCTCCGGTGACTTCTTACTTACCTGGTGAAGATGGCCGCCGGGATCTTCACCCTCGGTGGACTGCAGGTCTTCTGTGCGGTCCATTGCCGATTCCAGCCTCCTGATTGGCTGGAATCGGCACGTGACGGGGCGGAGCTACGAGGAGCCGCTCTCCGGCACGAGCGGCCCCATTCAGAAAAAAAGACCGGACTGCGCAAGCGCGTCTAATCCGGCGATTAGACGCTGAAAATTAGACGGCACCATGGAGACGAGGACGCTAGCAACGGAGCAGGCAAGTGAATAACTTCTGTATGGCTCATAATTAATGCACAATGTACATTACAAAGTGCATTAATATGGCCATACAGAAGTGTATACCCCCACTTGCTTTCGCGGGACAACCCCTTTAAGGCTGTACAGCTCCGATGTTGGAAGACACCCGTCGGGGTTCTCTTACTGTATATTGCCAGCCTCTCTGCTGTCGGAGCCTATCCAACGTGTCACCTCATGCAGTACTGGCTTAAGCCAGCATATAGCGCCGTTGTATAAATGCAGAAAAACAGTAAGCCCCCTAGGAAAACCAAGATACAAGTTGGATTGGAAAGGGTTAAACTAATCTTTAGATGTAGGTTAAATAGGCGACTATACACATCCATAATAATAATAATAAAATGCTCAGGGAAGGTTTTGTAAGACAAGAGAAATGTCTGAAATGGGTTTACCTCTTTTGGGACCAAAAATAAAGCTAATTGAAGTGAATGGGAGCTACGAAAGCAGCGTATCATAGTGCATAATGCTGTTTCTTTAACTTGGGGAACTATGGACATCAGCTCATATCTGTATACTTGATCCGCCTTGATCCGCCCCTCCTGGAGGCAGCAATGTGCAAGTTGGGCAGGACTCTGTATAAGCCCGTTTTAGAATTAAGAAACTATATCCAATTGAAATAAAATATAGTAATTATGGTGCTGACGGCGTGTATGAGGTAATCCCATATGTAAAAGTTGCTCTGCTTTCAGTCTCTTACTCCCGAAGCTTCTGACTGACCTTTATTTCTCAAGGGAGCGCTACTTCTTTACTCTGAAGTTGACTTACAACTTCTCCATATTTTTATTTTTGGATATGGTTAATGCATCACTTATGTAGAGTGCTGCGCTTGGAATATGAGTGTCTTACAAGTATGCTGGTATTCCTCTTTATGGAGAAGTAGATGTTTTTGCGCAATCTTCTACAACTTCAGAATGAACGATGGGACACAAAGCCTGAAATCCTTTTCTAGACTACAAATGGCAGATGCATCCAGCAAGCGCAGAAGGTGATTGTACTTCTAGCTGAACACACCAAATAAAGTAATCCAGGCATTTCCTGAACTTTCTTTCCCTTTTCTCTATCTTTTTTTTGGTGGGGGTGGGAATGAAGTGGGCTGCAGGTCAACTTTACGGTAAACATACAATTAATACAAAGCAATATGCATTGCATCAATTTGGTTTTTATGAAAAATAGTAAAAGCTAAATGAATAATAGTAAAATTAAAGTTGAATTAACGATATTGAAGTGGATCATAGAAAGGGCAGAATGAGAAATTGCTTAGGGCCTTCGCGAACAAGGGTACTCCACCATCTATTTCTTTTCAGCTTTTCCTCATGACCCCCAGCTGCAAAACATATGAGTTTGAAAAGATTTATAGTGAGTTTGGGCTCTCTCAAGTACATTTCTGCCTTGGCCACCTATTGTAGTCATCCATGAAAGTACAGTAAAGATTTATAGAAATAATATTTATTGCTAAGGGTTGGAGCTCTGTTCTCCTTGAAGATGCCCCATGTGCCTTCATTGCTAATTGAAAGAAATCTGGTGGTCTCTGAATGAGCATATATGTCCGGCGACTGGACAGAAACCTATAGGCAAAGGGGGGCTTCAGTTGCTCCCACTAGATTGCATGTAAAAGACCTTAATATATGCATACTGTTAAAAGATTTGTTGGAAAGTCATGGAATAGGAGGTCAACTGGGTTTTCCAAGATTAAAATGAAAGGTTTTTGTGCATGGAATGAGTTAAAATAAAAAAACTAAGGCATACTTAACCTGCTTCGGTGCAGCCTTCACGGTCCTTTTCACTCCAGCACGGAAACCACGTCACTGGCTTCACCAGTGATACTGCTATGAAGGGCTGCAGTGATGACGTGAACACTGAATGGCGTGCAATCGCTACAACAGCTCCTAAGTTCTGAGTGATGGGGATCAGGGTGGGCTGGGGTGGGCCAGGAGTCCGTTTAATGGGTGAGTATAGTTAATTTTTTATTCTAACCTATTCTCTGTCCATAATTCCTTTGTTTCCTGTAATGGCGACCACCTTTCTTTTGAGAAGTAGACAGCAAGGGGCCCTATTTTGCTAATGTTATTGGATGACCTAACATTCATTTTTATTGCTGTAAGGGGAATTAAATATTGGTGGCTTTCATCCCAATGACTTATCACCCCTGTGCTTTCACACAAGAGCAGTATTTATTCAGCAAATGAAGGTGGAGATCTCTTCAAGCCACCCGCCTACATTTATTGTGAACAGGCAGTCGATCAAAAATGAAGGACTGCCTGTTTTAGACCGAGCAAGAAATCATTCACTAGTCACTTCATTTATGTAAGCTGGAATGAAGCAACTACCGAGAGATTTCTCGCTCAGTACCCTATTGGGTCCGATGTTTATACGCTATGTGGCTTCGAAAAAACTCTGGCGTGGCTTCTCTCCTGGCTGAAAAAACTATTGTGTTAAAATCCACTATGCTACCTTGTGTTTCCCAGCAGCAAACACTAAAGGCCCATTTACACTGGACGATTATCGCAAAAAAAATCACTAATCGTCGATCGTCTTAGCGATAATCGGTGCGTGTAAATGTGTGCCCATCATCAGCTTTTCGGCTGATCGCTAAAATCAGTCCAACATAAAAATTCATCACTCATTTTTATCAGTAGTTCTTCACAGGGAGTGCTGATAGCATTGTTTCCCCGTGGAAAACAAAGGATCTGAGCACAGGTAATAGCCTTGGGCTATTAGCATGCACTCAGGGAAGGCTTCATTAACATACATAATTGGTATTTAAGTAGCTGAGTAGCTACTTCAATACCAATTAATTTTTATGCAAAATGATCGCTCAAAGCTGTCACTCAAACTGTCGTTTGAGCGATCTTTGAGCAATTATCTGCTCGTCTAAATGGGCCTTAAGACCCCATTTACACTGATAGATGATTGCTCAAATGACAGTTTGAGTGACGGTTTTGAGCGATCATCTTTGCATAGTCTATACTAGCTAAGTAGTTACTGAAGAACTATGCAGGCAGAGCGAGACACCACTGCTATTGCTCGGTGAACAATACAGCTGTTTTGCATAAGCGAACAGCTGCATTGTTCTCCCAGGCTTACAGCTCGCGTCCTGCTGTGAACTACCAGAGGGACACCAGTTGAAACAATCTTATCAGTGATGCCGACTGTGATAACAGCCTGCATCGCTGATAAGAATTAAGCGAGGAATGAATCCTGCACGAAAACTGCACAATGACCATGCATTTAGACGCAACGGTTATTGCTCAAAAGATAGCTTTGAGCGAATTTTGAGTGAGAATCGTTGTGTCTAAATGCGCCTTTAGGGTCGTGCAGATTAGATTGTCATCGTATCAGTATCAAAATGATCTAATGTTCTTTGGTTCAAGTTAGCTGCTCCTTATGTGACTCGGGTACAGGGAAGTCGGCCCCCTGCCATGTTTATTGCCAAGAGCCTCCACCAATCTTGATTTGGTGGATCTGCCCATGTAAACAGGAAGCCCTTATCTATGAATGATGGCCTGTTTACCATGAATGGTGCAGGTGGGCTGAAACAGTCCTTGGCCCGCTCTGCCTACATTCACTGAGCGGTGATCATTGCTGGGACGACTGTCAGTCATATTTGTGCCCGACAGTTATCTTGTGTAAAAGGGCCCTCATGCACCGTATTCCTCATCCACCAATTCTATATATATCTTAAGTAGCTGAAACAATTTTCTGTCAATTTACTAAAGCAAAAATTTGATATTTAAGAGATATTTTATATCCTCATTTAAAAAAAAAAATCTGTGGAAATTGCTTTATCAGTTTTATTAGCTCAGCTAAGAAGGGATTGCAGTCTCAGCACATTCATCATAGGTTTGTGGAAATGTAAAAGCATGTGCCCCAGCATATTGATCCACGAAGAATAAAATTATCATATTAATTATTTTCACAACTGGAAATTGTTAAAATCCGCTCTTTGTTGATGTGTTTAGTGCCCTCTGGGAACGCATGAAAGGTTGAGCTCGATGGACCTGAGTCTTTTATCCAATCTCACCATTGGGTAATACTGTAGCTGCGAATTTCTGCAGTATCAGACTGTAACAATGAAAAGACCTTTACATGACAGGATAAAAAACATTGTATATTGTTTTGCTCCCAAATACAAAAAAATCATAAAAAATATCAACTTTAAAATATAATTGTAGATGAGAAGACGGGTCGGCGGTTTCATCTAATGCCGTCACTTTCTTATATTTCTTCTACCGTGTTTCCCCGATAGTAAGACACCCCCGATTGTAAGACGTATCGGGGGTGTCAGGGGGGTCGGCCAATGTAAGCCGTACCCCGAAAGTAAGACATACCGTAGAAAAAAAAAATCATTACTCACCTCCCCCGGCGTTCTGTCGCACTCCGGCAGGATGTCGCTCGCTCCTCGTCCCCGGCACAGCATTGCTTTCTGAATGCGGGGGCTTGAAATCCCCGCCTCCAGAAAGCTAATACACACGCCGTCAGCCAGTTACAGAATGGCTGTGATTGGCTGAAGGCGCACGTGGCTTCAGCCAATCACACTATTCAATGACATCATTGAATGGCTGTGATTGGCTGAAGGCGCACGTGGCTTCAGCCAATCACACCCATTCAATGATGTCATTGAATAGTGTGATTGGCTGAAGCCACGTGCGCCTTCAGCCAATCACAGCCATTCAATGCTGTCATTGAATGGCTGTAACTGGCTGACGGCGTGTGTATTAGCTTTCTGGAGGCGGGGATTTCAAGCCCCGCATTCAGAAAGCAATGCTGCCCCGGGGACGAGGAGCGAGCGACATCCTGCCGGAGCGCGACAGAACGCCGGGGGAGGTGAGTAATGATTTTTTTTTATTATAAGACATACCCCGAAAGTAAGACATAGTCTGGCTTTTGGGGATAAAAAGAAAGTAAGACACTGTCTTACTTTCGGGGAAACACGGTACTATAGAATCTGAAGGTGTATACCTTCTTAATTTATACAGATGATTGCAATGGGTTTTTAAGAGAATGTTCCAGGTTTAAATGTGTTGTTGTGGTGTTAAATAATAGTTCTAGATCACTAACTTACACATGGGTGGTTTGGATGAGCCTTTCTGCCATTTATACCGTTGATCAATCAAATCTGGCATTGCCCATTTACAATGAGTGGCGGGGATCACCTATTTGACATACTCACAGCTTCGGGAGCTAGGTTTAGGAAGAGCTTGTACACGGGAATGGGGGTAATTGGGGAGAAAAAAGGAGTAGCAATAGCGTCAGTGGGGCTGCGGCTGCACAGCTATACAGCCGGCCCTGCTGACATGAGTATGGGACAAATCCTCTTTAAAGGGTTTTTCCAGGCATTTCCTATTGATGACCCATCCTCAGCCGTCCGTCGCTCACCTGCTATCAGTGCAGTGGGGCTGGAGATCGTCATTAGGGTTTGGAGCTGGACCTGTAATAGAAAGGCTTGGCTGTCATTGAAATCAATGAGTGATGCCTTTTATTACACTTCCAGCTCCGGACCCAATGCTAAGCTGGAAGTGTCATAGAAGCCTTAGTCCGGGCTCACACGAGCGGGTCGGATTCCACATCTTTATTTGGAAATGGGAAATCCGCACTTCAAGAGGAGCTGCACTTACAACTGACTTTTGACATACCATAGAGACATATCAAAGGTTTTGATGAATCAGGTCCCACTACTGAGACCCCTGCTGATCGCTAGAATAAGGGAGGCTGCAACACTTAACAAGTGCTGTTCCACCTTGGCTATCTTCGCTGCTTTTCGTCTCCTTCCTGCAACTGAAGACAGCCTCATAGACGCAAACAGGAGGCTTCTATAAACCTCTGTGCGGACCACCTTCGGCTGCCAGGTGAAATCGAAAAGCAGCAAAGATGGCCGAGGGGATTAGCGTTCAGTTGAGCGCTGCAGCCCCCTCATTCTAATGATCAATGGGTAACAACTCCAGGATAGTAGGATTTCATAGAGCTGTGATGGACATCCTTGACTTGTGTAAAAGCACATGTAGCATTGGCCGTATATAGACACTACACTCCGTATGACGGATACAAGATATCTGATCTATTGCATGTTATGGTTAGAGCAAATGGTATGCTCGGTTTAATAAATAGTATGCGCCCACAAAACAGCACTGTTCGTTCCGCAAAAACACTACGCTAAGGTGCGCACAAATACGCATACACTCGTTTGAAGCCGGTCTTATTGTACGTTTTTTTTTACGTCTGTGGCGTTTTCTTGCACATGCAGTAAGTAGGCTGTAAGTTTGGTATAGGGAAGAAAACGTATCAAAAAAGTGTGTAACAAAGACGCCACCAAAACACACTTGGAAAATACGCATACCATTATGCTACGTTTTTTAGGGTCACTAAGAAAAGGGTCTGAAGGAAGACTAAGAGCGGAGTAACATTTTAGGGTATGTTCACACTGCATTATTTTGCTGTGTATTTGAGACAGAATCCACATCATATCCAGAGCAAATCGTGTCCCATTACTTTTAAGAAGAGGATGCGCCATAGTCTATGTGACACAGATTTTTCCCTCATGTGAATTTCTGATCCGTGTGCGGAAAGATAGAAGTGTCACTTCTTCATGCGGATTGTGTGCTGTCAAATCCGCATTCATTGAAAAGGCCTAAATCTGATCGTGGTGCACTGAGAGATCGGCGGCTTAGCCTTGGGCTTCTGCCACAGATTTTGAGGGGGAATCCATTTGGAAAAGTCGGACGCAGTTTCCACCATGTGACCATACCCGTAGGCATGTTATTTACCTGCTCGTATCTAAATCGTACCTCCTTCATGACAAAGGTACTTTAAAGCGGTTATCCAAGACGTGAAAAAAATCTAAAAACCTTTGCAAATGTGATCAAATCAAGATAGAAATGCTCACCTGACCTCCATGGGGTCACTTCCCATACTATTGGCATCTCTGCTCAGCCATAATGCCAGGAGTAGAGGGTATTAATTGGTTGCTTTAGTCATGAACAGTATAAAACATTAAAGCTGTCAACTTGTAAACCTAAAAAGAGAGGGGCGGAAGTCCTTCTACTGCTGTTGTGCAGGAAAGATGGCTTTCCTTATAAGAAAAGATAAATTAAATAAACTTAAGGTGCTGCCAGTCCAGTAACGCCAATCTGTTTGTAACAGGGCGCAACTCTCACAAAATGGTATTCAAGTAGGTAGTTTTACTTGGTTCTTCTTTATTGAAATTAAAAAAAAAAAAAAGCCAATGTTAACGCGTTTCGAGAGCGCAGCCCCTTCCTCAGAAATGACTGTAATGGGTGCAGGATATAGGCCGGTTTCTCCTATCCTCACCACAATTCTGTCCTCCTGAATGGTATCGAGGATAGGAGAAACCTGCCTATATCCTGCACCCAATTACAGTCATTTCTGATGAAGGGGCTGCGCTCTCGAAACGCGTTAAGATTGGCTGTTTTTTTTTAAATCTTTAAAAAAGTAGAACCGGGTAAAACTACCTACTTAAATACCATTTCATGAGTGTTGCACCTTCATGTCCACAAATTTTCCCAATTTCTTTCAATCAACTTGCAAACATAGACCGGTGGGCACCGCTGAAATGTCCGCGCGGGATCGCAGGGGAGTAATGTTACTTTCTATGTTTTATCACATTTGCAAATCTTATAGATGTTCTCTCACGTCTCCGATAACCCTTTGCAATCCCAGTAATTACAATTTTTCCTAAAACTTTCATGGTTTTCACAGACTTAATATTTTTTGCCTCCTGTGTAGAGACTATCATGCAAACCCAATAAGGTCCTAAAACCCTAATACCTGCATAGGCACAAATCTCTTAATTGCTTTGGGATGACGAGGAACATGGAATATATACATTATAAACACTTTACTGTAAGCGAATGTCAAGGACTGGAAAGGATTTGAACGGAAGAAACCTAAAGCTCCGATCTGTTCCTTAATACTGTAAATCCTTGCAGCGATGATCTATGGATCTTTCTCTTATTCCATTGCTGCCTTTGTTTTTTTGTTTCCATGCATTGTGATTCTGCAATGGAGAGGAGCAGATGTTTTGCCAAACATCCTGATGTGTTGCTTTTTCTTATGGGAGTGCATAACCGTTTCTTGTGATGCATTGACTTGACAGCTGCTAGATTTCAGGGAGCTGCTTAGAAGCCATTAGTGGTGTCATTGAATTGAAACAGAACAGTCACTCCCAGCTTGAACTGCAATTGTTAATATCTTGTTGCTATTTTTTCTGTAGCAACACAAGGCCTGGAAGATCACATTCTAAAGTAATGATCTTTTCTTTCCGGCTGATGGCCCTGGTTAGAACAAAGAGGTGTTAGGACTTGTTAGGATTCTTGTTTACTGATCTTAGGCTGCTAACGATTTCATTTTTTTTTTGCACCTTGCATGACTTCCTTTTAAATGAGAGTTCTGCAAGGATATATACTGCAGGGGTCCCTCGTAGGAAGTTGTAGCCTTGTGTTAAGTATTCCTAGTGAGTTGCTTATATATGAAGGTTATTACACAATACCCTGTTTCCCTTAAAAATAAGACCTACCCTGGAAAAAAGGATTTTCAAGGAGGCTTGAAATATAAACCCCAGCCCAAAAATAAGCCCTTGCTGCATTACATAAGAAAAAAAAATAGGAATACATTACTTAGCAGGCTCAGTCCAGGTCCCTCCCGCTGCTCGCCACAGCTCCGGTGCGGTTCCCACAGTCGGTATTAGTGTATCTTGACGCCACCTGAAGCTAGGCGTTTGACAGTGGGAACACCCCTCTTACACGCCTAGCTGCCGATTGGCTCAAGATCTGAAGGGCCTACAAGGTGCTGTTACTTGGCTGTTCCCCGGACATGGGTCCGTGTTGTCACAGAGAAGCGCTCCCTGTCCTGCACCACCGATAGGTGCCTGCCCCCCGGCCGTGCAGCATTATGGCTCCCTGGAGTGCTCGGTGCTGCCGAGCGGCTTATAGTACAGTAGTATGCGGTCGGAGGATGGGGGAGAAGGAAGGGGGCCGCCACCGCCAAAGGCGCTTCACCTCGCTGTCCACTGCCTGAAGCTGACCCCGCTCTGCAGTTTAAAACAGAGGGTGCTAGCACAGGCGGGGAAGGCCCTTTCTGAACTACAAATGCGCAGCTTGAGCAGGGGACTTGCGGGGTACCTGCGGCTGGCGGCTTCCAGTCTGTCTACCCGGGCAGCGGCTTCCAGTGAGCGTACCCACCCGGTGTGGCATTCATGGTGCTGCGCCATCAGGGAAGCGGCTTCACGCTGCACCGGTGTCCCTGGTGAGTCGCACCCTGTGCAGTGCATGAAGCGCCGCCATCAGCCGTCAAGGAGCGGTTTGCTCATATGCGTTGTGCATGGCCGCCTGGGAAATACCTTTCAGCTGCGGCTGTCTGGCTGCCTGCAGCAGGGGAACGTGTATGCTTTCCCCAACTATTCTTAGTGTGCAGCAAGGAACTACATCTCATCCAGGTCAGCAGCCAATTACCCCCTGTCAAACTTGACTCCACCAGTAGTTCCTGGTGGCGTCAAGATACAGTAATACCCCCAAAGTCTTTGGCTGCCTACACAAGATCACTTCCTGGTTACAGGATTTATTAATAATTCCGCCTCCATGAAGCAACTGCTGTGATTGGTTCTTCGGGCGTTACTCAGCCAATCAATGCAGCGCTGGATGAAACAATCACAACCATCGCTTTGTGAAGGTGGGATTTAGGAATTGACTGAGCTGTGTCAGAATAAATCCCGCATTATGTCTATTATCTGCTGCCAATTCATAAATCCCGCCTCTGCAATGTGATGGTTGTGATTGGTTCATTAAGCGCTGCATTGCTTGGCTGAGCAGCATCTGAAGAACCAATCATAGCCATCGCTTCGTGGAGGCGGGATTCATAAATCCTGTAACCAAAAAGTGATCTTGAATGGGCGGCCAAAGACTGCGGGAACCGCGCCACAACTGTGGAGAGCAGCGGGAGGGACCTGGACTGAGCCTGCTAAGTAAAATAAGACATTCCCCAAAAATAAGACCTAGTGCCTTTTGGGGGACAAAAAGTAATATGACAGTGTCTTATTTTCGGGGAAACACGGTACTACCCATGTCTCCTACTGTGGATTTATAGAAATGTTTTAAACGGAGATCAGTGGATTTATTAACGACATGCAATGTTTTTAGTATCCATTAGGGTGCATTTCATGAAACTTCAATGTGGTGTTTTATTGCTAATTGCTGGGCTGCCTCTGGGCAGTACTTGCACCTGGAAAAAATGGTGAGGTTGGGTGCAGCCCTACAGGTACCCTAAGGCCATGTTCACACAAGGTAGATTTGCCACAAATCTTCTGTGGATTTTCTGCACATGGGTAAAAAAATCAACTTCTACTGTTGCAGATATGTTGGATATTTTGCTGCAGATTATCTGCATGTTTTGTGCATGGAAAATCTGCTGTGGAAATCTACAGTTATTATTGTGGATTTGCTGCAGCTCTTGGTGTGGATTTCGGCCTCTCCATTGAAGACTATGGCAAAAGTTTGCACGTTTTATGCACTAGACCTGCTACTAAAACTGACATGCTGCGGTTTTAAATTCCACATTACAGGTCAACCAATTTTTTGCACCGATTTAGGCCAACTTCACACATGTGATATGAAGCCATGAACTCCGCCCCCATATTGCGCTCCCCACCATGTAAATTCTCTAGGGATGCGAGGCATTTGAGCGTGAGGTTTCTCCCATTGCTTTCAATGGGGCCGGCGTTGCCTCCGCTGGCCCCATTGAAAACAATTGGTGGTGCGATACGGGAGCACGCAGCAAGACGGATCATGCCACGATTTTTCCCCCGCATAGCATTGCTCATGTTTATGACGCCATTCAAAAGAATGGGGTTCATAGTCTCAAAACGCACAAATTTAGCGCGATGATTTTAGCACTTGTGTGAAGGTGCCCTTAATGTGAATTTTTTCCCCAGCGCGTGGATTAGATTTTGAAAGCCTCATTCACACTTCTACTGTAAGGCCTCCTTCACACGGGCGACACCGCATCGTTGCAAGAACATCGCAGCGATATCGCATCACTGCACCGTACAATATCGCTGCGATTTTCTCGCAGCAATACCGCTATTTTGTAGCGCTACAAAGTCGCATGTGACGCTACAAAATCACGCGACTTTGTAGCATCTGCTACTGTCAAAGTTGCATCGCATGCAAACCACGTTTTCATGCGATGCAACAGAGAGGAAGGCTCCATAGAGAAACATGGGCTACAAAACCTAGCGTGTCGCGGGCATATCGCCAGACCTGCGAGGTTTGTGTGTCGTTTTGTAGCACGCTACAAAACATCTCATGTGTGAAGGAACCCCTAGGAAACCATGGGCTTCTCATACATGCGATTTGCAGCAATTCTACAAAATCGCGCAACTTTGTCGCCCGTGTGAAGGGGGCCTAAATGTTGTGGATTTTCCATGCAGAAAATTTGCATCGAAAAACTACAGCAACAGACTTACTGATGTCTTCCACAATGCTGCCTCACATAAGTCCCTGCAGTCATGAGGACTCACATTAGTAAATATGAACATATGTGCTATCGGGTTGGACCTCCTGTTCTTCGGATAGAGTTCTATATCATCTGTATAGAGCTACAGTTAAAGGGGATATTTAATTGTAGACTATTCATGGCCTATCCTTAAGCCTCATGTCCACGGGTGGGGCAGATTCTGCATGCGGGAATCCGCAGCGAGATCTGACCCTGCCTGTGGCTGGCGACCGCACTAACCTGTCTGGTTCTTTTTTCTGTAGTGCGGATGTATGCCGAAGTACCAGCCAGCGCATCGTTGCACATACGCAGTACAGTTTTTTAAAAAACTCCTGCTTTCCTGTGGAATCTGCGATGGGCTGCATATCGGATAGCTTCCATTGACTTCAATGTAAGCCGTCCGCACAGAAACAGCTAAATCCGCTGTAAAATGGAGCATGCTACGATTTTTTTTCTAGACCCAAAAATCCGCAAAACAAATCCGCATGCTTTAATTCAGGGTGGATGCCCATGCTTCCCTATGCGCGGCTTGAACTTCCATGCGGGTGCCCCCCGTGGATTCTGCAAATCAAATCTACCTGTGAACATTGGGCCTAAGGATAGGTCATTAATAGTAAATCAGTGGGGGTCCATCATACAGGACCCCCACCAATCAAAATTTTGCCAGGCTGGTGCACTTGTATATGAAGCCGATTTCTGAAGGAAACAGACAGCTCTGTTCCCACTGCAGTGGCCAGGCTTGGTACTACAAGCCAAGTTCTTATTGAAATGAATGGCCTGCCATACCAAATCTGGCCACTGCAGTGAGAACAGAGCTGCCTGCTTCCTGCAGAAATCAGTCCAGTGCATGAGCACATCAGCCCAGGAAACAGGCGATCGGTAGGGTTCCTAGTGATGGACCCCAGATTATCTATGATTGATGATCTTTCCTAAAGATTTAGCTTCAATAGTTTACAATTGTACAACCCTTTTAAATGGAATCTGTTACCGTATTTATGCTGCGCTATATGTGGAGAGATTGCAGTGCCAGGTCACTTACTTTGTTAGCTGTCGTTCCTATCATAAAGTCAGGTATTCTGCAGCACAGCCTGTAGTCCAGGATATTCATGGGCTGTGGCTCCCTCCGCTTCCCTGGAGATGATTGACCGTTTTCTTCCTATAATGTGTATAGGGAGAATGTCATCAATTAGCAATAAGGGGGTGGAGATGGCCGCTGCTCTTAATTACTGCAGACTAAACAGCATGAGCACTAAATAAAACAGACTTCATTCTGTGTTCACACAGCAGCACTGAAAACTCTGACTTAATATAAACTACAGATACCAAAATAGGTGACCTGGTACTGTGATCTAAGTCTCTTTCACTAGTTAATGCTGACCTTAGATAGGGCAGCATGAATATGAAGACCGATTGTTGCAAAGGATAACATTCTGTCTACCACCAGAGGGAGCTCACTGCATACAATTTTTATACATTGATCTCAATAACAAAACAATATGCAGTAAGCTCTTGCGCTCCCTCTAGTGGTGGCTGCAAGAAGGAAGAATTTGATCTTTCTTAAACAGCATGTCTGTATTGAGGATTCTGTGCCAGAAGATTGGAGCTGCAACCTCTATAAAGATGTGCATCTTTCTTATGATGTGTTTTCGGACATCAATGCAGTCCCTCCATTCATAGAACACTGGAGATAAATTACATGTGTACTCTGCTTTTGGCAGCTGTCAGCATTGGTGGGTTCCCTGTAGTTGCTTTGCAGCTGATTAGATCACGCCAGCTTATAAAGGTACCTATTGTGAGATTTCATTGCCCGAGAAATAAAGGATACAACAGTGTAGACCGTAAATGGATCACAGGAAAGAGTTAGACCGCATCCATTGCAATTAAAGGGACATGTGGACTATGGGCAGAAGAGAAGCGTTCAAGAAGAACTCATCATGCTGACAAGAGTGACTGCATAAAGAACTGACCGCCCCTAGGGTCTTTCCGCAGCCCAGGGATGATGAAGAAGAGGTAACGTAGCAGTATAACAGGAGGAAGGCCTACCCGCACTTCATGTGCAGTTTTCAAAATGTCGTGCATGCTATTGATACACCTAAAATCATGGCGACACGTCTGCTCGCGTCCCGTGGATTACAAAATGTTCACCTATTCAGAGCAGATCATTATAACCAATATTTACAGCTCCAGACAAATGAGTCAAGTTTTGTAGAAACAACCTCTCCAGAATTGCTGCTTTGTAAGTAATTTGACTTTCCTGGTGTTTTGCTGAAGTCAGCGAGGGTAGGTGGGATCAATGCATAAAAGTACATTTTCAGTAAGTGCTGTTGTTTCCAAGTAATTTGGCACACAACTGGGCTGAAATGGTGTTTTGTTTGTTAAATGGCTTAGAAATCTGCAAATCTCTTTATTACGGGAGAGGCAGACGGCGCGGGCTATTGCTGCATGTATATTCATGGACACAGCAAATTGTCCACATTTATGGCACAGTGGGAAAAAAAGGAGCCTAGGTTTATCGAAAACAAATGAAAAGCCACACCGCTAAATAAGTGACAGCAAAGGGCAGCAGATTCATCAAGTAATTCTCTGATTAGGGCTGCGATTACACGGAATGATTATCAGAAACAAGTTCAAACGCAAGCCGTTATCGAAAGAGAATCGTGCGCTTCTTGTTCGTCGTTCAGTTTCAGCCGGCAGAACAATCAGCGGCGGCTCGTGCAGTTTAAACGCTGATCATTCATTGTTTCACAAAGGAATGTCGGGAGGGATATCGTCTCTCCTTAAGGTGAGTGAGGAGACTTCTAAGGCCATGCATGCTCCTCTGGGAGATATATGCAAATAAGGCAGATGGAACAATACCTCTGCAGCGCCACCTATTGGATGGTGCTGCCCAAGTGGGAATGAGCTGGTGATGATTCGCTCGGGCCAATGAGAATCGTTTGATTTTCATTTAGTGTAAAAGTGGCTTAAGGCGTGTTTTAGACAAAAGTATGGAAACACGTCAGTAATACGGATGCGCATTGCGGGGATTTTTCAGATGACATTACACCCGCGTGTTAACAGTATTTGCCTCTGTGTATTTTTTTCTACTGTGCAAATACTGATCAGTATATGGCCAATAGAAGAGAATACAAATACAGAGGCAAATATGCAAAAAAATAGGTCATGCTGCATTTTTAAAAATACAGCCATGTGAATAGATACATCCAGTATAGATACATTAGCTCCGTATTACGGTCCGTAAAACCTGGACCAAATATGGAGCTAAAATACGCTGGTCTGAAACTGGATTCACAGATCCGTATGGCAAGTTGCTCCCAAGAAACTCAGTGGCAGCTCGCACTGGACAGCACACAGACATCTGTCTGATCTACACGGACATTACATATCTTATTCTTATCCGTGAAAATGGAGGAGAATAGCACATGTGCCAATTATTCTTCGCACTGACTATCGGTCCACATGAAAAATCGCTCATGTGTATAGCTCCATAGGCTATGGGTTCGTATGCTGTCTGTGGAATACCGTCAGAAAATACGCCCGTGTAAATTGGCCCTAAGGCTAGCGTTGTGGTTGCCATTTATAACGGAGCAGTAACCGCTATGGCAAAGTCATTTTCAAATGGTTATCAGCTCATTCAAATAAACCCTATTGACCTTAAAGGAGATGTCCCGCGCCGAAACGGGTTTTTCTTTTTTTAAACCCCCCCCCCGTTCGGCGCGAGACAACCCCGATGCAGGGGTTAAAAAAACCACCCGCACAGCGCTTACCTGAATCCCGGCGGTCCGGCGTCTTCATACTCACCTGCTGAAGATGGCCGCCGGGATCCTCTGTCTTCGTGGACCGCAGCTCTTCTGTGCGGTCCACTGCCGATTCCAGCCTCCTGATTGGCTGGAATCGGCACGTGACGGGGCGGAGCTACACGGAGCCGCTCTCTGGCACGAGAGGCTCCATAGAAGACTGCTGAAGACCCGGACTGCGCAAGCGCGGCTAATTTGGCCATCGGAGGCCAAAAATTAGTCGGCACCATGGAGACGAGGACGCTAGCAACGGAGCAGGTAAGTAAAAAACTTTTTATAACTTCTGTATGGCTCATAATTAATGCACAATGTATATTACAAAGTGCATTATTATGGCCATACAGAAGTGTATAGACCCACTTGCTGCCTCGGGACAACCCCTTTAATGGAGACTTTCAGGGTTCCGGTATTTTTGATGGCAAGAATAGCTCTGAAGACTATGCTATTCTTGCCTTCAGAAATATCGGAAAGCTTGATAACAACCCCAACAGACATACTAAACACAAGTATGAACAAAGCCTGAGGTTACCTAATGATTGAGGTCTTCAGCTCCCTAACAGCGTGAATTACAATAGCATTTAAAGGGATTCTCTCATCCGGTTCATTCTATATGAACCAATTGGCTGACTTTTTGGTATGCCCATGTAGGTAGGTAGGTATGCAGGAGGTGCTGCCATTCATAATGTCAGAAGAATAATAATTACTAGATCACTGGAGATAAGTAATTGCTCCAGGAATTTATTCTGATTGTCAGATTTGGGAGTTGGAATTTTCGACCTAAATATGAGGCATATGGTAACTCCCTTTCGGGGGTTTGCATTCCTTTGGATCAACATTGTAGGACTGTAGGTTGGATATAGGGTGTCTTTTTTTTAACTTTATCAACTATGAAAAGTGAAGCTCCAGAGCCCCTGTGCAAAATCTGTAAGAAGTCCCCCCATATTTGATGTGTCAGTGACATTGTGATAGATCGAGAAGCCCTGATAGCCAGGATGGTAGCGAGAACCTTTAACTTTAATCATCAAAAACACTGCAACATAAATAATAAAACTACCTAAAATGTAAACTACTTAAAGGGCAAGCACTCATTTTAAAGTTAAAAAAATGATGCAAAGGATTAATCTTGTTAAGGAAAACACAACCAATTTTCTTCTGCTGGTTTGTTCTTTTTCTTCTGTATTTTTTAGGCTTGCTCTTTAAATAATCACCACAGTGCTATCTGTGGTGTCTATCACAGGTCTATGTCACCTTTTAAGTACATTGTCTTGAGTTGTTTTTTTTGTTTTTTTCTGAAGCCATATTGCCCCTGCCATAAAATAACAAAGAGTCATATACTCACCTCTCCCAGCTCCTTGCACTTCCCACCCCACTGCTCAGTCCTCCATGCCTTGTGTTTGTTCAGAGACTACAGTCACAAGTCAGATAGATAGATCGATAGAAAGCTGATAGATAGATAAATAGATAGATAGATAGATTGATAGCCAGGATGGTAGCGAGAACCTTTAACTTTGAACAAGACTACCGCACTGATACATTTGTTATTGATTATTTCTGTGTCACTACATCTGGCAGCCTTTTTCTGAAATCTCATTTCAGCCGTAAAACAAGCGAGAGCCGCTCACAAGTACAATAATTAATGGGGAATTCTCATGCAAGCACTTTCTCATCCAAAACGCAGCAACATAAATAATAAAACTACCTAAAATGTAAACTACTTAAAGGGCAAGCACTCATTTTAAAGTTAAAAAAAATGATGCAAAGGATTAATCTTGTTAAGGAAAACACACCTGATTTCTTCCACTGGTTTGTTCTGTTTCTTCTGTATTTTTTCCCTAGTTGACATTCTCGGTCACTCACACAAACCTCAGTTTATAAATTCTTTCCGCTTCTATATTTTGCAACAAATTAGGTCAGCACGCCAACGCTGCACAAAAAGACTCATTTACAGATGGTCCAAATTATAAACATAATTATAAAGAAAAAAAAATGTCATTTGCAATAATTGCAATCTGGGATGTACCGAATGTTAACACTTCTTATAGCCTGTTGCCAGAAATGGATAAGACTTGAATGGAAACGATCACCTTCAATTTTTTTCACCTGATCAATTACTCACTTTGGTCCAGTTTTCATTTTTAGGCTTGCTCTTTAAATAATATCCACCACAGTGCTATCTGTGGTGTCTATCACAGGTCTATGTCACCTTTTAAGTACATTGTCTTGAGTTTTTTTGTTTTTTTTCTGAAGCCATATTGCCCCTGCCATAAAATAACAAAGAGTCATATACCCACCTCTCCCAGCTCCTTGCACTTCCCACCCCACTGCTTAGTCCTCCATGCCCGGTGCTGGACACCGCAGGGAGCAGGCAGAGGTGACTATATGGCATTTTTTTAATGGCAGGGTGACATGGTTTTAGACAAAAAAAATCATCTTGGACAACCGCTTTAACATTGAACCAGTACAGCATCATCAGCATTAGACCTGATCAGTTTCTTCTCTAGTGCCCTGCTAGTCAGTGCAGGCAAGGGAATATAGCAAGACAAACAAAATATTGTCTTAGAGATTCATGGGAATGTTTCGAACTGATGGCTGGAATCTGAAAGACAAACTCTTTTAGGTCGGCTGGGAGCAGGGGGCGCCGCCGAATCTCCGCCGGTCAGCCCTATCTAATACGCTGACCGTGAAGAATCAGGGCAATTCGCATCATGCTGCGAATTGCCCGCCGCGAGCGGAGAATCACAATGATTCTCCGCTTGTGGACAGGTCCCGGTGCTTTCCATAGCAATCCTAATGGGAAGCGTCGGCCGGCGTGATTCGCCGTCAGTTTACCGCCGGCAAAATCACTGCCGTGGATAGGGGGCCTTATATGTTTCTAAATACCTATCTTCAAGAAACTAGTGAAGCTTGTAAAGTAAAGAAAGAACACCTTCAAATCTGCCAGATCTCTGAGAATGACAGATTTCTATAATGATAACCGCTCAGTTTGTTTCATTAGATACCACAAAGTTTAGATAGAAGACCAGCGCTCTCGTCTTGTCTTCCATAGTAAGGACTAACACTATCAAAATAGTAATGTTACGAAAGCTACAGCGTTTCAGAGGGAAAAAAGTGTCTGCAAAGCGTGCCGTGGGCCGGCAAGATAAATGCAGCCATGAAAACACAAATAAAAAAAGTCTTGTCCTCATCTTGCATATCCTTGAGTACTCCTTATGAGGGCTGTAATGCTATTTTTACACGGAGCGAGAAACGTTGACACAGAATTCGCTCATTTGCTCGCAAACTTTATGCAGGCAGATAAATCGCTGAAGTTTCATTCACTAGATCATTCAATCGTTCGCTGTATTCGTGAATGTGAGGATCGCCGTTTACACAAATGAACTATGATTTTTATGCCTTAATAAAATAAGCTAAGAACAATAAGCAAGTGAATCATTCGTCGTTCAATCGTTGGTCGTGTTTATAGTGAAAGATTATCGTTCAAATTCGCACGATTCAACATTTTTTTTTCATTGTAAAATGGCGCTAAGACATCTATCTATCTCATATCTATCTATCTCCTATCTATCTATCTATCTATCTATCTATCTATCTATCTATCTATCTATCTATCTATCTATCTATCTATCTCATATCTATCTATCTATCTCATATCTATCTATCTATCTCATATCTATCTATCTATCTCATATCTATCTATCTATCTATCTCATATCTATCTATCTCCTATCTATCTATCTATCTATCTCCTATCTATCTATCTATCTCATATCTATCTATCTATCTCATATCTATCTATCTATCTATCTATCTCATATCTATCTATCTATCTCATATCTATCTATCTATCTATCTATCTATCTATCTATCTATCTATCTATCTATCTATCTATCTATCTATCTATCTCATATCTATCTATCTCATATCTATCTATTTCATATCTATTTATCTCCTATCTGTCTATCTCATATCTATCTATCTATCTATTAGAGATGAGTGAACCTACTCGGCCACGCCCCTTTTTCGCCCGAGCGCCACGATTTTTGAGTACTTCCGTACTCGGGCGAAAAGATTCGGGGGGCGCCATGGGTGAGTGGAGGGTTGCAGCGGGGAGTGGGGGGGAGAGGGAGAGAAAGAGGGCTCCCCCCTGTTTCCTGCTGCTACCCCCTGCTCCGCCACGCCTCCCCCCGCCCCCCGGCGCCCCCCAAATCTTTTCACCCGAGTACGGAAGTACTCGAAAATTGCGGTGCTCGATCGAGAATTACTTGAAACGAGTGTATTCGCTCATCTCTACTATCTATCTATCTATCTATCTCCTATCTATCTATCTCTGTCATATCTATCTATGTCATATCTATCTATGTCATATCTATCTATGTCATATCTATCTATGTCATATCTATTTATCTCCTATCTATCTCATATCCATCCATCTATCTATCTATTAGAGATGAGCGAACCTACTCGGCCACGCCCCTTTTTCGCCCGAGCGGCACGATTTTTGAGTACTTCCGTACTCGGGCGAAAAGATTCGGGGGGGCGCCGTGGGTGAGTGGGGGGGGGGGGGGAAGAGGGAGAGAAAGAGGGCTCCCCCCTGTTCCCCGCTGCTACCCCCCGCTCCACCACGCCTCCCCCCGCCCCCCGGCGCCCCCTGAATCTTTTCACCCGAGTACGGAAGTACTCGAAAATCGCAGTGCTCGATCGAGTAATTACTTGAAACGAGTAGGTTCGCTCATCTCTACTATCTATCTATCTCCTATCTATCTCCTATCTATCTCCTATCTATCTATGTCATATCTATCTATCTATCTATCTAGCTATCTCTGTCATATCTATCTATCTATCTCTGTCATATCTATCTATCTATCTATCAATCTATCTATCCCCTATCTATCTCCTATCTATCTCCTATCTATCTATGTCATATCTATCTATCTATCTATCTATCTATCTAGCTATCTCTGTCATATCTATCTATCTATCTCTGTCATATCTATCTATCTATCAATCTATCTATCTCCTATCTATCTTTCTAATCTAATCTATTCATCCATCCATGGAAATTACAGCCGAATGCAGCATAAAAGCAAGTGGGCAAGTTTTCTGTAAATTATTTTCAGGGGGTATCCATATTGAGCCTTATTCACATGACTGTGCAGCTGTTTAGCCGCGTCAAAGAAATCAGGCAAAAATCGCAACCATCCAAAGCATTGGGTTTCAATGTATTCATTCAGATGAACAATTTTTGGCTGCGTAAAAAAAAAATTGCGCCAGGAAAAATGGCACATTTGGTCGCTGATTTTATACACTGTGTCTCTTTTGGGGCAAAAATTACTATAAGACAGTGCCTTATTTTGGGGAAAACATGGTAGTTTAGTGCTGTGTCTTCTTCTAAGTTTTCCCTACACCGCAGTGCTCCTGGTTTAGATCCTATGAGCATACAATAAATATAAATCATCTGCACTGGTAAACAAATCTACAATAATAGCGTATAAATGGAGCGATACATTTAGCACTAATTTCCTTTTTTAATGGAGTCCCTCCCATCATGCTGCTTTCAGGAAGCTATTGGTATTGAGTAATTGAACTGGAGTAGATCTTTCTGTGTGCTTTTTTTGCATCGTGTGCTTCTTTGTCCTGTTCCACATCTAGATATGTATTATGATTATTGAGATCAACCTCTCGATGAATGAAGGTCTGTAGGTCGATTATTGATTTTTAAGGTCCATGCATATCTTGTTGGGATCAATACTGTATTTAACTCAAGGCACAATTCTACTGACATCCATCTCATTTTAGAGGAGGCATCAAGATGACAGAAATAATATCAGCAGCGGAAATGACACAGGAAAAACTGAAATTTTTTTTTTCTTTTGGTCTATTGGAAAAATATATAATTTGATATATGAAGGAGTAGAAAAAGTCTGTATTTGGATATAATGGACATTTTATAGAAAACACATTTTCTTATGCTATTGAGGGCCTTAGAGCATGTTTTCTTCCACCCAAGTTTAAAAAAAGGACCAGCATCACCAAAAGTGTATTCTGAAATGTTCTATCACAAACCTATTTTAAGATGAAAAGGACCTCCTACCTATTGCCAAAGTCCTGAAGCCAGAAGGCCTGGCAGAAGCCAAGGACAAGCGGCCACCCATCAACTAAGCTTAGGGCAATGTGTCTGTGCTCTGGTGGTAAGCTGTTGCCCAGAATCTTCCCCCCCCCCCCCCTTAGAGATCAAAGTCTAGGTTTGGCTCCTCTAGAAGAGAATAGCGAGGATGAAGGGGAATGAAGAGCCTAAAGGCCTCTTACACATTAGACAAAAGTCGTCAGAACCTGGTGGAACCAGATGACTCTCGTCTGTGTATGCGGGCCTCCTGACTTTCTCCCGACAGATGGTGTTGGGGAAAAGAAGGATCAGTCATGTTGAATCTCAACACCCTATCTTTTGTTCTTCCTGGAGATAAGCCACCACCAGAGGTGTTTTGCTATGACTTTCACCACTGTCCTCATGGAAAACAGACTGAGCAAGCATGCGTATGGGGGAAATAGCTTTTGGCCAAATGAGCGTTCAGCTAACAGCTATTGAAGGTGTATGGGACCTTGAAAACTTGCACACCTTCTTCCCAAAACCATCAGGATGGGCCACCTATAAGGGCATCACATCCTGAATAGTTCTAGTGAGCTGCACATGGGAAAGCTAAAGTGAAATATGTCTAAGCCATCTGACTGAAATTCTCAAAAAAAATCCTAAATGTTAAGCCACGCCAGAAGGTCAACAAAACAGAGGTATGCATTCTCAGATGTATGAGCGTGATGCAAATGTCCCATCAATCAGAACAATCCTATTCCTAGTGATTTGGCCCATCTGAAGGTCCCCAATCCTGGGGCATTTCTGCACCATGAGTTTTCAAACTGCCTAGCTCATGGTTTTGGTTGGTGGTTAACTACAGGGAAAAGTTTACACCAGCACTTACAACCTGACAGCACTGCATAGATCCATGACCTGTCAACCCTGGATAATTACAGATGCTATACAGATGATATATACCATTTAGGCGGGACGGATGTTGGGCAAATGATGCCCAACACTCGTCCCGCACACACTCGCTCTCATGCTGCTGCACGGGAGCGAGTATCGCTGGCTCACATCGGGGTGGCTGGAGGAGATTTCTCTCTACGCACTCACCCGTTCAGTACTGAACGGCTGCTATTTACACTGAGCGATCATTGTTCAGCTCATCGTCCATTGTTTCTGCTGCATAAATGATGGACGATGAGCTGAACAATCATCATTCAGTGTAAATAGTTAAAGGGGTTGTCCCGCGAAACAAAGTGGGGTTATACACTTCTGTATGGCCATATTAATGCACTTTGTAATGTACATTGTGCATTAATTATGAGCCATACAGAAGTTATTCACTTACCTGTTCCGTTGCTGGCGTCCCCGTCTCCATGGTGCCGTCTAATTTTCAGCGTCCAATCACCCGATTAGACGCGCTTGCGCAGTCCGGTCTTCTCCCTTCTCTTGGGTCTCGGCAGCAGCGGAGTTCTGGCTCCGCCCCCTTCTACGCGTCATCGCATAGCTCCGCCCCGTCACGTGTGCCGATTCCAGCCAATCAGGAGGCTGGAATCGGCAATGGAACGCACAGAAGACCTGCGGTCCACCGTGGGTGAAGATCCCGGCGGCCATCTTCGCAAGGTAAGTAAGAAGTCACCGGAGCGCGGGGATTCGGGTAAGTACTATCTGGTTTGTTTTTTTTTATCCCTGCATCGGGTTTGTCTCGCGCCGAACGGGGGGGCTATTGAAAAAAAAAAAAACGTTTCGGTGCGGGACAACCCCTTTAAGTTTTGAACAGCCACTATGTTAAGTCAATAGAGGGGGGGGGGGGGGGGAGGAGAGAAATCTCCTGCAGCCTCCCCACCCCACTGCTGGCCACTCTGTGAGTGAGCCAGCAATACTAGCTCCCCTGCAACAACACGGGAGCGAGGACACACAGGAACGAGTGTCTGGCATTCGTCCTGTCTAAATCCACCTTTAATCACAATTTTTTAACATCTCAATCTATGGGGTGACAGCCAGGGTATTTGGTATTGCAGCTTCTAGGTTTTCCAGCAGCTAGCATAGCCCATCTACACTCATAGGTCCTGTTAGTAGTTACAGTGTTTGGTGGTGGAAGTTGAAAATTTCATGCAAATAACTGGGAAACTAAGGACAGCAGAAAACACAAGAAGCATTCACAGGCTTTTAATATCTTCAACTCATTGCTTATTGAAGGCAGGTATGGTGGAACAGAACCATTTACCAACTTTTACAGTGGTGTCCAAAGTTCTATCTCAAGTGTTATAAAAGGTATGTGACATTGGTAAAAAGTTGCATAAATCTAGGCCATCCATTGTTAAATCTCTAAGTCCCGTTGCCTTCAAGGCACATGCAGACCCACCTCTCCAATGAAGCTTTCAATATGTGGCTGACTCTCCAACAATGTAACATTAAGGGTATTTTTACACAAGACGACAGTCACCCAAGTAATTCCTCAAAAGAGTGATTACTGGCAACCATTGCAAACATGGGACACAGCAGGGCAAGTGAGTGAGAATCGCTCTTTCCTTGGAGTCACTTTGCTTTTTAGGTGAACTTAAAAATCAATGATACGGCCCATGTAAACAGGCAATCATTCAACTATGAACAACTTTTTTTTCACTCGGAATAGAGGTGGGAGGCCGGAAGAGATCTCCGACGAGCTTCACCTACATTCTATAAGTGACCATGACTCCAGTGTGAAAGAACAGGAGCAATAATCTATGGGACGGCTGTCAAGTGCTGAAGCGCCCAACAGTCATCCCATGTAAAAGTACCCTAAGAGATTAACTCATTATAACTCTTTCTTGGAAAGCTAAGTGCCAACAAAAATGGCAGCCAACATGGCTACAGTAAGACTATTCGGCAGCAGCACTCAGATCCACCCCAGAAGAGCAAGCCAAACCGGGGGAGGAGAAAGAAGATGCGTCTAAACCGCACAAAACATGCCAAGCCAACCGCAGGTGGTTGATAGCTACAGTAAGAGTTACCAACCAGCTTTCACCCGGGGACCAGGAATGTATCACTAGATAACTTTGCCGATTTTGTTATTCCACAGTCTGGGGAAAGTGAAGTTCCCTGTAAGCCCCATATTGGTTGTCACACAGTCTTGAAGAAAACTGAATGATTTATGTTTGCAAATATTTTTTCAGGGAATAACCGTGTTTAAGGACGTCACTTGTACATCCTACAATGTTATGGTTATTAAGAATAAGCACATATTTAATGTATAAGACTTCCATTTAGCTTTATGCATTGTCCATTAAATTGCTGACTTCCACTGTAGGAGAATACTAATACCTTAGACTGGAAGGCAGAATTTTATGGCTAATACTGAAATGTAATTTTCATCCTTAGACTAAATACTGCGGACTTAGTGTGAGAGCTACATTATACAAGGTCAGATCAGAAGGAAAGGAGCTGCCAGGTTTGCCTATAAGAAAGATCCAAATATTTTTATAAAGATTATATAAAAATAGAACTTTGTGCGGAGATGCCGGGGCGGCCTCCGGGGATCATATGTAAAGAGGAACAATGGACTTTTCTGTTCCTAGTCCTTTTTATGTTTCATGAAAGCAGCGAATAAATGTGGGTTCATGGTTGAAAATGGGGTGGTGGGGAAGCTCGGCTCAGGTGCAAAATGCATGTTTTAAGGCTGATTTAGACACAACGATTTTCGTTCAAAAATCGCTCAAAGCCATCTTTTGAGTGATAATCGTTGTGCTAACTGCACTGACATCGTGCAGTTTTCGTTAAGGAATCACTGATCAGTCTCTTTCAGAATGCTGAAAGACAACTATGAGCCTTAGCAGGAGTTCACAGCAGGATACAGTTAATACTATTGTTTCAGCTGTGTCCCGCACCCCGAACACCGCGGCCCAGCTGTGTTCTGGATATTCCGCACGGAGCGCACAGCTGTATATCAGCTGAGCGCTCCGTGAACAGCCGTGGTATGAAGAACACAGCAGCCCAGCTGTGTTCTGCATACCCCGCTCGGAGCGCTCAGCTGTATGAGTGATCACCTTGCGCTTAAAGGCACACAACGATTATTGCTTAAAAGTTGCTCAACAGATATCTTTTGAGCGATAATCGTTGTGTCTAAACCAGGCTTAAGTTCTATTAAGTATTTATCTATCTATCTATCTATGTATTTGTAGAATGGCCACTTTGTTAGAGAGACCCCCATCTGGTAGCATGTTGGACTTCTTTTGGCTTTCAGAACTGCAACAATTTGTCGTGCCATCGATTCCACTGGATGTTACATCATTATGCAAGTATATTGGCCCATGAGAACAGGAAGCTTCTTGCAGTTGCCCAAAGAAGATTTAGATACTGACATGTTCTGAGTACTTGACAGGAAGGGGTCATCGATTTATGCTGCTTGTGCCAAATTCTGATCTTCCCATCAGCATGGTGGAACAGAAATCTGGATTCATCTGACCGACCAGGAGATGTTTTCCACTGCTCAGTCATCCAATTTTTGTACTCCTTTGTCCACTGGAGTCTTGTCTTTCTTTTTCTGGCATTGGAACTGAATGTCTGCTGTTATAGCCAATCTGTTCTAAGGAACGACAGGTTGTGAGCTCGGACATGTTAGTTGAAGCATCGGCACTGTAGTCAACTCCAGTTTGCTTGACTGTATGCCGCCTGTTTTTTAGAACTATTCTTGACATCCTCCTTAGCCACATTTAGTTGTTGAGTTGTTTACATCCACAAGATCCCCTTTCGCTAGATATTTTTCTTCAGTCACACCATTCTTCGTATACTCTATACACTACTGCATGAGCAAACCCCACAACGTTGACAGTGAAATCCTGCTCCTAGCTAATCATTCACCGATGACCAAGCCTTGTTGGAAGTTGCTCAGATTGCTGGATTTTCCTATTCTAGTGGAAAACTTGTCACTTGATTTTATACCTGCATCCCAGAATCACAGGTATAATTTCAAGATCCAATTCTTAAAGGGGCAGTGTACCTAATAAAGTGGGCATTCAGTGGAGATACATTCATACTGAATTATTTAGTTATAGAGTGCTAACTACGATTTATATGGTTGTACAATTGGCATAATGACCCATCACATCTCCCTCTGCCTACTTGTTAATGCACAGATCAGTTAGTAGGTTGGCATTTGGTCCAGTTGTAATTGCTACTTCCATTGTACCAGGGCATTTTCTTACCTTGCTGATGTCATCAGTTAATGTAGACATTGATGGACCTTTTAGGGAAGCCTGCATTCTGTAAACTGACTACTTCTAGAAACTGTTGTAGAGAGTTATTTTAGATGTAGCTGATCTGAGTTTGCCATGGGGCACAAGTCATCATGTTATTGCCATGCATTTGTTGGTTTTATATAGGACTGCGGCTATACCTACTCCATAATCAAAGCTGTCACATTGCAGAAAAAATGCATCCCCGACAAGTGAAATGACAAGTTTAGCCCTGCTATATCTGAATTTTACAGAGTTGCTGACTATGCAATTCAGGCAGACTTTCAATGTACATTTTTGGGGGGGAGGGTGCTGCATAATTATGAGTAGGGGGAGGGACTCTTCAATAAACCACCGTAATAACACTTTAACATTTATTATAAACACGGGTCACACACTTGTCAACACCGGTCATTTGTTTCCTCTTGAAGAACTAGTGTAATGCTAGCAAAGGATTCCCACTTTCTAGTGAGTAATGGAAATCAACTAATAGAGTAAACTCTGCCAACCCAGAGATGTATTATCAGAACTTTTGGAATATTTTAGGTTATTTCAGTTAGCTGATGACAACTGCATACTTGATGGTAGTGTAACACGTGCTTCATCTATTATTCCTCTAAATGTCGTTGTTTTGCCGCTGATCAGCTGACTTATGAACCTAGGCTGATAAGTTTCACAACTTTTGAATTTGATTCTTGATTAGGCATTGATCAATAGCAACATTTTTTTTTTCTTCTTTTTTGTAATTTTATGTTTGATCAAATTTAAAGGAACACTAAACATAGAAGATACACACTAAATTAAAGCATCCCAGCAATTTTGTCCCTTAATCTCCTCCTTTTCTTTGATCCTGTTTTGTCTCATATTACACTTAAAACTGAAACTATCTAAAGAAGTCTGCACTGTGTCCCTAGACATCAGCCATGCTCCTCCTTGCTGCCTGACTGTAAGAAGATAGGCTGCAGCAGGAGCCTCCCCCAACCCCCTGTCAGTCTTTAGTACAACAAAAAGACTCCTAAACCCAGACCCTTAGGTACTGTAACGCCCACCCTCAGTCATTCCCTAGCCAAAAATGGAATAGATCAACAGGAGATTTGCCCCTTTGTTCTCATCATTTATTTTTAGGTTTAGCATTCCTTTAAACCCTTAAATAGATGGTCTGATTTAGAATACCCTAATAAGGAATTTTGAGTTAATAGAATAAGAGAATGACTACTGATTTTCTCATTCTGAAGGATCCATTAGGGCCATACATTATACAGCTGAATTCAATGGACACTGTGCAATGCTTCTATTCACCTGCAGGGGCACTGCTGGGAAATTGAAAACTTGCTGATGCGTTCAACCACAAATTGCAACTGATTACTGAGCGTGCTGTCAGCAGGAAAACTTGATCAGCGTATCATCTTAAAATCTTTCCAAGAAAGAGGTATTGTCCAAAGTTTATAGCCCCTTTATCAATCTTTACAGATAGCAGCATTGTGATTTTAGTCGTTAGAGTAGTTTTATAGGTGTTGCGTTATTGTAACTAAAGGCCCATTTAGACACAACGATTCTTGCTCAAAATTCGCTCAAAGCCATCTTTCGAGTGATAACCACTGCATCTAAATGCACGGGCGTCGTGCAGTTTTCGTGCACGATTCGTTCCTTGCTCAATTCTAGTTTTCTAGAATTGAGTGGTGAACTCTTATCAGTGTGCATGTTGTTATCACAGTCGGCAGCGCTGATGAGATTCTTTCAGCTCGTGTCCCACTGGTAGTTCACAGCAGGACATGAGCTATAATCGCGGAGAACAATGTAGCTGTTTGGTTATGCAAAACAGCTGTATTGTTCGCCGAGTGATAGCGGTGGTGTCCTGCTCCGCTTGCATAACTCTTTAGTAGCTAATTAGCTACTATACACTATGAAAAGATGATCACTCAAAACTGTCACTCAAACTGTCGTTTGAGCGATTTTTTTTTTATTTATTTATTTTTTGAGTGATCGTCTTTCAGTGTAAAGGGGGTCTAATGGTCCATTTACACGTAACGATTATCGCTCATTATTTGTTCACTTGTCGTTATGACTGAGTTTTAGTCAGCACAAAAACTATTGCTGGCTTGCGGGCTTCTCGTTAAATGTAAATGCTCACTGCTCAGCGAGAAGCCCGCAATAAGTCTTTCTGCCAAAACTTTAGCGGTGATGTTGGTGCCCGTGCAGTCGTTTACTCGACTGTCGGCCCGTGTAGAAAGACCAATAGAGTCAGGACTTAATTTTCATTACGTAAGTTCCTGCCCCTGAGATTGGATCTTATGCACCAGAGCTACAGGAGGAGACTGTGATTACTTAATGTGTCGATATTGCACTAAAGCATTCTAGAACTCTCTGTATGTAGCTCATCTGTACTGCACAGTACAAAGCCGGAGCACATTAAGGCCTAAAGGTACCTTTACATGGGCCGATAGTCACCCAAATAATCGCTCAAATGAGCAAATGTGGGCGACTGTCGCCCCGTGTACATATGGCTTCCCCCGACAGGGCACTGAGCGAGAAGTTGCTCCGAAGTCGTGAATGGTCTTGTTTTAGCTCACTGAAATGAAACAACCATTGAGCGGCTTCTCGCTCCGTGTAAATAGCGGTCATTCATTTTTTGAATGACTGTTTACTGTGAATGCAGGCAGGCGGCCAGAAGAGATCTCCAGCGCCCTCCTCCACCTCCATTCCCAGACAGTTGCTCCCATGTGAAAGCAATCGTTGCTTGGATGTCTGTCAGCGCTCGTGCACCCAACAGTCGGCCTGTGGAATGGTACGTGTATTCACACACTTGGTCAGTAGTTTGCATCAGTGTTTTAAAGCCAAAATCAGGAGTGGACTCAAAGAAGCAGAGTATAGATCTTTGCATTATATTTCGGTGTTTAGGATCCAGTTTTGGTCTTGGCTTCAAAATACTGATGTGAAATTCTGACCAAATCTGCAATGTGTGAACGAGGCCTTTCTGTTCTGTGCCGGTAAAATCCACCACTGCCTCTGTAGATGTTATTAGTCAAGAGATCGCCAGGATGCCTATAGTAAAAGTCCTCAGTGCTCTTTTTTGACTTTTTTGAGGGACAAACCATAAAACGTAAAGAAAAATAAATTAAATGGAACCTGTCACAAACCTAAAGCACCAATAAACTAACTTATGGTGCTGCTAGGGCTGGTGACAGGGTGCTGCGAAATCTCTACTGTACAAGTCTATGGGAAAGTTCACACACGGGACTCTGAAAAGTGTCTGATTTTTGGCACATGGACGTCAAGGGCAAGCACTGCAGGAACCAAAAAGTGTATGAAAAATATATCACCCGGCTCCCTGCCCTAACAGCACTATAAGTTAGTTTAGGCAGGTCACGGGTTCCCTTTAAATAAAAAATACACATAGAATAAACTCCTATTAATGTGATGCTAGCCATGACCCAATTATTCTAAAATACACATACAATATATCAATTTAACGGTAGACAATATTAATACTATATGATTGCCAGAAAAATTAACTAGGGTGTAAATAAAACTATTTTCTTTTACTATTTAAAAAAAAAAAAAAATTAAGTGTATAGAAATGAAGCAACAGGAAACCTGCATTGGCCATTATGAGTGCAGCACAATTCCCATTAATAGATCAACAAATAAAAAAAAAGTTACAACTGCTAAACTAATGCCTACTACAAATAGCCAGACACGGCTATTCCTGAAGGCCCAAACTACCCCAGACCTGCACCAATTAATAAAAGTTCTTAGAAATGGGTATCAATTAATCCCATAAACCCAACAATCACTGATTTTCCTAAATTCTGTTGTCATTCCAAATTTATCTGTCAAAATCTTTTTAAGAGTTGACATTCCTAGAGCGATCGGTGCTTTAGTTTTATAACCCTTCACACGATCTGACTGTACGTACTGTACCTCCCGCCTTTAATATCTGCATCTTCTTCTTCTTCTTTACCATCCATTAAATTTAAAGGCCTTGGCTGCGCATTCTCTCACATAGACCCATATTTAATGAGGTGTCAAGACCGCAGACTCCCTCGAGTAAATGAAGGTAAATTTAGGCAATGATGGGTTAAGCCATTTCACCGTATTTAAATAGCGAAAATGATTTTAAAGCGAAGATTGAGAGTATTGCATTGGCCCAATGAGTGCGGAGAGAAATAATTGTGCCCCCCCCCCCCCCCTTCTTGTTTTGCGTCCTTACACTTTTCCACCAGCATGCACTCATTAATCAAAGACGCTGCACTCCTGCTGAGGGCAGAGAGGTTCATCAAATTGGCAGCCGGTTTGGTGTAAAGAACGGTGTACTGAAGCTCTTAACGCACTGGGACATAAATAAATCTAAGGTCTTTGTATGCAAACCCTGGAGGTTAATACTGTATAATTCAATGTCCTGTCTTTGTTTTTATGATTGATGTTTTTAAATGTTTGAAGCTCCATGCAAGTCTTTCAGCGGGTCAGGGCTGACAGAATCTCATTGGCTGAAGCGGAAAAGCATTAGGTTGGCAGCAGAGGCTGTAAGTCTACTGCGGAGATTTCGTTTTTTTTTTTTTTGTCTAGAAGATCATTGTCATTGCCTGAGATGTTCCAGTGATTGACAATCCCCGCTGTGATAATGGCCCTCGCGCACGAAATGCCAATACTCTACTCCTGTTTGTTCTAAAGCTTCTGACTATTTGTATCTTTAACCAAGATAACGGATTGAACAAACAAAAGCCACTGGGACCAGTATGGGGAGATGTACTGGGAGTTGGCTCTTTACATGAATTGGTTGCATATTCATAATTTAAGAACAGCTGCTTACGGGGAGCACATAGTGATTTGCAAGCTATTATCAGCCATTCCGCTCACACATGCCCACAGCCCTTTTTTTTTTTTATATTGATCTACCTGCATTTAAAGTCTGGTCACTGCCGCAACAGAGCGGCCTTTTCATTTTAGCTGTGTTGGCAACATAGGACGGCTCTAATTTTAAATATTTAATTTTGACTAAATGCTGCGCCAAATGATAAAGGCTTTGAAGAAGTAACATGTAAAGGTCACCATGACACATTAATCTCTAGCGGGAAAGAAAAGGGATAAGGAAGAAACAGTCTGAGATGCAGTTGGAGAACCTTTGTGCAGTCTGACGGCGGTGGACTTTGTATTTTTGCTCCGTTTTTTTTTTTAAATTGCATGTGAGAAAATTGTATATTACGGGGTTTTTTTTTAGAAGGATCATCTTTATGGGTAGCGTTCATAATTTATCTTCAAATGTTATAGGTTAAGTCACAGCTGAGATTTCACAGAATTGTGTTTAAATGGAAAAGCTGGAGTATCTGTTACAGTGAAATCTAGATAATCAACCTGAATTTGATGCTTTTTTTTCCTCCATAATATCAATGCTTCGTGTATATAAATTACCGAACATCTATGCCTCACATGTGTCATGATAAATATATATATATATATATCTAATATATGTGTGTGTGTGTGTATGCATGTGTATATATATATAATATATATCCTATATGTAGAACTATCTCTCTATAGGTATATGTGTGTATATACACATATCAAGTGTATTTATTATACATAATATTTCTACATATACTGTATACACACATCTATACAGTATGTTGTAAAATCAAACTAAAGTATACTATACAAAGATAACATATTGTAAGGAAAAAAACACACATCAAATACGCTAAATACAATTATTACACTCGAGCTCAATGCAAAAACCCCTTCTCCAGATCGGACGTAATATAATGTCCTAATTCGACAAATGCATGCACAATTTACTAATGTGATGAACACAAAGTATTCTTAAGGAAACCTAAAAAGTAGGGAGACGGGGAAATCTGACCGTAAACAACTAATGCAATGAAACCATACCTAAAAGCACAGCACTCGCCCTGATAAGAGAGACCCCACGTTGGGAACCTGGGGCGACCCTGGCTCTCCATAGTTGAAAAAAGGGAAAATGCTCGCTACAATAAATAATGTAATGTAGATGTGAAGCAGCACAATAGATTGTGCGTCACACAATAAACACACACACACACACACATATATATATATATATATATATATATATATATATATTCCAGCTCCTCCTTTTGGAGGGTGACGGCTATTCTTCTCACCTGAAAGTGATTCTGGTCTTCTGGCCCCTGTTGTATGATCTATCTCCAGACCTATTGCTATATCTGCAGGGGCTGTCTATGAGACCAGAATCACTTTCGAAGAGCTGGAATGAATGTCAACTGACCCACTCTGATTGGCCGGCTGGGAAACACACTTACCAGCTGGCCAATCCACACTTGCATCAGCAGAGAAGAGCTCATATTGGTATCCAATGCCGAAATGACACTCAACATGCATCAGTGTGTGGATCACATAGGCCGGGACTGACGCCATGACGTCACCCCAGTCCGGATCCAACACGGCTGATGAGCCATGACGACGGTAAACAGATCTACGAGGATCGTTCTAAAACTAATTCCTTCTATCTTATGTTGGCCCATGATGTCAGAAGTGGATGTTGGTGGTATGGAAATAGAAGTTGTACCTTCCTGCTAATATTCGGTACATTTTATTGCCGGGTAACAGATGTCAGCCTGACAAAATGACATTTGACATGAAAGTGCGCACAAAGCGAAGGTGTGTAATTGAATTTTTTTGTGCGGAAAAAATTGCACCCATTGACAGTCATCGACGTTTGCTGAACATTTACGGAGGCCAAACACTGGATGTTAGCGCGGTGAGGCAATCCGTGCAACATTTCAACAGAGGCAACGGCAATGTGAAAGACAAGGATTTCGCTACTGTGTGTGCAGTACAGTGTTAGTGAGCAGGGTTTTAACAATCCCTATTCACTAACAGCATCCCACTACCGATTCCAGTCATGTTGAGGATTTTCAAATCTGCCGCATGGTTGTTTTGTTACAATTCACTGCCATTTCATTCTTTTCAAAGTAAATGGGGGAAATAAGCAAAAAAATCATCGGTGGATTTCATTGTGGATTCTTTAACATAAAGACGGCAATGCTGCACCCGTTTTTTTAGAGATAGGGCCCTTTTAGATGAACCCGATTTATCGTTTGAAGGAGCAAACGAGCGAATGACATCTTCGTTTGCTCGTTCGCGTGCTCGTTTATTTATTTATACAGGCAGATAGATTGTTGGCTCGTTCAGACAAGGAATCGTTCAGTCTTTTACATTCACTGTCTAAGTGAATGAGAAGGACTGAATGAGCGCAGGTCAAACCGAACGATAAGTGAAGGAGCCAGCAATGATTTTGATGCTGGCATAAAATGAGCAGTGAGCGAATAGCCAACGGTTATTGTTCGTTGTTGGTTCGCGTTTAGACCGAACGGTTATTGTTCGTCGTTGGTTCGTGTTTAGACCGAACGGTTATTGTTCGTCGTTGGTTCGCGTTTAGACCGAACGGTTATTGTTCGTCGTTGGTTCGCGTTTAGACCGAACGGTTATTGTTCGTCGTTGGTTCGTGTTTAGACCGAACGGTTATTGTTCGTCGTTGGTTCGTGTTTAGACCGAACGGTTATTGTTCGTCGTTGGTTCGTGTTTAGACCGAACGGTTATTGTTCGTCGTTGGTTCGTGTTTAGACCGAACGGTTATTGTTCGTCGTTGGTTCGCGTTTAGACTGAACGGTTATTGTTCGTCGTTGGTTCGCGTTTAGACCGAACGGTTATTGTTCGTCGTTGGTTCGTGTTTAGACCGAACGGTTATTGTTCGTCGTTGGGTCACGTTTAGACCGAACGGTTATTGTTCGTCGTTGGGTCACGTTTAGACCGAACGGTTATTGTTCGTCGTTGGTTCGTGTTTAGACCGAACGGTTATTGTTCGTCGTTGGTTCGTGTTTAGACCGAACGGTTATTGTTCGTCGTTGGGTCACGTTTAGACCGAACGGTTATTGTTCGTCGTTGGGTCACGTTTAGACCGAACGGTTATTGTTCGTCGTTGGTTCGTGTTTAGACCGAACGGTTATTGTTCGTCGTTGGTTCGCGTTTAGACCGAACGGTTATTGTTCGTCGTTGGATCGCGTTTAGACCGAACGGTTATTGTTCGTCGTTGGTTCGCGTTTAGACCGAACGGTTATTGTTCGTCGTTGGTTCGCGTTTAGACCGAACGGTTATTGTTCGGCGTTGGGTCACGTTTAGACCGAGCGGTTATTGTTCACTTTCACTCGTTTGAACGATTCTTTTGAATGATAATCGCTTTCTAAAAGCACCCGTAATCCTATACGGTAATTTGAGGCCCTCGCGGACAGCAGTCAGTCTGCAATGAATTACTTAGAGCAGAAGTTTATCTACCTACTTCTGGAAGCATTTAATTCTGCATTCCTAAGAGTCGGCCGCCACTCTGGTTTACATCAAACACAATTGTGGAAGTGACATTATTTCTTTTAACTAGCCAAGTGTCATGGTATCACATCTTGTTGACCAGACAACCATGTCTAAATGTCTGGTCTAAATACTTTGTGTTCACATATAGTAATACTAAATAGGGTTACCAAACCAAGGATATCGCGTCTCTTTAAATAAAGCATCAAATGCTAAAATAAATTGTGTTTAAGCTCTATTGGGAAAATGGTCCCATTAAGAGTTAAAACCTGTTGGCTACTTTTACACCAGCGTGAATCTCGCGCAGGTTTTGTGTTGCGAGATGCACAAAACTCGTGCGAATATGAACTCTATTCTTTTGAATGGACCCTTATGCATGATCGATGCTGCAAAGTAGAAAATCACTGCCTGTCCTATTTTTTCGCATCCTGTGGCGTGTCCTACTATGGTCCGACTTCATGGATGACAGTCACCCATTCAAGTCAGTGAGTGCACAAAATTAAAACGGAGTCAATATGCACTGTTTTTCAATATCCTCGCTAAGCAATTCTAAAACAAAATTGTGTGTCATGTTTTTGGGGTTTTTTGTGCGAGGAAAAAAATGAATAAGACACGGATGTAAAAAGTAGACACACATAATGCACATGCATGTCATATGAACATACCTACACATTAAAATTGTCTGTTTCGCGTTTTCCAAAATAGGACACACTCATGTGAATAAAGCCTTGCTTACATAATATGGCGCCACCTGGTGTCCAAAGTGTATAGCAGTGGGTATGTCCATCCAATGAGCTGAATGCTGGGGACAGACCTGCTCGGTCACTCTCTTCACAGCCAGGTCTCTGCATAGCGACTATCTGTTCACTGCAAGGCACCCCATAGAAATCGCCTTCTGCCCTGCTTGTCGGGGCGGAGCAGAACCTCCACAGGACATGGCAGTATAGCTGGGAAGACTCCTTCCTATATTCTCAGCTGCCAGAGGGGCAAGGAGAATGATTGCTTCCAGACTTCGTCCCAACAGCTTAGGCTAGTAAGCGCACCCAGTGGGGACATGTGGAAGCATAAGATGATGGTGTTTTATAAATGCTAGAAACACGGTAACTTTAAGACAGATATTAACAAGATTTCAGGATTTTTGGCATAAAAAAATTTAAGGGCATCCAGTTCGTAGACGACATTTCAGGTTTTCACCCATCCACTTCTTAAGAAGTTTCTGTTATATGGAGAAAGTTTCATCTGAAGCTCTGAAGTTGCAGCATACAGTTCACTTAAGTGATGTCTTATCTACTGGGATACAGTCATATTTGATATGTCCGCTTCAGTTTTATGCTTTATGCGCAGAGTCCAGTAACAGACCTGTATGGTGACTGTAGAGTTTTGGGAGTCTACACTGTGTCACTTCATATTATGAAGGTATTGTCCACTATAGGAGAATGCGATGCCTCATTGGGGCTTAATATGGCGGCACAACAAGTGCCTATGGATCTGTATGTGGTGATACATTGCTTCTCTCTTTGTCACCTCACCACTTCGCCTGTGTAGGTTACAGTCTTTACTGTAGTTTTCGCATTATATTCCTGAATCAGGAAGATAGGGGTAAATCTAAATAAAGGGTCCAATCAAATGCAGAAGCACTGCAGTACTTGACATTTTTGGAGGGCATCGAAAAATCTGAATTTAAATGGTAAAATTGTAGAATATGACTATCCTCCCTAGCGCAGGCTGTATCGGTATACCTATAGGATATATAAGAACAGATGTAGGGAATGGCGCGGTGAAGTGTCTGCCAGACGCTAGAATTCTTAACATGTCAATTATTTCTATTCTTCTGAAGCCCGAACAACATGTTGTATGCGTCATTTCATAGTCAGCACGTCTAATTAGTGTTTACATCGCATCCTATGTTTTCACGTACGCGACCTTTTAGTCATTATTCATGAAAAGACGATAGTTGTATTCAGTCGAGAAAAATCCGGATGTGAAGAGCCTTTATTCTAATGTTGCTCCATACAATGGAGGCCGTCATCCAGGGGCTCGTATGTTCTACAACATCGATGTGTCACTAAGGGTACTTTTATTTGAGATGACTGTCGGGCCCTTAAGTGGCCGGCACCTGTCCCAGCGATCATTGTTCCTGCACTTTTACGTAGGAGCGGTGATGGCTCACTGAATTGAGGCAGAGCGCGCCAGAGATCTCTTCCGTCCGCCCGCGTCCATTTAGAGTATACAGGCCTAGATGACTGTTAACACAGACCGATTCTTGTTGGTTTCCTTGTCTACACGGGATGACAGACGCCCGAAATTGCTATTTTAAGCGATTACTAAGGCGACTATTGGCCCATGTAAGGCTACGTAAGATGCAGGACATTGTGTGCCAAGAGTAGCCGGTAGAGACAAGTTTTAAAGGCTATGTATATCTTTGCATCCAGTTTTCTTTTTGTTGTCCCAAGACATCTAAAATAAGAAGCAACTTCCATTAGATTTTCATTAAAAATGTACTTTAATGCAGACCTATGTGTCTCCAAGGCGACAGACATCAAATTCTGTGTGGTCGGATCCTGTACTCATTCTATTTCACATCTATCCCGTACTTATTCCTGGGTCGGGATGTGTATCGTTTCTCCTTAAGGAGAGCACCTAGAAGGTCTGAGGAGACTTATAAGGCCATCCATGCACCTTTGGGAGATATGCAAATAAGATGGAAAATGGAACAATACCTCTACAGTGCCACCTATTGGAAGGCAGCATTCTTGCAAGTAACTGTTAGACTCTTTATACAAGTCTGGGAATTGAAAACCAAAAGCCAGAAAACGATACACAGACAGCTGTTTTGGGGATTTTGCCCCTCATATAATAACCTGCAAAATGTATGTTAGCACAAAGTTTGGAGCAGATGGAAGGGAGTATGACTGCAGGATCAGACTACATGGGGATGTTTGTTGTCTGTTACCATGGAGACACTTAGGGCTCCTTCACACTGGCAATTGTGATTTTGCCATGAGAAAATCTTGGCAAAATCACATCTTTGTTGCCGTGATTTTTGAGCATCAGCGATGCTTTTTCCAGAGAGTAATCTCGCATAGCTGCCGCCTGCGATTTCACATGAAAGTCAATAGGAGTTTCTAATGTTTAAAACGCATAGCATGAAAATCGTGCGTTGCAATGCGATAAAAAGGGGCTCCATAGGGAAACATGGGAGATAAAAAAAATCGCAGGCTGCAATACCTGCTATTGCTTTATTTGGCTCCATGATAGGAGAGTAGTGGAAGCGCTGGACACACATGGCACCTGACGAACCCCATTGACTATAATAGGGGCATTTTGGGCTCTACATTTTCCCGGATGAAACGGTACAGTATGCTCTGCTGTTTCGTCTGGGATTTTGTGACAACTCTACACTGGAGGGTTTGAATGGAGCCTTTGATGCAGATGTGAACATGGTTTTTAGGTCTATTTACATGGGCCAAATTCCTAGCCCGATTATAACAAGTGCTAATTGACATGCACGTTTATCGGCACTCATTTCATTTTCTTCTACTCAGGCTGAGAATCCTCTTATGGGGACGGACGAACACTGGTATGATCGCTTGTCTTGTGGGCCAGCTGTAGCTTTTCGAGTTCACACGGAAAGATACACTGCCAATTGGCGAGCATTTAGATGAAAATCAGCTGACAAAAAATGAGCATTTGTCCGCTCATCCTTGTCCCTTTTAGACGGCTGATTGTTGGGCAAACAGGTAATTCGGAGAAATGTTCATCCTCGATAATTGGGTCTTGAAAAAGAACCGTTAGATAGGTGTTGGCCGAATAAAAATGTCCCTCTAGATACCCCTTCCAATACACAACTCTGGCGGTGGTTTATCTTCCATAAGAGCAAAAAATTGGGCATATTGAAATCCGGCCTGCCCGACCCTCTTAGGCTGGGTTCACACGGGACGGAATTGCCGTGGAATTTCTGTGCAAAAAATTTCCATACAGCAATTCCACCCACGGCTCCTTATCCAAGGATTAGTCAGGCATGTGGACGAGACTTAGCAAAATTCTCATCCAGTCCGTTGCAGCAAAGTTGGGCGAAAACAAACATGCGGTGCGGAATTCAACTCCGTGGCAGGTCAATTCTTTTTTTTTTTTCCGCTGTGTCCTCAGTCCTCTCTATGGGGAGAGAAAGCCGCAACGAAATGCCAGCGGCCGAACTGCTCCAAAACCCGTGGCAAAATGCTGCTCTTTTTGAAACTGCGGCTCTCCCGCGGAAATCTCACAGTTTTTCGGTGCAGCCAGGCCATGCCATGAGAACCCAGCCTTACTGCTGTCATGGTATAGTCACAGCACCACCATAAGCATTAGATGGTCAGCGAGTCCCACGTGACCATACTCGGACACCATTCCTATAACATGATTGGGCGCCTTTACAGTTTTAGCAGACTTGATGCCAGTAGCTTTTTATATGCAACCGTCAGGGTATCTTTCATGTTAATTAACCCGGCTTATATGCTAATTGCAACCCTGAGGAGTTTTATGCTTCCCCCACCTTGGCCTGTCGGAGCACGAGGCCAATGAAGTGCGCTAAAATAAACCTGACTTTATTTTATATTAAACGGATTGTATTTATTCTTTAGTATTTCCTTCTCATTAACACACCAGAAGTAAACCTGTTATAAATATTCCGGCACCTTCCTGCTGTAGAGAGGGAGCCATAATAATTGGATTTACAGATAATACTTTGTTACAATGTGCAATATTTTTTTTTCCGACCCTAAAATAACGCCACCGGCATTAATATTTGTTGCGAAGATTTTCATCAGTGATAAACACCACAGGCCATTAACTGTGCTCATTACACTGGTTTATGCCGGCGCAGGTAGGCAGACATTAATTCTTGTTTTTGCTGTAAACCGTTGATTATGGAGTTGCTAAAATCAGCAAACATTCGCCATAGTGATTTACTTTTCTTTCATGCTTTCAGAGGTACGAGTCTCTTGTGAAATGTACAAGCAGCCATACAGTAAACTAGAGGCTCTTGATGTGCGGCCTTTCACCACCGACGCTATGTATTAGTGCTCCTTCTCACCAAGCCAAGATTATTTTATCTTTTCAGAATATATTTTGACCTGCAGAACATCGGCTCCTCTTCTAGTCGTAGACTCTCAAAAATTGCCTGTTTTCACGGCAAAGTGTAATTCAGATGCCACATCATGTATTTACAAGACCGCCGCGTACTTGTGATTAAAGGGATATTTCCAACTCCTAAAGTGCCGTGATCTGTGGGGAGTCTCTTCACTGTTTTTCATCCGGCTCAGCAGCTCTTCTTGGCACCTGACTGTGAAGGAAACTGCAGCCGGCGACATTCAGTTGATGGGAGTCTTGCTGCAGTTTTCCTGCGTAGCAGATAGATGGGTGCTACTCTGCAAGGAAAGACCATGATAGTCCGGTAGGTCAGATCCCCACTATCATAAATTGATGGCACAACCAAGAAGAGGCTATCTATGCAGGACAGACTGTGTCCATATATCTTATAGGGTATGTGATTGTCATGGTGGACCCCCCTTTATAAACCAAAGCAACAGCCCTTAGCCTGTGGACTGGGACCATCCATGTGTTTGCATAGATAACCATTCATTTAAATTGCCACCTAGCAATGCTGTAAGGCAAAATCGGCTATTTACCAGGGGTATAAGCTGTTGGATCTGCAAAAATCCAACTGATCACCACAATGGCTTTTACACTAGCCTACCAAAAGTAACTGGACACCTGAGCATGAATCGAAAGTAGTATTTATTTTACATATGGTAATACTTAGTGAGGCCTCTTTTGGCCCTAATGACAGCAGATATGTTCAGCGGCATACTTTCTACTAATGTCTGATATACTTCAGCTGATATTTCCCTCCATTCATCCTGCAAACGTCTGGCAAATTCTCTCAAAGAAGATAGACACTGTTCATATTTCCTGACTCGACGTTCCAATTCATCCCAGAGATGGTCAGTAGGGTTCATGTCGGGACTGTACAGCCAGTCCAATTGTGGAACATCCATATATTCAAACCAACATAAAACCGCATTGGATTTGTGATAAGGCATATTGCCTTGTTGGAAGTATGGCCGATCATTCCCAGAGTATTGTTACATTGTCAACAGCACATTATTGTCTAGAAGGTCAAGGTACACCTCTGTGTTCATGGTTGCCAGTATAACCAACAAACAAAGACCATGCTGAGTAAAACATCCCCAGACTATAACAGATCCTCCACCATACTTAACTGTTGGCACAACACACTCAGGCAGAAGACGTTTCCCAGGTATCCTTCACACCCAGGCATGTCAATCTGATTTGGATATGGAGTAGCGTGATTTGGCACTGCCCAGGAACAACGCTCCTTGCTCCATTGTAGACTGGCTGATGCACTGCGCTTTGTGATGGACAACTTGTGTGCAGTGGCATAACCCGTATATCCAAGAGGGTGCAGTTCCTGGTAAAAACTATGACTGACACCTCCAAGGGTCTGCATCTTATGTAACATAGTTTAGAGCATGTGACATGCTAACAAGATATGGTTAATTCTACTGATAGGGGAGTCCAAATCCTTTTGGTAGGATAGAGTATATTGAATGGATTGTCTGTAATGAGACAAAGCCTTAAAGGAGATGTCCCGCGCCGAAACGGGTTTTTTTTTTTTTTAAACCCCCCCCCCCGTTCGGCGCGAGACAACCCCGATGCAGGGGTTAAAAAAACCACCCGCACAGCGCTTACCTGAATCCCGGCGGTCCGGTGACTTCAATACTTACCGCTGAAGATGGCCGCCGGGATCCTCTATCTTCGTGGACCGCAGCTCTTCTGTGCGGTCCACTGCCGATTCCAGCCTCCTGATTGGCTGGAATCGGCACGTGACGGGGCGGAGCTACACGGAGCTACACGGAGCCCCATAGAGAACAGCAGAAGACCCGGACTGCGCAAGCGCGGCTAATTTGGCCATCGGAGGCCAAAAATTAGTCGGCACCATGGAGACCAGGACGCTAGCAACGGAGCAGGTAAGTAAAAAACTTTTTATAACTTCTGTATGGCTCATAATTAATGCACAATGTATATTACAAAGTGCATTATTATGGCCATACAGAAGTGTATAACCCCACTTGCTGCCTCGGGACATCTCCTTTAAGAGAGCTTGTCCAGCCATTAAATATATTCATTGTTCAGATCACAAATAATGATCAATGTTTGGCATTTCCACATTGTTAAAACAAAATGATCCATTGAAGAGTTATGACATTTACTTGCAGAATATGGCGCCACCTCATGTTCAAAGTGTATAGCTACATGCACGTCCACCTAATGAGCAGAGTGATGGTCTCAAGAGCTGATTCTCTGGATACTTATCCTTAAGGTCCCATTACACAAGACAACTATCAGGCACCCCAACAGCCATCCCACGGACTCCCGTCCGACTATCGCTCTTTTGCTTACACAGGAATGAAAATCGTTCAATTGATTGGAGGTGAAGTCGCCGAGGATCAGTCCAGCCACCCACCCCCATTTACTGTAAACAGGAGTCACTCAAACATTGAGCGGCTTCTGTTTACCCGCCCCTACAGTCACCATGTTTTTAGCTTGCTAAAAACAAAGATTTATACCGATCAGCTTGCTAAAAACAAAGTGACGTCGTTAGGTGAGCGATTTCTCGCTTATTGTTCTGTCGGCAGCCGCGTGTGCATGAGGCTGTCGCCCAAATTCATGCTTTCCAGCAATAATCGCCCCATGTAAAGTACCCTTTAGTTCCCTGCAGATCCCACATTACCTATCTGTATTGTCAGCTGCCAGTGGGGGAAGGAGACTAATTCTGTCTGGGAACTGAACCCAGCAGTATTGTTAAGCAGCATCAAGGTGGAGACAGGGAAGACAAATATATATACGATATTGTAAGGTTAAATTCACACAATGTCTAGGCACATACAATCGTATGCCTGTGGCCAAACATAATTCTCGACAAAATCCGCAACAAACACGTCATGTATGAATGCGGTCCGTAGGATAATCTGTAACTAGAAGTAGAATTCCTTTTTTAATTGTGACTCCTCAGTGCAAAATATCTTGAAGAATGATTTACCCGTAGGTCAGCTGTATTTGTATTTCTAATTGTGAATAGGTCTCTTCTAGCCGGTCTTGTGAGACGCACACTTACCCCGGCACACAAGTCCAGAGCTGCTAATGTCTTAATATGTTATCTTTGTAATATAACAAGATTGTTCTTGGCAGGAGGACCTACTGGTGATGGCATAGATGTGTTTCACATTTATAAAAGCCCAAAACAAACAGTATGTTCGAAATCCATTACAGACCTTCTGGCACTTACAAGTTTGATGCTTACAAAGCACGGGGCTAATTCTGGAAGGCTTAATGTGTTCTCTCAGGCTGTTCCAGCACCCCCAAAAAATATATATAAAAACGCATTAGAGCAAATGCAGTTAATGATGTTGCAGTTATTAAATTAATGCATAAATTGATTGGTTGATTTGATTTCACAACACCTTTAGCACAAATTTTCTGTAGGTTCAAGGGGTTTTCAAGAGAAATACCACTAATGACCTATCCTCAGGATAGGTCATCAGTAGTTGATCAGCTGGCGTCTGCTGCTCAGGACTCCAGCTGATCACCTGATCAGGCGCCTGCTGTCAGCGGCACAACACACAGGGGTATGGAGCTAAAGCAGTTAGCGGTGATCCTTGTGTAGAGGCCGGTGCACGCCTAATCAGTTGGGGCCCCGAGTGGTGGACCCTAGCCGATCAGCTGTTGATGCCCTATTCTGAGGGTCCAGGATTTTTAATATTGAAGACTTATTCTCATCAATAGTTGATCAGCTGTGGTCTGCCACTCAAGATTCATACCGATCAGCTGATCACTGAGCTCAGTGTCAGTACAGACAGAGCTAGCGCTGTCTTTATTGCAGCAGCCCGGTTTGGTACTGCAGGCACAGCTCCCATTAAACTCAGTGGGGGCTGTGCTTTTACTGCTATCTCCTGCCAGCACTAGCCATGCTGACAACGAGCCTGTGATCAGCTGATCGGTGACGATCCCCAGCAGCAGAACAAGCGAGCCGCTAATTAATTACAGATGACCTATTTGAGGACAGGTTATTAACAGTAAAAGTCCCTTTAAACTGCGTTGGAGATTCCGTCATAGTACTGATCATTTTTTCCCAGGGATTATGTTTTCTTGTTTCCATGATGGAACAGGAAAGCAGAATCTATAATCTACATGTGAGCGAGCCCTAGGTCCTCTCTGGCTTATAGAGGAGGGCCGTTCTTGCTTGTCGCACCAGGTATACAGCTCGGCTGCAGACTGTCACTATGGCCATGTGAATGAAGTCTTATAAAAGCTGGTTTCACACATAGGGAGTCTGGTGTACATTTCTGGTATAATTTACACCAGCTTCTGGCATAAATTGTACGCTGATATGTCAGTCCAGTTGGCCACCCCCTCCAAACAAGCCATGCCCTCTTTTGAAAAAAATGTTGGATGGCTGCTAAAAGTCATAAAATATTTGTGCAAGCAAGCCTTTTGCAATATTTTGTGACTCTTTAATGTCAAAAACTAGTATAAAAACATTTATGAGTGTCCCTATAGTCTTTTTTGCTAACTGTTTTTCAGTTTGGATGCACTGGGGGGGGGGGGTGTTCTCCCCTAGACTTTTATAGCAAAAGAAAAATGTACGTGTAATAAAAAATGCCACCAAAAACACCAGGAAAAAACAAAGACTACGTTCAAGAAATGCATGTAATTTTTGCAGCTTTTTTTAACCAAAAAATGCAGGAAAAAGACTAAAGGAAGCCTAATAGAAGCGAGGGAGTGGAAGTGATGGAACCCTACACAACTTTCTGCAGATGTAAATACCACTAAGGGGCTGCAGAAAGTCACACTAGTGCGGGCACTGAAGACGGCCATAAGTGATGATCATTATGCTTTACCCAAGGCTGAATATAACAGGGGCCGATTCAGACTCTATTAGGAGGGGGGGGGGGATGAACAATTACTCATAGGATCATTCGTCTCCCATACAATTTCATGACTGTCAGCAGCTCATTTCCCTTCACAAGGACAACAACAATGATTTTCCTGGCAGGACAAATGAGGCGATCACCCGACACACGAGCTTTTGCCTATTTGTCGGCTGATCGCTGACCTGTTTGCACGGGGCAATGATCAGGTGAAAGAAGGTTCTCGTAAACCTTTAGGATCTGTTCACATTGGTTTCCATTGCTCTTCGACAGCCGGAATAGCTTAACATGTTGTAGAAAGCCAACGTACCCATTGTAGGACCGGATCCACTGCTGGTAGTACAGATCTTGTCACTCATTTCTGATACTAGTGTGCTTATGACGCCGTGTTGCTCTAACTCATATTATAGCGGTGATTTATGTACTAGGCCCATATGATTCAGTGTACAGTAGGGTTGAGTTTCAGATCTGTGCAGGTACATATCAAACCCCGGCCTGTTCTTTCTCACTGGCGGCTCCATGCTCAAATTTGCACGTCACTATAACAAAGCCAGTCATACTGCTCTGACCTTCCATTAAATCACTAGTTTAAAAGCCCAACTTGGAAACCTCAGCGATACTGTTAAAAGGGAGCCTCCGTGAAAGTGACCACGGCTGGATTCTGTCTGCCGCGTCCATCATACACAACAGTGAAGGTTCAAACCCCAATAGTAAATTTTGGCACACAGGAAGATGTTTGTCGAAAAGACACGGAAATGCAAAAGCATGCTAATGTTTCACAGCTGTGAGCTGAAATGGAAAATATCTTTTGCCTGAAGAAACTTTCTTCAGCTTGAAAAGTTATTTATTATTCATAAGACCTCACTTGTTTTTTCTAAACTTGAGGCGCCGCTGTTAGAGTAGAAACTTTGAGGAGAGAAATAGTTACATAGTGACCCCCCTCAGTTTAGTGCTCTCCCATCCAAATCATTTGTGAGTACTCCAAGTATGACAAGCGCTTTCTAACAGTTACCCATTATAGGGGAAGGTTTTTTTTAAAAGAATATACGAGGACTTTCTGTGTCTGTTGAATCAAAGTCCAATGCCCAGGGGCAGCTATTATAACGTGATTACTAATAGGTAACATTACAAAGTGCCAAAGTCCCTCAAAACACAGGGATCGCTTTACAAAGGCTTGCCTGCTAATTGTCAGATATATGATCTTTTGTTAGAGGAAGCCTCTTATGGGATTCCAAAATAAGGGTATATGTAAACAGCAGAGGCGGCGGGCTGAACGGGCTCAAATAGACACCCTATGTACCGGTACATAGATGCTCTCTTCTAGAAGCTGAAAAGAAAAAGTGGGGCGCTCGCTAGGGTGATATTGTCAGAGTTGGGATAAGAAAAATCAGGCATAGGAACACTAAGGAGATCAGGTAAGCTGTAGAAGACACATTTCATTTAGGCCGCCTGCACATGACTAGGTTTGAGTTGCGGAATCCGCAGTCGTCTCCTGTGCAGACGATCCATGGCATTCCACACCAATTCAAATGAATAGAGTATCTGCGTGTCCACTCACACGAGCGGACAGCGACTGCGATTTTGTGCTTGCAGAAAAAAAATGGCAGCATGCTTCATTTTTGCACGGATTCCGCGCAGACAGCTTCCATTGAAGTCAATGGAACCCTTCTGTGCCGTGCCCCCTCCACAATTAACAATGCAGATAGGTCACGGATTCCGCATCTCCACCAAAGCAGGAGTTTTTAAAAAAAATCTGTACTGTACATAAGAAGAGAAAAAATAACAGGTACGCATGGACGCCGGCCGGAACAAGGTCAGATTCCACAGCAGGTTCCCACATGCAGAATTTGACCCAATCTTGTGCAGGCGGCCTTAGAATAGGAGCTACCTGAGACCTTTATTGAATGACCAGGAGTAGCTGCAAAAGTTTATTCATAACACAACACGCTTCCATTCTGGTCTGGACTCTTCATCAGAGGACGATTCTAGTGAAAAGATTCTCTGTGACAGCATTCTGGGTGCAAAAAAAGTCCCTTATTCCTCCATCCAAACTGCAATGTTTCAAGCATCATGGTGTTTGTCAAGATTCTAGATTGTAATCAAAAAGTGTTGTCTTGTAGGTCAACTTTTGGAGTAATTTCGGTCACTCCTGGTCATTCTGTAGATGTTTCCAACAGCGACCATTCTAAAAGCTATCGTTCTAGTGCAAAATATGTCCGTTTCTACAGTGTGATGGCATATTTCTGTAGTCAGAGGCATTGTAAAAAAACAGAAACTTCCTGAACAGAGGCCAAATTCACCTTCGACGGGGGAATGTGAGTTTATATAGTTGGGTTTACTGTAAGCTCCAGGAGTTTTCTCGCTGCATTTGGTAAACGCAGACTAAAGACTAAGTGCGAAACTAGTTTTATTCCAAACTTATAAAGTAATTGTATATCGCTAGGATATGCTTTTACCATATGATTTGTGATGTCCAACCTTTGGGACCTCCATCGATTTTGGAGAATCAAGGGGATGCAGTACTGGTGTACCGCTTCAACCCGTTCCCTGTTTTCACCCTGCATAGCAGTGCCACCTGCCCACCAACTGTAGTGTGGAATCGGGACAGCTGCAGATCCATTCACAGCTGGGTGGCGCTGTGGGCATTCCATTCCTCTCATCAGTGGGCATCCGAAAGGTTGGACCCCCATCGATCATAAAATGTTGACATATCCTAGCAATGTGCTATGACTTTATAAGATGGGAATAGCCCTTTAAGCTTTGTTTCTATAAAACTGGACAACCCCTCTAAGGGGCCTTTAACACGGGCAGATATTCTGTCGGTTAACGAGCGCTGAAGGGCAATCTAACATGTCGATCAGCGCTTGTTACTGCCTTTGACATGCAGCAGAAGATCACTTATATTGGAACGAAAGCTCATTAATAGGATTGTTTGTCCCAATACAAATTACGTTCGTTGGCAGCACATCCCCCTATCAACATGGAGATATATGCTGCTGACAAGCAATTATTTTTATGCCTGTGTATTTGATTCAACCAAACGAGCATTTGCTCATTTATCTGGTGATCGGTGTCGCCTTCACACCATAGGGAAAAAAACTGATGTTCTGGTGCGACCAGAGACCCGTGTAAATGGGCCTTTACTGTAGCACATTTTAGTTACCACTGTACATATTTGTTCTCCATAAACAGGATTGGATCTCAGCAGGGAGAAGAAGGAAAAGTTTTCTGCTCCGTCCTAAAACACATTTGGGGAAATGAGATTTAAATTACAGATGAAGGAAGTTGAAAAACTTTCATAACCTGAAAACATTACTTCCATAACTGGCCTAAATTCTAGAGCTTAAACATTCCATTATGGTAATGGCATCTGGCCGGGATACCTTGTCTGTAGTGCCAGTCTCATTCTGCATCCCTCGTTCCTTCTGGCCCAGAAGATTTGTTATAAAGAGTTTGGAACCCCGGGGACAAGCATAAAATCCTCAGCACTACAGGTCAAATCCAACATGTTCCAGGCACGAAAATGCCATTTAGGATGCTTTGAAGCTGAGCTGTTGGCCAATATTGAAATTATTACCTTTTTTTTCTACAATTCCAGGCCTCCATGTTTGCTCTGAGTCTCATTCATTCCAGCTGAAGTCAGAGCCTCAGCTATCAGCACTGTCGAAATTGTTCACTGGCTGTACGCTGCTTTTTGCATAATTTAAGCAAAATAGACAGGCTGAAGAAATGTGAGTGAATTTAATTGCAAATGTCTTAGATCAGATTTTTACTGGCACAGATTTTTTTTTTGCAGTTTCCAAGACCCAGAAACCTTATTTTATAAACAGCTGTAGAATAATAAGATACGTTCTTCTTGGATGTTGAATCCCGAAAATATGCAGCCATGTGCAAACAGCTCAGTTCACAGCCACGGTGAAAAGTTTCCAGATCACGATGGAGTTTGTAGAATGGCGCAATAGTATATGATCAATGGGGTGTTTATATCTTCCTTGTATTGGTAGTACATGTAGACAGAGTATGTGTTTCTAACACCAGTATCCATCTACATCATAACTAGGATCCTTCTGCGCTTGCTTCTTTTTTAAAACAAGTCTGACACCAAGAAAAAGGAACATTTATCGCCATGTTTGCAGTTGAACTGGGTTAACATTGGCATGACTGGTTTCCATTGTTCAGCTCCATCCTTGGAGCCAAATAACTGAAATCTGAAGTGCCAGATCCGGTATATTCTGGGACCTGAATGGTGCCGAACGGACCCCATTGGCTGTAATGGAGTCATTGGGCTTCCAACATGCAGGGAGAAATTTCCCCATTACGGCAGCATGCTGCGCTACAGTATTTCATCCAGGATTTCATGCCAGATCTGTGCCGGAGCCTCCAACGCAGATGCGAATCTAGATTTACCATACCCAGTTTTATATATGTCTAACAATGTATCTCACTTTTTTGTGGTCCCTTGAGTCAGTTTTCAGTAAATTTTCATAAGATGTATAGGAGTCTAAAACAATGTGTTTCTGAGTGAGTCTCAGTATCTTTTGTTATTCTGTTATGGCGTGTATAACCCCTTATATCAAGTTATATGAAGCCATGATATAGTTCTCATAGGGCCATGTTATACTGAAATCTGAGAGATACAGTGGGTTTTCTGCAGAAAAAAAATAAAAATTTATATTCGGGCACATTTGTTGACAAATGAAAAAAAAATTCTAACACATAGGTTCTCTTGTGTTTTGCTTTTGTACAGAGAAGTTTATGAAAAAATGACTGAAAAAAACTTCATAGCAAACCGTATTTAAATGGCTTGACAGAAGGAGGAGATTCTCTCTGTTCCCTGAATGGTGCCCTTGTGATGAGATTGCGGAGTGCCATTGAGTTTCCATGGCAGCCTTGGGCTTTGTGATGGCTCTCAAGGCTGTCATGAACTTCAACCTACAGTATTGAGCCTTGCCTGTGGAAGGGCTTAATAGGATGTTGGCAAATATTCAATATACTGAATTCCAGGAGTATTGCAGGCAATTGTGAAAGCGATGGAATGATTACAAGTTGAAATCCTCTATGGGGAATGAAGAAAAAAGTAAAAGCAATCTTAATAAATCTTTTTTTAATTAAGAAAAAAATATATATTAAAAATCAAAATAAAACTTTTCCTGTTATATGAATAAAAAAATTACCCCAATCAAAAATTAACATAATTGGTAATGTTACGTCTGTAAAAGTGGGAGTATTGCATTATTTATCCCACGTTATTTTAAAGGCATCAGAGAAAGGAATTAAATAAAAATAGATGAAAAAGTCGCATGAACCTCAAAATGACACTAACAGAAACTGCAGGTCTCCCCGCAAAGATGAAACAATAAAAAAAGTAATGCGGGTCAAAAGATGGTGACAGGAAGCAATTTTATTACATTAAAGGGGTTGTCCCGCGAAAGAAAGTGGGGTTATACACTTCTGTATGGCCATAGTAATGCACTTTGTAATATACATCGTGCATTAATTATAAGCCATACAGAAGTTATTCACTTACCTGTTCCGTTGCTAGCGTCCTCGTCTCCATGGTGCCGTCTAATTTCAGCGTCTAATTGCCCGATTAGACGCGCTTGCGCAGTCCGGTCTTCTCCCTGGTGAATGGGGCCGCTCGTGCTGGAGAGCTGGTCCTCCTAGCTACGCCCCGTCACGTGTGCCGATTCCAGCCAATCAGGAGGCTGGAATCGGCAATGGACCGCACAGAACCCACGGTGCACCATGGGAGAAGACCCGCGGTGCATCGTGGGTGAAGATCCCGGTGGCCATCTTGCTAAGGTAGAAAGAAGTCGCCGCAGCGCGGGGATTCGGGTAAGTAGTAAACGTTGTTGTTTTTTTTTTAACACATGCATTGGGTTTGTCTCGCGCCGAACGGGGGGCTATTGAAAAAAAAAAAAACCATTTCGGCGCGGGACAACCCCTTTAACAAACATTTATTATTATATGGCACATTAAATGGTACCATTAAAAAATGCAACTCGTCCTGCAGATAAAACGCCCTCATAACTAAATCGACGGAAAAATAAGAAAGTTACAATTTTTTGAAGGCTGGAAGGCAAAAACAAAAATGATAAAATTAATAACCTCTGCTCCAAAAAAGGTTAAAATGCGGCCAATTTACATTTTAGATGTAAAACCTTTTGATCGGCAGAGGATGATGTCATGTGACGGTCCAATCAGTTGGCGGCAGATAGGCCGGTACCTCTTATTTATATTAATAAGTGGCCATTTTGATCCCGAAACAGAAGAAAGTCGAGAGAGTTACGGGGTAAGTGATGGGCAGAGAATAATGCTCACTAAATATGTATATATAATCACTCTACAATGACTGGCCTGCGCCATAAAACAGAGTATTTTGGTGAATCTTTGGCTATGTTCACACTAGCGCCATGTGAAGCCATGATGATGTAACAAATCTGCTACCCGAAGCTCATTGAAGCATCCCATTAACATTAATGGGTGTATCAGGATTGCAGCCGGGTTACAGTATTTTTTACAGTAGCATTACTGCTGCAGATAGCGTAACTCTTACCGTTAAAATGTTCTTTAAAGATCACCAACGCATATATGAGCCGAAACTTGAGATCCATCCAATTGGTGGCCCATCGTATATCTTAATGTGGCCTTCAGCCATCCAGTAAGCCCTGTTGCAAGTTAGACGTGATGATGAAGACCCCACTCGGCTTTATTCACACCTAAAGGTATAATACAGGTTTGCGACAGAGAGCTTCGATTATGAGCTTCATTGGATACAGGAACCAGGAGTCCATTGTCAGTACAGCATTGCAGTTAGAGATGAGCGAGCGTACTCGAAAAGCACTACTCGCTCGAGTAATTTGCTTTATCCGAGTATCGCTGTGCTCGTCCCTGAAGATTCGGGTGCCGGCACGGAGCGGGGAGCTGCAGGGGAGAGCGGGGAGGAACGGAGGGGAGATCTTTCTCTCCCTCTCTCCCGCCCGCTCTCCCCTGCTCCCCGCTGCGACTCACCTGTCAGCCGCAGCGGCACCCGAATCTTTAGACCCGAGCACAGCGATACTCGGATAAAGCAAATTACTCGAGCGAGTAGTGCTTTTCCGAGTACGCTCGCTCATCTCTAATTGCAGTATATGTTGGCGCTTGATCAATATTTAGTTATAAATCATAGTTTTTTTGTCGGTTCTTTACACTTTAGTGTTTTTACACCTCGCTTTCTACATATTTTGCTCATTTGCAGTCTAGACATTGTTTACTAACACTTTCCAGAACCGTGTTAAGAAGTGTCCGCATTTTATGCACAGTGAGCTCATTTACATGATACACAGTAATATCTCAGTTTTTGAATATTTGTGCTGCCGGAGCAAATATCATCATTAAGTCAGAATTACCCAATGGGTACAACAATTTCTAAAACATTAGGGGCGATTAAATGGTTACCTGGATTAAATGATGGGTGCCCATGGCCTGCGATGTACCTCAGTCATGTTGTTGTATTCTTTCTCGTGAATACATAAATTGCGCTCTCATGAAAAATGTAATCCATGTAATGGACTGCGGTCATCATGAGGTTACTTAATAATATACAGGAGATTTTCAAAAAGTAGACAGTAAAATTGCAAATGCAGATTTGTTTTGTGGAGAGAACCTGACTTTTCAACGACCCAACCCTATCATAAGGATAATATGTTAAACCTGCATTTTACTAGGGGTTCTGGATATGGATCAACAACCTGGGAATTATTGTGTGTCTGTGGTCAGCTTAAATATCATAAAGGGTGATGAGAGTTTTTTCATAGCTAGTTTCTTGGTAAAGGTAAAGTCCCCTGGTGCAAGCACCGAGTCATGACTGACTTCTAGGGTGATGTTTTCTTGGGAGACTGTTTTTGCGGGGTGGTTTACCAATGCCTTTCCCAGTCATCTTTAACTCCCCCAGCAAGCTGGTTACTCATTTTGCCGACCTCGGAAGGATGGAAGGCTGAGTCAACCTTGAGCTGAAGGGATTGAACCCGCAACCTTCAGGTCGTGAGCGAGAGTTTAGGTCTGCATTTCCGCTGCCTTAACACTCTGCGTCACACTGATATGCTTAAAAAGTCTAACAAGGGGGTTCTCTGGTCCAGAAAACCCATTTTTAAATAAAATACAAAACGGGTTGTACCAAAAAACAAGTTATTCCCTATGCGTTGGATTGGAAATGACTACCGGATTGATGGGGTCTGAGAGCTGGGACCAACACAAATCAGTAGAACAGACTCCCCAAATTAATAGAGTGGTGGTCGAGCTTGCACGCTACCAGCCTATTCATTTCAGTGAGACTGCCGGAGATAGCGGAGTGCTTGAACTCCGCTATCTCTGGCAATCCCACTGAAATTAATGGCTTGAGAGGGGAGAAAAGAGCCTGGCAGACCACTCTGGTGATGGTTGTGATATATCGTGCTGGTATTGAGAGGTAGTAGAATCAATAATGTGGTGAGAAGGTGCTGCCGCCTTAGTCAAATAGCACCAGGTTGTGCCAGAATCCTAGTTACTTTTCCATTGGTTATGGCATTGAAATGAATAGACTGGTGGTGCATGTGAGTGGCGATCAAACCATTCACACGCCTGGAAATGGTTCAGAGAGACATGTGACTGTAATGATTGTGTCAGATGTCTCTGGATGTTGGGTAATGAAACAGTTGGAGCTGCTTGTGCTTGTTGGTGATCAGACAATCCTCTCTACTCTTGGTCTGTCGAGGGCATCCTGCATCTGGTCGCCTTGTGCGCCTTCACACATCTATTGGTCCCAACACCTCCTAACAGTCTGGTCAGAACAGCGCAGGTGTAGGGCAATTCGTCGATACGACCATCCAGCTTCTCACATCCCAATAATGCGCCCCTCTCAGACTCTGGTAACGGGGTGACATCTCTTCTCTACGTCGTAGAGGCATCTAGTGGCCAACAAACCTCTAAACAAGCGGAAAAAGGAGTCAACTACACACAAGTAGCCTCTGAGAGCCTTTTATAGGCCAAGGGGGAACCACTTTTATTACCTCCGATGACTTGACCGTTCATCTTATCACGCCACAACTATAATCATTTGCATATCCGCCTGAGATGCAACTGCATTCCGAGTTTTGCAGCAAAACAACTCCTCCTTCTGTGTGCTTGATATTTTTTGACAACAAGGGTACTATTGATTACCTGTTTTCAGGAAAGGCCATCAGTAGTTTACAATTGGACAATCCTTTTAAGTCATAGGACCTTGATACGCCATATTACTAATAGATTCGGTAAACCCAGAACCCATGATACCAGTGTGATTACAGCCATGGGTTATACTATAGAGAGACTCTATAAGGTTGCCAGTTCTGGTGGCATTTTCTCCATCCTATTTCTACTAGAAGTTGCCTAGCAGAGAATTGAGAAATGAGAATTGTGCTTAATGGTTACCACTTGGGTCCTAATCTTCAGTAAGGCCTCATGCGACAGCCGGGTCGGATTTCGACTGCGAAATCTCGCAGATGAATCAGACTCTGTGCCCCCCAGAGACCCTATACTCCCCTCAACGGATCCGCAGCGAGCGTCTCGGCCGGCGTGCATGCGCCGTTCAGCACATGACGCGCCGCCAATGTGCTGTGACGCGATTTCCTGCAATACTTCCGCAGACTGCGGGAGTACCATGGGACAGACGGCTTCCATTAACTGCAATGGAAGCTGTCTGTGCGATTTTACGCACAGAATAGAACATGCTGCGATTCTCCCCTGCGAGCGGAAAATCGTAGTTGATTTCCGCTCATGGGCAGGGGAGAATCATTTACCATTGCATGTCTATGGACAGACATTGCTACAGAATTCGCGGTGGGCGTCTGGCCTGCGAATTCCGCAGCGATAATCCGTCCGTGGGCATTCGGCCTTAGAAGACGGCCACATCAGTATGGAGTCTCTATGTTCTGCCTTCTATGAAACTGGCAATAGTGAGCCTCCCTGGCGTAGGGACTACCATGACGAACTCTCTGTTCAATTAGCGAGGAATATGTTGGCGCTACAGAAATAACAGCTAATAAATAAGTGGCTCTTCCACAGCCGAAGGTTGCCCAAACTTGTCCTAACCACTAACAACTATTTCTAAGTATTTCCCCAGACATAAGATTAGTACAAAGAACAATCAGTGACTTATTTAAATGGTTTTAAATTCGGCGCAGCCAGCGGGTTCAGCCGAATGTAGAAAAGTATCATTTAAATTGAAAATGCAGACACATCCAAACGGTGAGGAATGGAACAGGCAGCGTCTATGATGATCCAATTATATATTATCTGTGCTAAGATCTGCATTAACCATTTCACTGGCCTACATAAAAGGCTTATTAGAAAAACAGAGAACTGTTGAGCGTGAGAGGGAAGACCTTTTTTGTACTATTATTTAGATTTGTAACCTTAACATCCGTGTTGTTGAATTGATTCCATAGCGTTACAATATAAACACTGCTTTGTCTCCATAGTTACAACTCGGATTTCACTGTTACCGCACTTAACTTTTTTTTTTTGGCAAATGAATTCACCGGTCGGGCCAGGAACAGTGATGTATACATTCTCCTGCAGAACAGACCGTATTAACCTCTTACAGGATGGAGGATCAGTAAAGTATATAGGCGATATCTAGCGCTGTAGTTCCTTCTTGCGATCAATCACTTTCTTTTTGAGACTTAATTACACTGTATGGCTGACTTGTCATTGTGCTTGACTTTGCTACAGTGCAACACTATCCAAGATCCCCAGCACAATTAAGAGTCCTCCATAGAGTATCATTAATTTCTAAAACAAGGTTTTAATGACTAGAGATTTCAGAAGAGTGAATGAGCTACTAAAGTTTTGTAAAACCCTCCTGCCACAGCGATTAAAGCACTGTCGAGGAGTCGGCACGGGTCCGGCGTGACGGCACAGGGTCCGCATCAGACATGTGATGAGCCTGGCAGCGTAGATGTGGAATCATGATGTTTGTCATGCTATGGGAGAAACCTCTCCTAGTTGTTTGATAGGCTGGATGGGCTACCTGATATTAGAGCCAAGCTATCATGTGTTTTGGTGGGGTTTATAAACCAGCCCTGCGGATACACAGGTTCTGGTTATACTCCGTGTATATACTGATCAGTGTGTTGTGCTGTGACTTTGATATACTCTGTGTTACTAGTTCTTGTTACTAGTGTGTTTGGAGTGTGGTGCGTCTTTAGTTTTGCACCTTTGGTTTGTTTCCCTAGGTATCTGCTTTGTTACTCTCTGACTTTGGACATTGCTTCTTTCAAGCAGTGGGGTCGCCCTTTTCAGGGAGGGTGCTCCGTTTAGAAGCAGGTCCAGTCAGGGTTGTTCAAAGGTAAACATTATATTTGGTTATTTACCTTTGTTAGGGCTCCTTTCCACTGGCCAGGGAATCGCATGTTTTCAGTACGATGCTCAGTGCGAGCTCTTGTAGGAAAGTCCCACACATGTTGTTCTATGACAACCTTTCCACTAGCGATGTTTGAGGGCAAGCTGCGATGCGAGGATTAAAAATCGCAGCAGGAGGATTGTTTCAGCATTTTACATTTTTCTGTCGCCCATACAGTGCAATGGCAAAACAGATTCTCGCAACGCAAAAGCTTGCGATTTTGCAGTGTTGCAATGCGATTTTAACATTGCGATTTTCTCGCAGCGATATCGCTATCGCCAGTGGAAAGGAGCCCTAAGGGTATCATTTTCTTTGTCTAGCTGCTATAAGCTTCCTGTGCACACTTCACTCAATCGGTATCTAGCTCCCTAGGTTTTGCCACTGCTGCATTGACAAACCTCAACAGATATGACACCTCCACTGTTCTACTGAACGGAACTTGGATGATATTAGATCGTTATGGGGGTTCCTATGAAGGGGTGAGAGAAGACACCTGAGAACTGAACGGGGAGAATTATAAGGCCATGCATGCTCCTCTGGGTAATTTATGCACAGATACACACAGCAGACATATCACTCTAATCAGCATGACATGCACTACCTTAAGCTGCCCTCAGAGAGGGGTGCAAAAAGATGGTGATAGCGTCTTTTTAAAAGGGCACATGTTGACTGCCTGAAGCCACCACTAGGGGAGCTCAGGAGCTAACTGCATACAGTACTGAGTTATTATTAGGTTCAATATCTAGTTTTAAGCTCTCTCTAGTGGCATTAATTAAAAGGGGCCATTTAAAGGGTTTTTAATGGAGATATTAAAAAGAGATGTGAGCATTGTTTAAAAAAATATTTTTTTTAGTGATTTTACAGACCCTGTGGCGTCACGTTTGTGTACATCATTAGGCTACTGTTTTGGGGTGCTTCAGTACGGCTCATACTATGTTTCCCATGAGTCTTGGTGAAATAACTTCTCCTATCTGTCTTTTGCATTGCTCTGTAATCCATCTGTGTAGATCTCTTCCCAGCTACACACAGTGTCTGCTGCCCTGTTCCCCGTCACAGCCTGTCACTGTGTCCAGTGTGTCCTCCTGCTTACTGTCCATCTCCCTGCTTACCTCCCAAAGTCGTGTCTG